>NC_086453.1:99794498-100157832 GCF_028390025.1 Pseudophryne corroboree | reverse complement strand
GGGTGTATGAAAGTTTTAAACCCTTTCTGTCTCTCATTGATTCGTTCCAGCTGGATCTGTGCAGCCCAGAAAACCCAGTGTTCCAAATCTCAGGGGATGTTTCTGGGATGCTTGGCTATCGTAAACCAGGGACGCATGTTACTGTTAGCGACCGATTCACATCTTTAGATAGTTGGGGCTTCACTTATGGTTGCAATCATGGCATTTTCAGTGGATGTGCCACAATTGTGGACAACTTGGAATCGGTACCCGAACCCTTGTTTGCAAACATATACACAAAAAAATACCTGTAGAGCAAGTGGTACATTGTTTAAAAAAAATATATATATACCCACCATCATATTATATGCAGCTGAGTAAGGCACTAATCCACACATGACTGCGATTTCACAACTCTGCCCACATTTGTTATGCACTGTTGGATCTCAGGAATACGCTGAAGGCCTGGTCTGATAACAGTGGATATTATTACAGTTGGCCTGGTCTCCAGTACCAGCTTGGCGATCAAGGTGTCCAGTCTCCTGTATACAATAGGTTATTTCCATAAAAAAATAAATGTTAGGCCCTTTAATCAGACAATGGGCTGATTATGAGTTGGAAGCAAAGGAAATATAAGTAACTGCACCTGGACAAACCATGTTGCAATGCAAGTAGAGCATATACATATATGCATTTTTTTGTATGCAGGGTAAATACTGTCTGTTTTTGCATGTAGCCCACAACTGCTGGACAGCTTTATATGCTGCAATTTATATTTTGGTGTGGCTACGCCTCTTCCAAATCTAAAATCTCTCTGCACATTTTACACCTGCCCCACCTACACTGCAACATTATTCATTTGGTAAAGCTTCCTTCCAGTCCCAGTGGCCCATTCTTTTCATCTAGGCATGAGGCATGTTTTCTGAGATAATCGCACACAAACTTAGCCACACATACTATAGAAGTCTTTAGATAGCCAGAGATCCTGTTCTACCAAATCTGCCTTTCTGAACTACTGCTTAATGTTTGGAAAGTCTCTAATAAAGTCAGTATAGTGAAAATGACTACAGAAAGAAAAAAACTGTCAATAAAGAATGCCCATTGGTTTACCCTTATCGGTTTCCTACTTTTAATACTGTTAACACACTGGTCACCATGACGATAATGCACCCTTTCTTTACTTGCGATGTGTGTAGGTTGTACCTGTTGTAAAACTGAAATCCTTAAGATGGGTAGACACACTTGTCCAATCCCCGGGAGATCAAACTGCAGATCAGACTGTTTATACAATCCTACTGCAGACTTGCTCACAGATTCTACAGCTAGTCCTCGCTACACACTTGTCCTATTTTTAAGCAGACCAATCTGTGACCAATTCTGCTAAAAAAATATTTGGCAGTGGGAGAAGGGGGATATATTAATGATGAATGTATTTCATTATAATGATCATGGGAGGATGGGGAGAGCATTTTAATGTTTAAAAAAAAAAAAAAAAAAAGTGGATCCCCTCAAAAAGGCATAACCAGCCCGGGGCTCTTTGAGCCAGCCCTGGTCCAAAAACTACTGTACATGCTTGGTGATTCATAACCTGAATAATTAACACAGTGAGACACATTGGTGTCAGATAAATAGAAAATTCTCACTGTGAACATATTTGGGAGACTCAGTGCCGTAACTAGACATTTTAGCGCTGTGTGCAAGATAGGGCATCAGCGCCCCCTCTATGTAAAACAGGGGCAGTGTGCGCAAAAAACATAGGGGAAGGGGTGTGGCCATAAAATAATACCAATTCATATTGCATATTATAGTAGTCTCTATTATTCAAATTACGCCGCACAGTGGCGACACGACACCAGGTAGCGCCCCTTGTTACACATTACGGCAGACAGCGTCCCCTTGTTACACATTACGGCAGACAGTTCCCCTTTTTACACATTACGGCAAACAGTTCCCCTTTTTACACATTACGGCAGACTGCGTCCCCCTTTTTACACATTACGGCAGACTGCATCCCCCTTTTTACACAACACGGCAGACAGCGTCCCCTTTTTACACATTACGGCAGACAGCGTCCCCTTTTCACACATTACGGCAGACAGACCGATAGACAGACAGAATAGAATAGAGGATACTTACCAGCTCTCGTGCAGTCAGGCTGCTCAGTCCTGGCAGCTCCGGTTGGCAGGGGAGAAGAAAGAGCAGGGGGGGGGGGGGGGGGGCAGCAGCAGCAGCGCACTGTAATTGCCGGCAGCGCCGCTGCAGCTGTCCCACTCCTTCCAGATTGGCTGGCTGCCGCCGCTGTGAATGATGGGATGAGGGAAGAGCATCCCAGCATTCACAGCAGCGGCGGCCAGCCTATGTGGAAAGAGAGGGACTGCTGCAGCGGCGCCGCCACCAATTACATAGCTCTGCTGCTCCCCCCCCCCCTCTCTTCCTTCTCCGCTGCTCCTCTCATCCTCCAGCACAGGCAGCTTGTAATGAGTCAATTTCTATAAACAGTAGATATAGCAAAACACAGTAAATACTGGATGCATATCACAGGGTATTTGTACTACACAACCCTGACTGTATGCACTCTTTCTTAACTAACACTGTCCACTGACAGGTACAATACGTGAGTGTCCTGTAAAATGCACAGCGCTGATGTGCAGGCGGCTTTACAGAGGAGGATTTGCCCAAACAGTCCCAGGAACAGTGCAGCTCCGTGTAATGGCGGCTGACCGGGAGTGAGGGAGAGATATGCAGCTCCAGGGCGGAAACATTTGCCTAAATGGTGCCCTGGGGGAGGGGCTACAGGTCAGGCCTTATCCCCCATGCTGGCTTCTCCACCGGCGTTGTGGGCTGTTAAACTGTTTTATGAAGAAAACTAACCTGTGCCCTGGTGGCTAGTGGAGCCCCTGCCCCTTACAGTGTCCTCGCCTCCCACCCGCCGGGGGGACCCACTTACCTCCTCCCTGAGTGCGGCCATGCGATCCAGGAGAACAGTGGTCGTGTGTGTGTGACTAACTGGAAGAAAACCGGAGCCTCCGCTGTAGGTACCCGGCAACCAGGGCGCGGGAGTGTATAGCGCCACTGGGGGAGATGATGGAGCTGCAGCAGGAGATGTTTGACTGACATCTAACACTGCCAGTGTCTCTGCTGCAGCCCTTGAAGTCTTCATTTTTCTTTTAAAAGCTTCTCAGGGCTGCTGGAGCAGACCCCCTGTTGTATGCCTGCTTACTGCATGGCACCAACTACAAAATTGAGCTGAGCTCCTGTGCATGGAGGCGGGGGTATGCATTCTGGGAACAGTCAAAGCTTTGAGCCTGTTGGTGCCTCGAATCAAGATCCTACTCTACACCCCAATGTCATTCCCGGTGGAGCCCAGTGTACCCCGCAGCAGAAAAAATATATTACTGTGGTACCACCTTTACCCACATCATCACACAATACATGTATGAGTCAGAGATAATCTAACGCTACAGTTTAATTTTACCAACAGTGTCGCACAATATGTGTATGAGTAGGAAATACAATATATTACTGTGGTACCACCTTCCCCCACAGCATCACACAATACGTGTGTGCATCAGAAATAGTAATCGAACACTGTTGTTGACCTTTACCAACAGTGTCACACAATACGTGTATGGGTACTAAATAATGATATACTGTGGTCTGACCAGCAGTGTCACAGTACTTATGAAAATAAAATAAAAATTGTATAGTACACTGGGGTACAGCACAAAAAAAAATAAGAATTTACTCACCGGTAATTCTATTTCTCGTAGTCCGTAGTGGATGCTGGGGACTCCGTAAGGACCATGGGGAATAGACGGCTCCGCAGGAGACTGGGCACATCTAAAGAAAGATTTAGGACTATCTGGTGTGCACTGGCTCCTCCCCCTATGACCCTCCTCCAAGCCTCAGTTAGGAACTGTGCCCGGAAGAGCTGACACAATAAGGAAGGTTGAGTCTAAAATCAAGTGGGCTAAAGGACCTGGTCCCTCTGGCCACTTTGTTTTAGCCTATTGTATATAGATTAGGCTATATCCAAGTGGTTGAAAGGACCAGGTCCTTTTGCCCACTAGGTTCTAGTCCATTTTATATAGGCAGGCTATATCCAAGTGGTCTAAGGGACCTTTCAATTTTCAGGCAGTTTTCACAAAGGACCAGGTCCTTTAGCTCACTAGGTTCTAGTCCATTTTATATAGGCAGGCTATATCCAAGTGGTCTAAGGGACCTTTCAATTTTCAGGCAGTTTTCACAAAGGACCAGGTCCTTTAGCTCACTAGGTTCTAGTCCATTTTATATAGGCAGGCTATATCCAAGTGGTCTAAGGGACCTTTCAATTTTCAGGCAGTTTTCACAAAGGACCAGGTCCTTTAGCTCACTAGGTTCTAGTCCATTTTATATAGGCAGGCTATATCCAAGTGGTCTAAGGGACCTTTTAATTTTCAGGCAGTTTTCACAAAGGACCAGGTCCTTTAGCTCACTAGGTTCTAGTCCATTTTATATAGGCAGGCTATATCCAAGTGGTCTAAGGGACCATTCAATTTTACATGACAATAAAACTGTACTGAACTAATATATATATATATATATATATATATATATATATATATTAGGTGATTCATCGCGCCCTACGGGCGCTCTTCACACCGTCGTAAGGGGCTACGCCCCCTTAACCCTTGCACACTCTTGTGGTGTGCAATATTTTTATTATATAGAGTATTACATCCAATCATAATTGTGTGAGTGGTTAAATATTGCACGGACAAAGGGCGTGCAATGGTTAAGGGGTCGAAGCCCCTTGCAACGGCGTGAACAGCGCACGCAGGGCCTGGTGAATCACCTAGTAGGTTCTGTGGTTGTGGGAGTGGCGGGTGCGGGGAAGATGCGGATGGGTGCCGTGGGAGGTGGGGTTGCGGTGGTGATGCAGATGGGGGAAGGACTGGTGCGGTGGTGCTACAGGTGGGGAAGGGTGCGTGCGTGCCACGGGTGGTGGTCCGGAGCCACTACGGGTGGGTGAGGAGCAGTTGCGGGGGTGCCCCAGGTGGGGGAGGGGCGGATACGGTGGTGCGGCGGGAGGGGCGGATGCAGGGTTTCAGCAGGAGGGCGAGGGGGCCCGGAGCTACTGCGGGTGCTGGAGGGGGTGTGTTGGGGTGCCACGGATGGGGCCGGAGGTACTGTGAGTGGTGGAGGGGTGAGTAATGCTTATCCTGCTTCTCCTGTCAGCAGCTAAGCTGCTGTCCTCCCTTTGGCAGTGCCTCTCCCGGAGACTCGCACAGCAGCCAGTCACTATTGTTATGGCCAGTGTCCCAACGCGCCGCATTACAGGGAAGAATATGCACTCAATAAACAACAGCTCCCAGCAGCCTTAAGAGCCGGAATGCTTTGGCGCTAAGGGCTGCTGGGAGCTGCAGTTTGTTTAGTGCGTCTACTTCCTGTAATGCGGTGCGTTGGGACACTGGTGCTAACAATAGAGACTGGCTGGCAGAACTGAGTGACTGGCTGAATGTAAAAGGTGAGAATGCTGTGCAGTGTCAGTGACACTGCACACAGGTCCGGCGCTAGCCGCTCAGCAAAGGGATGCAGTGCAGGGAGGCACCAGGAAGGAGAGGCATTCGCCCTGCTCTGCATCCCTGTTGTGAGCTGCTGCTGCTATTCCTGCTGCCGGCTGCTGTCACACATGCAGCTGCGCCGGAAGCACAAAACCTTTTCTCCCCCTCGGTACCTGCATCACAAAGCCTCCTCTCCCCCTCGGCGCCGTCAGCACAAAACCTCCTCTCCCCCTCGGCGCCGTCAGCACAAAACCTCCTCTTCCCCCTCGGCGCCGTCAGCACAAAACCTCCTCTCCCCCTCGGCACCGTCAGCACAAAACCTCCTCTCCCCCTCTGCGCCGTCAGCACAAAACCTGCTCTCCCCCTCGGCGCCGTCAGCACAAAACCTCCTCTCCCCCCTTCCCTCCCCTGTGTGACATTCAGTGGCTGGGAGGGAGGCAAAGTCGGTGGAGCTAGATGGGAGTAAGAGGCGGAGCTACACGGGACCATGCTGCAGCAGGAGTATGAGCTACTACAGCTTCAGCCAGCCAGACTTCATTAGATAAGTGTCTGGAAAGAGAGTGAGTTCATGTATATACAGTGTCTGTGTATACTGTATATATGTGTGACTGTGTATGTGTGTAATGTATGTAGACTATGTATGTTTGTGTGTGTTTGTATATATATGTGTCTGTTGTGTGTGTATGTGTGACTGCTGCATAATGTGTGTAAGCGTCACTGGTACAGGGGGCGTTACGTGTGTAAGCAACACTGGTACAGGGGGTGTTACGTGTGTAAGCGTCACTGCTACAGGTTGCGTTACGTGTGTAAGCGGCACTGGTACAGAGGGCATTACATTTGTAAGTGTCTCTACTACAGCGAACTAATTCAGCTAGTGAACAACTTGGAATGACCCCCATAGGACGCTGCAGTAAAACAATGTTTCTCTAACGTCCTAAGTGAATGCTGGGGACTCCGTAAGGACCATGGGGAATAGCGGCTCCGCAGGAGACTGGGCACATCTAAAGAAAGCTTTAGGACTATCTGGTGTGCACTGGCTCCTCCCCCTATGACCCTCCTCCAAGCCTCAGTTAGATCTCTGTGCCCGAACGAGAAGGGTGCACACTAGGGGCTCTCCTGAGCTTCTTAGTGAAAGTTTTAGATTAGGTTTTTTATTTTCAGTGAGACCTGCTGGCAACAGGCTCACTGCATCGAGGGACTAAGGGGAGAAGGAGTGAACTCACCTGCGTGCAGAGTGGATTGGGCTTCTTAGGCTACTGGACATTAGCTCCAGAGGGACGATCACAGGCCCAGCTTGGATGGGTCCCAGAGCCGCGCCGCCGGCCCCCTTACAGAGCCAGAAGGCAGAAGAGGTCCGGAAAATCGGCGGCAGAAGACGTCCTGTCTTCAACAAGGTAGCGCACAGCACTGCAGCTGTGCGCCATTGCTCTCAGCACACTTCACACTTCGGTCACTGAGGGTGCAGGGCGCTGGGGGGGGGGCGCCCTGAGACGCAATAAAAACACCTTGGATGGCAAAAAAATGCATCACATATAGCTCCTGGGCTATATGGATGCATTTAACCCCTGCCAGAATCCATAAAAAAGCAGGAGAAAAGTCCGCGAAAAAGGGGCGGAGCCTATCTCCTCAGCACACTGGCGCCATTTTCCCTCACAGCTCCGTTGGAGGGAAGCTACCTGTCTCTCCCCTGCAGTCACTAAACTACAGAAAGGGTTAAAAAAAAAAGAGAGGGGGGCACTAATTAGACGCAGTATTAACTATACAGCAGCTATAAGGGGAAAAACACTTATATAAGGTTATCCCTGTATATATATATATAGCGCTCTGGTGTGTGCTGGCAAACTCTCCCTCTGTCTCCCCAAAGGGCTAGTGGGGTCCTGTCCTCTATCAGAGCATTCCCTGTGTGTGTGCTGTATGTCGGTACTTTTGTGTCGACATGTATGAGGAGAAAAATGATGTGGAGACGGAGCAGATTGCCTGTAATAGTGATGTCACCCCCTAGGGGGTCGACACCTGAGTGGATGAACTGTTGGAAGGAATTACGTGACAGTGTCAGCTCTGTATAAAAGACAGTGGTTGACATGAGACAGCCGGCTACTCAGCTTGTGCCTGTCCAAACGTCTCATAGGCCGTCAGGGGCTCTAAAGCGCCCGTTACCTCAGATGGCAGATACAGACGCCGACACGGATACTGACTCCTGTGTCGACGGTGAAGAGACAACCGTGATTTCCAATAGGGCCACACGTTACATGATTGAGGCAAGGGAAAATGTTTACACATTTCTGATAATATGAGTACCACCAAAAAGGGGTATTATGTTTGGTGAGGAAAAACTACCTGTAGTTTTCCTGAATCTGAGAAATAAAATGAGGTGTGTGTGATGATGCGTGGGTTTCCCCCCGATAACAATTGATAATTTCTAAAAAGTTATTGGCAGTATACCTTTTCCCGCCAGAGGTTAGGGTGCGTTGGGAAACACCCCCTAGGGGGGATAAGGCGCTCACACGCTTGTAAGAACAAGGGCTCTACCCTCTCCTGAGATGGCCGCCCTTAAGGATCCTGCTGATAGAAAGCAGGAGGGTATCCTAAAATGTATTTACACACATACTGGTGTTATACTGCGACCAGCAATCGCCTCAGCCTGGATGTGCAGTGCTGGGTTGGCGTGGTCGGATTCCCTGACTGGAAATATTGATATCCTAGATAAGGACAGTATATTATTGCCTATAGAGCATTTAAAATATATGCGAGATGCACAGCGGAATATTGCCGACTGGCATCAAGTATAAGTGCGTTGTCCAATTCTACCAGTAAAGTGGTCAGGTGAGGCGGATTCCAAACGGCATTTGGAAGTATTGCCTTAAAAAAGGGGACATTTGGGGTCGGTCTTTCAGACCTGGTGGCCACGGCAACAGCTGGGATATCCACGTTTGTACCCCAGGTCGCCTCTCAAAATAAGACGCAGTATTATCAGGCGCAGTCCTTTGTTGGCAAGCGGACAAAAGGTTCCTCTTTTCTGCTCGTGACAGAGGGAGAGGAAAAAGGCTACAGAGATGAGCCAGTTCCCAGGAACAGAAACCCTTTCCCGCCTCTGCCAAGCCCTCAGTATGATGCTAGGGCTTTACAAGCTCAGGCACGGTGGGGGCCCGTTCTCAATGAATTTCAGTGCGCAGTGGGCTCACTCGCAAGTAGACCCCTGGATCCTTCAGGTAATATTTCAGGGGTACAAATTGGAATTCGAGACGTCTCCCCCTCGCCGTTTCCAAAAGTCGGTTTTACCGACGTCTCCCTCTGACAGGGAGGCAGTTTTGGAAGCCATTCACAAGCTGTATTCCCAGCAGGTGATAATCAAGGTACCCCTCCTGCAAAAGGGAACGGGGTATTATTCCACACTATTGTGGTACCGAAGCCAGACGGCTCGGTGAGACCGATTCTAAATCTAAAATCTTTGAATACAGAGGTTCAAATTCAAGATTGAGTCACTCAGAGCAGTGATTGCGAACCTGGAAGAAGGGGACTACATGATGTCTCGGGACATCAAGGATGCTTACCTTCATGTCAAAAAATTTACCCTTCTCACCAAGGGTACCTCAGGTTATGGTACAGAACTGTCACTATCAGTTCAGACGCTGCCGTAGGGATGGTCCACGGCACCCCGGGTCTTTACTAAAGTAAGGACCGAAATGATGATATTCCTTCGAAGGAAGTGAATTTTAGTTATCCCTTCCTTGGACAATTCCCTGATAAGGGTAAGATCCAGGGAACAGTTGGAGGTCGGTGTAGCACTATCTCAGGTAGTGTTGCGGCAGCACGATTGGATTCTCAATATTCCAAAATCGCACCTGGTTCCGACGACGTGTCTTCTGTTCCTAGGGATGATCCTGGACACAGTCCAGAAAAAGGTGTTTCTCCCTGAGGAGAAAGCCAGGGAGTTATCCGAGCTAGTCAGGAACCTCCTAAAACCGAGCCAATTCTCAGTGCATCAATGCACAAGGGTTCTGGGTAAAATGGTGGCTTCCTACGAAGCAATCCCATTCGGCAGATTCCACGCAAGAACTTTCCAGTGGGACCTGCTGGACAAATGGTCCGGATCGCATCTTAAGATGCATCAGCGGATAACCCTGTCACCAAGGACAAGGGTGTCCCTCCTGTGGTGGTTGCAGAGTGCTCATCTTCTAGAGGGCCGCAGATTAGGCATTCAGGACTGGGTCCTGGTGACCACGGATGCCAGCCTGCGAGGCTGGGGAGCAGTCACACAGGGAAGGAATATCCAGGGCTTATGGTCAAGCCTGGAGACATCACTTCACATAAATATCCTGAAGCTAAGGGACATTTACAATGCTCTAAGCTTAGCAAGACCTCTGCTTCAAGGTCAGCCGGTGTTGATCCAGTCGGACAACATCACGGCAGTCACCCACGTAAACAGACAGGGTGGCACAAGAAGCAGGAGGGCAATGGCAGAAGCTGCAAGGATTCTTCGCTGGGCGGAAAATCATGTGATAGCACTGTCAGCAGTATTCATTCCGGGAGTGGACAACTGGGAAGCAGACTTCCTCAGCACGACCTCCACCCGGGAGAGTGGGGACTTCACCCAGAAGTCTTCCACATGATTAAAATCTCGACAGGTATTGCGCCAGGTCCAGGGACCCTCAGGCAATAAGCTGTAGACACTCTGGTAACACCGTGGGTGTACCAGTCAGGGTATGTGTTCCCTCCTCTGCCTCTCATACCCAAGGTACTGAGATTGATGAGATGGAGAGGAGTAAGCACTATATTCGTGGTTCCGGATTGGCCAAGAAGGACTTGGTAACCGGAACTTCAAGAGATGCTCACGGAGGATCCGTGGCCTCTACCTCTAAGAAGGGACCTGCTCCAGCATGGACCCTGTCTGTTCCAAGACTTACCGCGGCTGCGTTTGACGGCATGGCGGTTGAACGCCGGATCCTGAAGGAAAAAAGGCATTCCGGATGAAGTCATCCCTATCCTGATCAAAGCCAGGAAGGATGTAACCGCAAAAACATTATCACCGCAATTGGCGAAAATATGTTGCGTGGTGCGAGGCCAGTAAGGCCCGACGGAGGAAATTCAACTGGGTCGATTCCTACATTTCCTGCAAACAGGAGTGTCTATGGGCCTGAAATTGGGGTCCATTAAGGTTCAAATTTCGGCCCTGTCAATTTTCTTCCAAAAAGAACTAGCTTCAGTCCCTGAAGTTCAGACGTTTGTAAAAGGGGTACTGCATATACAGCCTCCTTTTGTGCCTCCAGTGGCACTTTGGGATCTCAATGTAGTTTTGGGTTCCAAAAGTCACATTGGTTTGAACCACTTAAATCTGTGGAGTTAAAATATCTCACATGGAAAGTGGTCATGCTGTTGGCCCTGGCCTGGGCCAGGCGCGTGTCAGAATTGGCGGCTTTATCCTGAAAAAGCCCTTATCTGATTTTCCATTCGGACAGGGCGGAATTGAGGACTCGTCCTCAGTTTCTCCCCAAGGTGGTTTCAGCGTCTCACCTGAACCAACCTATTGGTGGTGCCTGCGGCTACTAGGGACTTGGAGGCCTCCAAGTTGCTAGACGTTGTCAGTGCCCTGAAAATATATGTTTCCAGGACGGCTGGAGTCAGGAAATCTGACTCGCTGTTTATCCTGTGTGCACCCAACAAGCTGGGTGCTCCTGCTTCTAAGCAGACTATTGCTCGTTGGATTTGTAGTACAATTCAGCTTGCACATTCTGTGGCAGGCCTGCCACAGCCAAAAATCTGTAAATGCCCACTCCACAAGGAAGGTGGGCTCATCTTGGGCGGCTGCCCGAGGGGTCTCGGCTTTACAACTTTGCCGAGCAGCTACTTGGTCAGGAGCAAATACGTTTGTAAAATTCTACAAAATTGATATCCTGGCTGAGGAGGACCTGGAGTTCTCTCATTTGGTGCTGCAGAGTCATCCGCACTCTCCCGCCCGTTTGGGAGCTTTGGTATAATCCCCATGGTCCTTACGGAGTCCCAGCATCCACTTAGGACGTTAAAGAAAATAAGAATTTACTTACCGATAATTCTATTTCTCATAGTCCGTAGTGGATGCTGGGCGCCCATCCCAAGTGCGGATTGTCTGCAATACTTGTACATAGTTATTGTTACAAAAATCGGGTTATTGTTGTGAGCCATCTTTCAGAGGCTCCTCTGTTATCATGCTGTTAACTGGGTTCAGATCACAGGTTATACGGTGTGATTGGTGTGGCTGGTATGAGTCTTACCCGGGATTCAAAATCCTTCCTTATTGTGTACGCTCGTCCGGGCACAGTATCCTAACTGAGGCTTGGAGGAGGGTCATAGGGGGAGGAGCCAGTGCACACCAGATAGTCCTAAAGCTTTCTTTAGATGTGCCCAGTCTCCTGCGGAGCCGCTATTCCCCATGGTCCTTACGGAGTCCCCAGCATCCACTACGGACTATGAGAAATAGAATTATCGGTAAGTAAATTCTTATTTTTTTCCCCTATCTACAGTGTAGAGACTTGCTGCAGATGCAGTGGCGTACCCTCCAGCTGCACCTTTTTGACAGGTACAGTCCCTTTTTTTTTTATGGTCTGTACTGTTTTTTGACTCTCCAAGCTTCCATTGAAAGTATAGGAAAAGGTGCATTGTCACGGCGCTGTACCCGTTGCCACGCCCCCTTTTCGAATTAGTATCAATGTTTATGTGTAAAGTGTTGGAGGGCATGATGCTGCAGATGCAGTGGGGACTATTTTGGGGTGTGGGGCTGGAGCTGCAGCTCCATCTGTCTCATTGCTAATCCTGCTCTGTCAAAACACAGCAGGCAAAGGGCAGAGACTTCCATTGGATGTAACCTGTGTGGGAGGGCGTTTCTCGCCCAATCAGCTGTGGACTGGGTGTGATAGACCTGCTGCTAACCCAATGAGAGCTCCTAGCCACGCCCAGCGTTAGAGACCCAGGCACAGAATCACAGGACTATTATATAGGAGATATATAAAACAGCGCGGTCCTAGTTCGGAGGTATATATCTGAATACTCGTACAATATATACTGTAAGATACACTTCTTGTTGACTAACGCCGTCTGTAAAGAGACATGTAGAATACTTAAGTGTTTGTAAAGTCTTTGCGCTGATTACAGGTGGCTTTACAAGGTAGACCTTGCCCTGCAGTCACTGAGACCAGCTGCAGCTATACCAAAGATGGCGCCCAGCGTCTCAGTCAGGGAGTGAGGGAGAGTGAAAGCCAGCTCAAGGGCAGGAAATCCACTCAGAGTTGGCACCCTGGGCCAGGCCAAGCGCCGGCTCCCCTATGCTGGTACTCACCACCTGTTACTACGTAGTCTTATTAAATTGTGCGGGGGGGGGGGAGTTGAATACTTTAGCAAGGCACTGTTACTAGCCAGTTTTATATGATAAAGCAACCTTCAAATGCAACATCCAAGTAGATTAAATGGTCAAGTTGGATGATTCAGATTTGCATGCACACTTGTGGAGAGATCTGTGTGCAGATGCTGCACAGTACATGTTTATATTTCTCTGTCATTCTTCCTCCACAGGGCCAGTGTTGTGCCCCAGATCCCCCCTTATTCCTCAAATTAGTCCCCCACGGCAGCAGTTTATTCCTTACACTGCACAAGCTCTTAAGATTTGACTTCTAGACATACTTTGCAGTATAAGATCAAGGTAAAGTGAGAAGTAGGGATGATCCTAAGCACTGGTACTCAATAAATTGTAATAGGTTGTTGGGTTAATCCTCAATCCAACCAAAAATAGTTTGTATACATGAATTTGTAGCAATAAATGTTGAGGTGCATCCATGAGTCTAATCACTGTTTATACACTTGCATTGGAGCTTGAGGTGTTGATTCATCGGTGCATGCTATTGAGACTAAATATGGGCATACACTATACAATTATCTTGCATATAATCTGTGGGGTTTATTATGATTTGCCACGGGTTCCCGGTGTTTAACATACTGGCGCTGGGATCTCTTCCACCGACATGCCGACAGCGGGTTGAGCGCAAATGAGCCCGTTGCGTGTACGCTTGCGTGCAAATTCTCCCTCCATGCCGGTCGTTGACCCCCATATGCTGGGTGTTGTGATTCCGGCGGCGGTATAGATTGCTTTGATCCTGACAGCTGGCATACTGAATACCACCCTAATCTGTGGTTGGAATGAAAACATGGTCATGGATGCAAGCAGCTGACAATCAACCATTTGCTAACAAACTCTGTAAAATGGACAACATTATTGATTTAACCAATTTGTATAAAAGACAGGTTTTGTTTATTTTCCTGGAGTAAATGGTCCATTGTCAGTTGCTCTAATCCATTCCCAGGTTTTCATTCCAACCTCCTATTATCTGCCAGATAATTTTATAGTGTATGCCAGTTTACAACTGTGTATTTCTGCTAATCTTGCAACCAATTGTTTTTCAGAGTCATCCATCAGCAACCTTGATAATCCTACATTGTGCGTATTAATACACACCAAATTCTCACACATAGATTGCATCAACCCCATTAAGATGTATTTCTGTGTGTGAACATTGCCTCCATGGTGACAGCCAGAACTAGTTCTGCCGGGCTCAGAGCCAGATTCATAAGTGCATCCTATTATTGCTGCATGCAAGCTGGTGATATTTACATTCTGTGCATGCAACAAATTCGCACTGCACTTGCATTCCAATGGTTACTATTCTAAGTTGCAAATCCAAATAGCATTTGTCTCTAGTAAATTTTTATCTTAAAGTAATAACCATTGGGATGCAAGTGCAGTGCGAATCAGTTGCATGAACAGACTAAATATTGTCCGCCTGCATGTCGCATCAACATTTTGCATTTATGAATCAGGCTATGAGCCTTCCGTAACTATCATACTGTATGGATGTAAATAGATAGGAACACTTTAGTTCAAATAGATTTTTCCAAAATGATGCTGTAAAATAGATTCCATCGGTGGTGAGGAATACAGATATTTCTTAGTAGGGATTGCTATCAATCTCTGTTATCTCAAAGATTGATATTTATATAACTGAATATTTTTTTTATGTACCGATTTTTTAGGCATGACGTAGACTGTATTTTTCATAAAATCACAATGCTGCAGTGGTAAATTTTACTTCCCTAGCTTCAGCTGCAGTAATTCCACAGTCATCCTCAGTAACCAGAGGGTCATTCAGAAGGCCATAAACAAAGGGTCACTCAGAAGGCTAATGTTCATGCAGTGATAAAATGCTTATGTCAAAGTTGAAAAATATCATGATGCATATCCTTTTGTACTAACCCCATGCACATGCCCGCTGCGCGTGCACTCGCTCTGCCGTGCGTACGCATATCCGCACTTTGCATAACGGAGCTTCCACGGCCATGTGCTTTTGCGCGTGGTATGCGCATTTACGGTAGAGTTTGTGAGCGTGTAGCGTGCGACTCGATTGTAGCATATTTAACCCATATAGTGCGTTTTGTAGTTAATATTCCCCTAGACCATGTCAGCGAGTATGATTAGTTTAAACTGTTCCTGGACAGAGAGATTCCTCTTTGCATGTTAGGCAGGGTCAGATAAAGGTTGAAAGGTGGTGTTTAGTATCCAGCTGTAGGGTATTTTAAGGGTAACATTCCGATGTTAGTTAGGAAAGGATCGCTCGCTCTTGCGTATAGTTATGTACAGAAGTAGATTATGAACATTCACTGTATTTGCTGTAAATTACACATGCGGTGGGAATCCTTAGGATACCTCCCACCTGAGCAGTTGGGGAAAGACACAGCCCACCTGTTCAAATCCTCCTATGACCTTTGCTGTAATGTAGAGACACATCTCGGTGTCCAATGAACAATGAGATTACATGGACCATTGTATTGTGAATGTATGTTGTGTATATAAAGACCACTGTTGCCTTGCCAGCCTCATGTCTCTGAAGGCTTTCTACCTGAATAGCTGAGGACTGGACTCCAGGTCGCGCATGCGAAAGATTCCCCACGTATGTATATTTCTCTGTAGCCATTTGTTCGCTCTTGTTTGCCATTGTTCATGTTATTCTCTGTTATTATGTTAGATTTCTGTATTAGCTTGTATTGTATAACTTGTATTGGTTTTCCCCTTTTTCTCTAAACAATCCACGACAGTGTTAGAGCTGCTGGGGTTTTAACCAAACTCGGTCTTGTGTTTTCACTTTCCTGCAAAGGGCTCTCTTAGCGTCTTAATCGCTCAAACAGCATACACATTGTTAATGGTTTTAAGCTTTACATCATTGCAGTATTTGACTACTTAGGTTTAGAGTATGAGCATATTCTTACTGTGTTTTATTAGCAAGGTTTAAATGTTATCGACTGTGTGTGTGCCCGCTGTGTGTATTCCGTACACTCAGCGCAGCGTGTGTACGCCAAGTGCGTACCACGTGCAGGACTCTGTACGCAAATAGCGTACAAAGTGCGTAGCACGTACACGTGGTCTAGCGGCCATAGCAGCTCCACGGTATTAGTATATAGCTTTATGTTTAAAGGTAATATTTGACATTATCACTTAATCTTAAGAAATCAACTGAACACAAAAGCCAACAGTAGTCATCAAGTTACAGAACACATCTTCTTAAGCATTTGCATGTGCATTTTTTATAATGTCCGTTGTGAACAAAGTTATGGTGGCTGTGAAGGACATATAACTTATAATCATGGCTAATGCTCTATTATATGTAGTTAAGAGATGTGCAAGTGAGCTACAGCATGAACATTTTTTTCTTTATTCATTTTTCATAACAAAACACATTTTTCTAACAAACCAGTTATAGTATTGAAGTCATATAAAATTTAATACATTTTTTTTTTAAATTATTCCTAAATTTTTAATTTGTTTACTAACAGGCATGCAAGACTGCAATAGTAATTGAATATCAAACTTCGAAAAATGTTACAGCACATTTGAAATGTCAATGAGATGAAAGCATGGTGATACAAACCCCACCAAATGCTATACCCAGCAGCCTAGAGAAGGGGGACAGAGCTTGTTGATGCAGTGATTTCCTTTTGTCCACTTTGATCTAGTGTGTAGTTTGTATTATATAATCGGGCTATATTTAAGTTGGCTAAAGGTCCTGGACTAATTCAGTTATCTACTTTCTTTTTTACTAAATACGGGGCTGTACAACACTAAAAAATGAATTATTTAGTGCATTCTGTGCACAAAATTTATTTTTTTGTAGTAACCCTTTTTATCATGTTTCTGTACACCAGCACAGAAAAAATGCAGCCACAGTTTACACTGATGACACTGAATCATGTCTTCATCTGTCAAATAAAAGTTACATGTACAATGAAGTGTCATCTGAACTTTTTTCTTTTTTTGCTTTGATTTGAAACGTGTGTGGAAACATTTCGATTTTTTCATTTTCAAGGCATTTTATGAGATGCTTCCTCATCTCATCTTGCTCAAATTTGATTGTAGACAATTTGAAACAATTTGCAAGAGCTACACAGTTTGCTAACGCAAACAGACCACAGTCATTGATTCCCATCTGTTTCTGGCAGCACCGAAAATTAATCTCAAGCACTTGATTAACCCCAACAAACAGTGGCAAATATAACTGTTTGAGCTGTTTTTTTAGTGTATCTGGGACACCTGAAAAAGTTAAGGAATCATAAACAGTAACTGTATTCCTAACTCTTTGAGATGTGACCCAGTGTGCCCCAAGATGGTGAATTTGAAGCACCTGGTCACTATCACAAGCAGTACCAGAATTTTGTGCAAGAATCAGGGTATCAATAAAACCTGCATATGAAGGATGGCTCTGCGAGATCAAGTACTGACAAACATTTATTATATTGTCATCAAGCCATGCTCCACTGCTTATTTCCTCTCTATCTTGGTATGTCAGCTTGATGCCATTTATGGTCAACCAAGTCTCTGTTTGGTTAACTGGACTGACAGCTTCCAGTTCATCATCTACAGGTTGAGAGATATCTATCCTCACCTCAGCTTTTTGCATTTCTGCCTTTACCCCAAAACGCTGGGCTCCTGTCTGTTTAGGCTTTCCATACTTCCTTTTTGGAAGTGGATTTATACTCTCTGTTTTGTTTGTTTTTGTGGGGGATTCAATTAATGGAATTCCATGATCCTTTGGTATAGCTGCAAAAACTTTCTCATAATTTTTAGTACAATCAACCAAAAATTCCATAAGGAAATTTTTATCTTTAACCAAATACACACAATCAATGCTTTGTTTTAAAGCTTGTACACATCTTCGAGTGACTCCTGTTCTTCTTCGTGGAGGTAATTTGCCGGGTTTTAACATGGATTTTAAAACCAGTTTATCTTCTGAGTCCACATTCTCTTCAGTTTGTTCACGCTTTGTACGCCCCCCAAAAAAGTCTTTGTCTAGAGTAAATAGTCTGTTTTCTGCATACAGTGGATTAATATTTTCCCACTTCCAGGTTGTATTGCAGCGCAAAATGGCACACATGTGCTTGCAAGGCAAAAGGAACCTTAACCAGTCAATACAGGTACAAGATGGACAATCACTTCCTAAATTTACATTGTACTCCCTTTCTCTATCTGCCTCACTCTTTACCATGAAAATGCCTTTGTCAATATTCAAACAGGTAATGTGATCTTTATCCAGATTGCTAAACCACCGTTTTAACTAGAGATGAGCGCCTGAAATTTTTCGTGTTTTGGTTTTGGGTTCGGTTCCGCGGCCGTGTTTTGGGTTCGAACGCGTTTTGGCAAAACCTCACCGAATTTTTTTTGTCGGATTCGGGTGTGTTTTGGATTCGGGTGTTTTTTTCAAAAAACACTAAAAAACAGCTTAAATCATAGAATTTGGGGGTCATTTTGATCCCAAAGTATTATTAACCTCAAAAACCATAATTTACACTCATTTTCAGTCTATTCTGAATACCTCACACCTCACAATATTATTTTTAGTCCTAAAATTTGCACCGAGGTCGCTGTGTGAGTAAGATAAGCGACCCTAGTGGCCGACACAAACACCGGGCCCATCTAGGAGTGGCACTGCAGTGTCACGCAGGATGTCCCTTCCAAAAAACCCTCCCCAAACAGCACATGACGCAAAGAAAAAAAGAGGCGCAATGAGGTAGCTGTGTGAGTAAGATTAGCGACCCTAGTGGCCGACACAAACACCGGGCCCATCTAGGAGTGGCACTGCAGTGTCACGCAGGATGGCCCTTCCAAAAAATCCTCCCCAAACAGCACATGACGCAAAGAAAAAAAGAGGCGCAATGAGGTAGCTGTGTGAGTAAGATTAGCGACCCTAGTGGCCGACACAAACACCGGGCCCATCTAGGAGTGGCACTGCAGTGTCACGCAGGATGTCCCTTCCAAAAAACCCTCCCCAAACAGCACATGACGCAAAGAAAAAAAGAGGCGCAATGAGGTAGCTGTGTGAGTAAGATTAGCGACCCTAGTGGCCGACACAAACACCGGGCCCATCTAGGAGTGGCACTGCAGTGTCACGCAGGATGTCCCTTCCAAAAAACCCTCCCCAATCAGCACATGATGCAAAGAAAAAGAAAAGAAAAAAGAGGTGCAAGATGGAATTGTCCTTGGGCCCTCCCACCAACCCTTATGTTGTATAAACAAAACAGGACATGCACACTTTAACCAACCCATCATTTCAGTGACAGGGTCTGCCACACGACTGTGACTGATATGACGGGTTGGTTTGGACCCCCCCCAAAAAAGAAGCAATTAATCTCTCCTTGCACAAACTGGCTCTACAGAGGCAAGATGTCCACCTCATCTTCACCCTCCGATATATCACCGTGTACATCCCCCTCCTCACAGATTATCAATTCGTCCCCACTGGAATCCACCATCTCAGCTCCCTGTGTACTTTGTGGAGGCAATTGCTGCTGGTCAATGTCTCCGCGGAGGAATTGATTATAATTCATTTTAATGAACATCATCTTCTCCACATTTTCTGGATGTAACCTCGTACGCCGATTGCTGACAAGGTGAGCGGCGGCACTAAACACTCTTTCGGAGTACACACTTGTGGGAGGGCAACTTAGGTAGAATAAAGCCAGTTTGTGCAAGGGCCTCCAAATTGCCTCTTTTTCCTGCCAGTATAAGTACGGACTGTGTGACGTGCCTACTTGGATGCGGTCACTCATATAATCCTCCACCATTCTATCAATGTTGAGAGAATCATATGCAGTGACAGTAGACGACATGTCCGTAATCGTTGTCAGGTCCTTCAGTCCGGACCAGATGTCAGCATCAGTAGTCGCTCCAGACTGCCCTGCATCACCGCCAGCGGGTGGGCTCGGAATTCTGAGCCTTTTCCTCGCACCCCCAGTTGCGGGAGAATGTGAAGGAGGAGATGTTGACAGGTCGCGTTCCGCTTGACTTGACAATTTTGTCACCAGCAGGTCTTTCAACCCCAGCAGACCTGTGTCTGCCGGAAAGAGAGATCCAAGGTAGGCTTTAAATCTAGGATCGAGCACGGTGGCCAAAATGTAGTGCTCTGATTTCAACAGATTGACCACCCGTGAATCCTTGTTAAGCGAATTAAGGGCTGCATCCACAAGTCCCACATGCCTAGCGGAATCGCTCCCTTTTAGCTCCTTCTTCAATGCCTCCAGCTTCTTCTGCAAAAGCCTGATGAGGGGAATGACCTGACTCAGGCTGGCAGTGTCTGAACTGACTTCACGTGTGGCAAGTTCAAAGGGCATCAGAACCTTGCACAACGTTGAAATCATTCTCCACTGCACTTGAGACAGGTGCATTCCACCTCCTATATCGTGCTCAATTGTATAGGCTTGAATGGCCTTTTGCTGCTCCTCCAACCTCTGAAGCATATAGAGGGTTGAATTCCACCTCGTTACCACTTCTTGCTTCAGATGATGGCAGGGCAGGTTCAGTAGTTTTTGGTGGTGCTCCAGTCTTCTGTACGTGGTGCCTGTACGCCGAAAGTGTCCCGCAATTTTTCTGGCCACCGACAGCATCTCTTGCACGCCCCTGTCGTTTTTTTAAAAATTCTGCACCACCAAATTCAAGGTATGTGCAAAACATGGGACGTGCTGGAATTTGCCCATATTTAATGCACACACAATATTGCTGGCGTTGTCCGATGCCACAAATCCACAGGAGAGTCCAATTGGGGTAAGCCATTCCGCGATGATCTTCCTCAGTTGCCGTAAGAGGTTTTCAGCTGTGTGCGTATTCTGGAAAGCGGTGATACAAAGCGTAGCCTGCCTAGGAAAGAGTTGGCGTTTGCGAGATGCTGCTACTGGTGCCGCCGCTGCTGTTCTTGCGGCGGGAGTCCATACATCTACCCAGTGGGCTGTCACAGTCATATAGTCCTGACCCTGCCCTGCTCCACTTGTCCACATGTCTGTGGTTAAGTGGACATTGGGTACAACTGCATTTTTTAGGACACTGGTGAGTCTTTTTCTGACGTCCGTGTACATTCTCGGTATCGCCTGCCTAGAGAAGTGGAACCTAGATGGTATTTGGTAACGGGGGCACACTGCCTCAATAAATTGTCTAGTTCCCTGTGAACTAACGGCGGATACCGGACGCACGTCTAACACCAACATAGTTGTCAAGGACTCAGTTATCCGCTTTGCAGTAGGATGACTGCTGTGATATTTCATCTTCCTCGCAAAGGACTGTTGAACAGTCAATTGCTTACTGGAAGTAGTACAAGTGGGCTTACGACTTCCCCTCTGGGATGACCATCGACTCCCAGCGGCAACAACAGCAGCGCCAGCAGCAGTAGGCGTTACACGCAAGGATGCATCGGAGGAATCCCAGGCAGGAGAGGACTCGTCAGAATTGCCAGTGACATGGCCTGCAGGACTATTGGCATTCCTGGGGAAGGAGGAAATTGACACTGAGGGAGTTGGTGGGGTGGTTTGCGTGAGCTTGGTTACAAGAGGAAGGGATTTACTGGTCAGTGGACTGCTTCCGCTGTCACCCAAAGTTTTTGAACTTGTCACTGACTTATTATGAATGCGCTGCAGGTGACGTATAAGGGAGGATGTTCCGAGGTGGTTAACGTCCTTACCCCTACTTATTACAGCTTGACAAAGGGAACACACGGCTTGACACCTGTTGTCCGCATTTCTGGTGAAATACCTCCACACCGAAGAGCTGATTTTTTTGGTATTTTCACCTGGCATGTCAACGGCCATATTCCTCCCACGGACAACAGGTGTCTCCCCGGGTGCCTGACTTAAACAAACCACCTCACCATCAGAATCCTCCTGGTCAATTTCCTCCCCAGCGCCAGCAACACCCATATCCTCCTCATCCTGGTGTACTTCAACACTGACATCTTCAATCTGACTATCAGGAACTGGACTGCGGGTGCTCCTTCCAGCACTTGCAGGGGGCGTGCAAATGGTGGAAGGCGCATGCTCTTCACGTCCAGTGTTGGGAAGGTCAGGCATCGCAACCGACACAATTGGACTCTCCTTTTGGATTTGGGATTTCAAAGAACGCACAGTTCTTTGCGGTGCTTTTGCCAGCTTGAGTCTTTTCAGTTTTCTAGCGAGAGGCTGAGTGCTTCCATCCTCATGTGAAGCTGAACCACTAGCCATGAACATAGGCCAGGGCCTCAGCCGTTCCTTGCCACTCCGTGTGGTAAATGGCATATTGGCAAGTTTACGCTTCTCCTCCGACAATTTTATTTTAGGTTTTGGAGTCCTTTTTTTACTGATATTTGGTGTTTTGGATTTGACATGCTCTGTACTATGACATTGGGCATCGGCCTTGGCAGACGACGTTGCTGGCATTTCATCGTCTCGGCCATGACTAGTGGCAGCAGCTTCAGCACGAGGTGGAAGTGGATCTTGATCTTTCCCTAATTTTGGAACCTCAACATTTTTGTTCTCCATATTTTAATAGGCACAACTAAAAGGCACCTCAGGTAAACAATGGAGATGGATGGATTGGATACTAGTATACAATTATGGACGGGCTGCCGAGTGCCGACACAGAGGTAGCCACAGCCGTGAACTACCGCACTGTACTGTGTCTGCTGCTAATATATAGACTGGTTGATAAAGAGATAGTATACTCGTAACTAGTATGTATGTATAAAGAAAGAAAAAAAAAACCACGGTTAGGTGGTATATACAATTATGGACGGGCTGCCGAGTGCCGACACAGAGGTAGCCACAGCCGTGAACTACCGCACTGTACTGTGTCTGCTGCTAATATAGACTGGTTGATAAAGAGATAGTATACTCGTAACTAGTATGTATGTATAAAGAAAGAAAAAAAAACCACGGTTAGGTGGTATATACAATTATGGACGGGCTGCCGAGTGCCGACACAGAGGTAGCCACAGCCGTGAACTACCGCACTGTACTGTGTCTGCTGCTAATATATAGACTGGTTGATAAAGAGATAGTATACTCGTAACTAGTATGTATGTATAAAGAAAGAAAAAAAAAACCACGGTTAGGTGGTATATACAATTATGGACGGGCTGCCGAGTGCCGACACAGAGGTAGCCACAGCCGTGAACTACCGCACTGTACTGTGTCTGCTGCTAATATAGACTGGTTGATAAAGAGATAGTATACTCGTAACTAGTATGTATGTATGTATAAAGAAAGAAAAAAAAAACACGGTTAGGTGGTATATACAATTATGGACGGGCTGCCGAGTGCCGACACAGAGGTAGCCACAGCCGTGAACTACCGCACTGTACTGTGTCTGCTGCTAATATATAGACTGGTTGATAAAGAGATAGTATACTCGTAACTAGTATGTATGTATAAAGAAAGAAAAAAAAAACCACGGTTAGGTGGTATATACAATTATGGACGGGCTGCCGAGTGCCGACACAGAGGTAGCCACAGCCGTGAACTACCGCACTGTACTGTGTCTGCTGCTAATATAGACTGGTTGATAAAGAGATAGTATACTCGTAACTAGTATGTATGTATGTATAAAGAAAGAAAAAAAAAACACGGTTAGGTGGTATATACAATTATGGACGGGCTGCCGAGTGCCGACACAGAGGTAGCCACAGCCGTGAACTACCGCACTGTACTGTGTCTGCTGCTAATATATAGACTGGTTGATAAAGAGATAGTATACTCGTAACTAGTATGTATGTATAAAGAAAGAAAAAAAAACCACGGTTAGGTGGTATATACAATTATGGACGGGCTGCCGAGTGCCGACACAGAGGTAGCCACAGCCGTGAACTACCGCACTGTACTGTGTCTGCTGCTAATATAGACTGGTTGATAAAGAGATAGTATACTACTAATATTATATATACTGGTGGTCAGGTCACTGGTCACTAGTCACACTGGCAGTGGCACTCCTGCAGCAAAAGTGTGCACTGTTTAATTTTAATATAATATTATGTACTCCTGGCTCCTGCTATAACCTATAACTGGCACTGCAGTAGTGCTCCCCAGTCTCCCCCACAATTATAAGCTGTGTGAGCTGAGCAGTCAGACAGATATATAATATATATAGATGATGCAGCACACTGGCCTGAGCCTGAGCAGTGCACACAGATATGGTATGTGACTGACTGAGTCACTGTGTGTATCGCTTTTTTCAGGCAGAGAACGGATATATTAAATAAACTGCACTGTGTGTCTGGTGGTCACTCACTATATAATATATTATGTACTCCTGGCTCCTGCTATAACCTATAACTGGCACTGCAGTAGTGCTCCCCAGTCTCCCCCACAATTATAAGCTGTGTGAGCTGAGCAGTCAGACAGATATATATAATATTATATATAGATAATAGATGATGCAGCACACTGGCCTGAGCCTGAGCAGTGCACACAGATATGGTATGTGACTGAGTCACTGTGTGCTGTGTATCGCTTTTTTCAGGCAGAGAACGGATTATAAAGTAAACTGCACTGTCCTCACTAGTAAACTCTCTCCACTCAGTCTCTACACTTCTACAGTAACAGTACTCCTCCTAGTCAGCTCCAGTAAATCTCTCTCAGTCTCTTATAATCTAAATGGAGAGGACGCCAGCCACGTCCTCTCCCTATCAATCTCAATGCACGTGTGAAAATGGCGGCGACGCGCGGCTCCTTATATAGAATCCGAGTCTCGCGATAGAATCCGAGCCTCGCGAGAATCCGACAGCGTCATGATGACGTTCGGGCGCGCTCGGGTTAACCGAGCAAGGCGGGAAGATCCGAGTCGCTCGGACCCGTGAAAAAAAACATGAAGTTCTGGCGGGTTCGGATTCAGAGAAACCGAACCCGCTCATCTCTAGTTTTAACACATGTAGCACAAATCCCCTTGGACGATTCTGTAAGAAAGCTGGCAATTCTTTCTTATATTTTCTGTACATTTCTGAGAATTGCACATTCAACTGCACATACCTAGAGAAAAGGAAAAGCATTTTAAGATATATTTTTCATAAATATGAAAATAATCATAAATTTTAAAAAAAATTTTTTTCAAAGCCTCTCCTTTTAAAATTTATATTTCCCCCTCCTGCAGCTGCATTCCCCCATATTCCCCACTGCCGGCAATGATTACCTGGGCTGCACGAGGATGTGCTCCAGCCATGGTGTACCCCTACCTCACTGCTGTTACGGTTTCAATGAACACCACAGCTGCTATCACGGTGTAAACAGTTTGAAGTGATCTCAATAGATCCCTCTGCTGCACAAGCTTCCATGTAAATGGCTGTTTGTTAATAGATTCGGGGGCTGTACACCATTTCAAAATGTTAAACAGTTTCACTGTAAAAATTTGTAAAATATTTCATTGTCAAAACTTGATAAATATCAAAATTTCTAAATCCCATTATTTTAGTATGGGTTATGTGTAAATTATTGCGGCAAGTCAGTTACTGGGAGATATGAGCAATATCTCATCCATTACAGCCTTTAGGAATGATTCTGCTATGAAATAAAATGGGAAAAAGGGGTGATATTTTATTTAAATAAAACCCTGTTTAGTGTTGATGAACATGCCCCTAAATGCTTTGTTGCCTACACATGATGTGTTCATGAATAAAATGTATAATATTTTCGAGGTTAATAATTATGATGAAAAATTCTATGGTATAGACACACAAAATAATCTTACACTTTTTTAAAAACATAATAATACATAAATCCTATTAAAAACAAAACGGATTTTACTGCTCTATTCTAAATATAGCTTGGTGTGTTTGTTTTGGCATTTACATCTATTTAATATCTAAAGTCACATAAGCATAATGACATATAGACAAAAACAAACAATTAACAATACATTTGCTTATTCTAATGTGAAAACACAAACTATAAAATAAAGTGAAAATTAATCTTACTTTCTGTAGCCATCAGGGAAGAAACGTGAATAAAGAACACTGAACAGTTCACTAAGTGTGCAGTTTTTGTAGCCCTGAAGATAAGAATGTTTTAGCGTTTCATTTTGTCTCTCCAATCCATTATTGGTATTGATAACCACATGCATTGTTTTATTTCTGTAAACGTGTGCCCACATCTGTTATTGGGAATAAAAAAAAGAGTATTTTGGTACTTACCGATAAATCCATTTCTATTAATCCTCTAGGGGACACTGGAGTCCTATACAGTAGTGGTGTTATACAGTAGTGGTGTGAAGCTAATGCGGGAGCAGACACGGGGGAGAGCAGCGCCGGAGGATGTATCACAGCCGCCGCTCACGGCAGCGTCCACCCGGCTCCAGCAAGCGAGACCTTGCTTGCTGGAGCCGGGTGGACACTGCCGTGAGCGTCGGCTGTGACACATCCTTCGGCTACACTGCTGTAGCCGATGCTGTAGTGCTGTTCTCCCCCGTCTGCTGGCGTCTCTCCACCGTCTCATCTACCTCATCTTAATTCAACTTTTTTTTTTAGAGTCGAATTGAGATTGCATTGAATAGCCAAGGTCGCACCAATTTAGATAACAAAATGAATGTCTGAATGGATCTGACTTCAATTGAATCTACCCCTTAAAGTGCCCATGGCTCCTAGTGGAACAGTCTATACCCCATGGCACGAAATGCAACCCCATTATCCTCTAGGACGTAAGAGAAACTTTATTTAAATTAACCAAAAATTTAAATATAAATATAACATGATGTCTGGACTCATAATCCCAAATCTAAGATATGTAACTTCAAAATACAATTGCCATTCCTATTATAATTTAATGTACTTCTACTATTAATTTAATGGAAAACTTTTTCTTAATATTATATTCACTCCAGATTTCTAATTTTAATATAAAGGTCAAATTATAATACATTATGAAGGTAGAATTGTAGCAGATTTTTTGGGTGTATATTATTTAAATATTTTCTATAACAATGTTAAATTTTAGGATTTACCTTAATTGCGGGTAACCATTTGGATGAAAACCACTGCCTGAACAAATCACACTTTTTCCAAGTGTCACTTTCCGTAAGTGATTTTAATGCCTCGTGGTGTTCTTGCATTGTGTGAGCCTGAGCAATGCCACGGAGCATGCTTAAGACTTCCAACTGCCTGGTTGAAACCCCATGATCTTTTTTTCTAATCCATTCTGTCCAAGCCTTTTCCCGATGGAAATCGCATAAGGTAATGTTTGTTCCTAAAGTATGATAAGATAATAGAGTTAATTACTGATCAGAAATACAAATTAGTATTTTTTTTAAATAATTTTATTGACAGGAAAATTGTAAACCGAAAAAGTTAAAACATCATCAAGACAAAAAGCAAATAAAATCACATTACAGACAAGAAAATTATGCATGGTGAACAATTGAAAGGCTAGAGGGTGCAAGAACAAAACTATAGCTTTTGTGCATGTTGAAAAATAGTGAAGCACAAGTGTAGGTTTAAAAAGGGTGGCCAGTATATAATACTGTCATATTGTACCACGTAGTGAGTCGAAAAGTCTGAGGTAAAAGTGTTTCTGGAGATAGTGTTGTAATGTAATGTAACCCAATGTCAAATAAAACTGCAGTTCGTTTTTCTTTTTGTAGGAAAACTTCAGACAAATCCATTGTTAACAAGTAGGATAACCTGGGGAATAGAAGAGTAATAGGTACCGAGTCAAGAGATATCCATTGTGATACTATCATTTTTTTAGCTGTTGCGTCCAGCTTGTTGAGTAGTTTAAGCTTAACACTGGACAGATCTTGATTAAGCAGGGACTATACCCCAAAAGGCCCACATATCACTGATAGTAAAGGATAGATGTAAATCGTGATTGAACTTTATAGGGCAGACCAGAAGGAACGAACTAGGGCACATGACCAAAGACAGTGCTTAATGTCGGCATCCAGGTCACCACACTTAAAACAAGCCGACGTGTCCGCTCTTCCCATCAAAAATTTGAGCCTGGACATGAAATACACCCTATGTACAATTTTTGGGTTCATCTCTACATATGAGAGAGACTAATTGTTTGTTCAGAGTTTGGTAAGCTGAGAGGATGGATTTCATGGTAAGACCAGTGAAATCGCGTTCACATTTTAACAATCCCGTGGTACCTCCATCAAGGTTCAGTAGTAGGCGGGCATGGTCATTGATTTGTGAGTAATTAGTGGGGATCCTGGATTGTGTCGTATGGCACTATCAAGCTCAATGGATATACCCCTATTTCCCAATACAGATAGTACTGAGTTAACGTAACTACAGGTCTGTAGGAAGGGAAACAGAGGTATCAACATTTTTATTAATAAAAGCAAAACATTTTTTATAAGCCTCACCACTCATAAAATCTCACAATTCGTAATTAACATGTAATTTTTTAATAACATCTTAAATAATTCCAACTCCCTCCTTTCATACCTTTTCTATCAGTATAAATCTAGTCTTTCTTCTTGGTCACTCCCACTAATACTCGAAAATATATTTTTAAAAATTAATTTTATATTTTAGGTGTTCTATGAATCAATTTTATTAATCTTGAGATTTTCTTCCCATTTGAGAAGAGGCATCACCCCTTTCTTTAAAACAGCCTACACTAACAAAAACACATATGTGGAGACAGTGTTGTACTAGGTCATGTAAGGTACACCATTGAATATAGTGGTAAGGGCCCTAGATAAGTATATTGTCCAGCCACCATAGCATGTGTTGTTAACCATTAAATAACAAATAAATCATTCTACAAATAACAGTTCCCTTTATAAAGGTAGGTGAGAGTGGTGTGTAAAAAGTCAATGCACAATATGATTGGCAAGAAGGATAATACCCCATATGTGGAAGAGGTCTGTGAGATTAATATAGGCCAATTCAATGTTAAGCCAAGAAGTAGAGTCTGAGTTAGAATAGGAAGCAACAAAGTGATAGAAATGTGAGTTCAAGTAGTATAGATTTATTTGAGGAAGACCTCTACAACCTCCATGAATTCACCTTCCCAGGGTTTTAAACTGCAATATATAGGGGTCTATGTTTTCAAATAAAGCAGACTACGGGGTATATGCAATTAGCGGCGAATCGCGGCAAATTATCGCCGTTTTTTAATTCGACAGGTGAATTCCGGCAGGTGGCTGCCGGAATTCACCATATTCAATGAAAAACGGATTCGACAGTCCCGCGGGCGAAAAACGGCCGATTTGCCGGATTTTGCTGCGATTTAAAAAAACGGGAAAAACCTGGAAAAAAATGGCGTGGAGTCCCCCCTCCAAAGCATAACCAGCCTCGTGCTCTTCGAGCTGGTCCTGGTTTTAAAAATCCGGGGAAAAAATTGACAGGGGATCCCCCGTATTTTTAAAACCAGCACCGGGCTCTGTGCCTGGTGCTGGTGCAAAAAATACGGGGGACAAAAAGAGTAGGGGTCCCCCGTATTTTTTACACCAGCATCGGGCTCCACTAGCTGGACAGATAATGCCACAGCCGGGGGTCACTTTTATACAGTGCCCTGCGGCCGTGGCATTAAATATCCAACTAGTCACCCCTGGCCGGGGTACCCTGGGGGAGTGGGGACCCCTTCAATCAAGGGGTCCCCCCCCAGCCACCCAAGGGCCAGGGGTGAAGCCCGAGGCTGTCCCCCCCATCCAAGGGCTGCGGATGGGAGGCTGATAGCCTTGAGAAAAATGACAGAATATTGGTTTTTCCAGTAGTACTACAAGTCCCAGCAAGCCTCCCCCGCAAGCTGGTACTTGGAGAACCACAAGTACCAGCATGCGGGAGAAAAACGGGCCCGCTGTTACTTGTAGTTCTACTGGAAAAAAAATACCCCCCCCCAAAAAAAGGAGACACACCGTGACAAGTACAACTTTATTACACACTGCCGACACACATACATACTTACCTATGTTGACCCGCCGACCGGCACGTCTCGTCTCCGACGATCCGGGGTACCTGTGAAAAAAATTAGACTCGCCTGATCCAGGGTCCGGGAGATAATCCACGTACTTGGCAAAAAAAGAAAACGACAAACCCGTGCCAGCGGACTGAAAGGGGTCCCATGTTGACACATGAGACCCCTTTCCCCGAATGTGCCGGGACCCCACGTGACTCCTGTCACTGAGGTCCCTTCAGCCAATCAGGAAGCGCTACTACGTGGCGCTCACCTGATTGGCTGTGCGCTGTCTGAACTCAGACAGCGCATCGCACAGCGCCCTCCATTATATTCAATGGTGGGAACTTTGCTGTCAGCGAGGGAACTGACCGCGGGGTGACCTCACCGCTAGCCGCAAAGTTCCCACCATTGAATATAATGGAGAGGCTTTGCGATGCGCTGACAGCTCAGACGCGCACAGAGCCAATCAGCAGAGTGCAAGGACGTTGCACTCGCTGATTGGCTGAAGAGACCTTTCAGTGACAGCTGTCACGGAGAGGTTTCTCTGCATTCGGGGAAAGGGGTCCCATGTGTCAACATGGGACCCCTTTCAGTCCGTGTGGTACGGGTGTCCGGTTTGTTTTTTTGACAAGTTCGTGGATTTACCTCTGGACCATGGATGAGGTGAGTATATTTATCTTTTCTTTTCAGGTACCCCTGGATTCTACTTGGAGAAGAGGACCGATGTCGGTGTGTGAACATAGGTAAGTATGTGTGTGTCGACGTATGAAATAAAGTTTTACTTTCACGGTGTGTGTCTCCTGTTTTTATTTGGGTATTTTTTTTTCCAGTAGAACTACAGGTACCAGCGGGCCCGTTTTTCTCCCGCATGCTGGTACTTGTGGTTCTCCGAGTACCAGCTTGCGGGGGAGGCTTGCTGGGACTTGTATTTCTTCTGGAAAAAACAATATTCTCTGAATTTTCTCAAGGCTATCAGCCCCCCATCCGCAGCCCTTGGATGGGGGGGACAGCCTCGGGCTTCACCCCTGGCCCTTGGGTGGCTGGGGGGGGACCCCTTGATTGAAGGGGTCCCCACTCCCCCAGGGTACCCCGGCCAGGGGTGACTAGTTGGATATTTAATGCCACGGCCGCAAGGCACTGTATAAAAGTGACCCCCGGCTGTGGCATTATCTGTCCAGCTAGTGGAGCCCGATGCTGGTGTAAAAAATACGGGGGACCCCTACTCTTTGTGTCCCCCGTACTTTTTGCACCAGCACCAGGCGCAGAGCCCGGTGCTGGTTTTAAAAATACGGGGGATCCCCTGTCAATTTTTTCCCTGCATTTTTAGAACCAGGACCAGCTCGAAGAGCCCAAGGCTGGTTATGCTTTGGAGGGGGGACCCCACGCCATTTTTTTTCTGAATTTTACCATTCCATCTAAAAAAAAATAAAAAAATATATATTATTTTTAAAAATAAATAAATAATACTTGCGCCTCCAAAAAAGACAAACCAAGTACCTAATCCCTTCTAATATAAATAGATATGCTATTATCAATAAAAAAAACACACAAAAAAACATGTTTTACATTTTTTTTATTAGTTTCACCCACCAAAGTGTGGCGGATTGAAAATGACGAATTTACTGTCTAAAAGCACTGTTGTAGAATTTGCAAACTTCAATTGAATACACTTTGGTCGAATTGCAGCACTTGTATCATTGCAGAAAAGTTGAATTTGACAAAAGTCGAATTTCAAAAAGTCGAATTTTGAAAGTCCGTTTTTTGGACGGAAAGCACTGAATTGCATTGACGAGCAACAGTAATAGTCTTGAAAAGATAGAGCCATTTTTGTATAACAGTCATCTTGACAGCTATGATCCTACCCTGCCAAGAAATAATAATAAGAATTTACTCACCGTTCATTCTATTTCTCGTAGTCCGCAGTGGATGCTGGGAACTCCGTAAGGACCATGGGGAATAGACGGGCTCCGAAGGAGACTGGGCACTCTAAAAGAAAGATTAGGTACTATCTGGTGTGCACTGGCTCCTCCCTCTATGCCCCTCCTCCAGACCTCAGTTAAGGAAACTGTGCCCGGAAGAGCTGACATTACAAGGAAAGGATTTGGAATCCAGGGTAAGACTCATACCAGCCACACCAATCAAACCGTACAACTCGTGATAACTATACCCAGTTAACAGTATGAACAAAAAACTGAGCCTCATTCAAAAGATGGCTCATAACAATAACCCTTAAGTTAAGCAATAACTATACACATGTATTGCAGAGAGTCCGCACTTGGGACGGGCGCCCAGCATCCACTACGGACTACGAGAAATAGAATTACCGGTGAGTAATTTCTTATTTTCTCTGACGTCCTAGTGGATGCTGGGAACTCCGTAAGGATCATGGGGATTATACCAAAGCTCCCAAACGGGCGGTAGAGTGCGGATGACTCTGCAGCACCGAATGATCAAACTCAAGGTCCTCCTCAGCCAGGGTATCAAACTTGTAGAATTTTGCAAATGTGTTTGAACCCGACCAAGTAGCAGCTCGTCAAAGCTGTAAAGCCGAGACCCCTCGGGCAGCCGCCCAAGAAGAGCCCGCCTTCCTTGTGGAATGGGCCTTTACTGATTTAGGATGCGGCAGTCCAGCCGCAGAATGTGCCAGCTGAATCGTGCTACAGATCCAGCGAGCAATAGTCTGCTTTGAAGCAGGAGCACCCAGCTTGTTGGGTGCATGCTGGATAAATAGCGAGTCAGTTTTTCTGACTCTAGCCGTCCTGGAAACATAAATTTTCAGGGCCCGGACTACGTCCAGCAACTTGGAATCCTCCAAGTCCCGAGTAGCCGCAGGCACCACAAAAGGTTGGTTCAAATGAAACGCTGATACCACCTTTGGGAGAAATTGGGGACGAGTCCTCAATTCTGCCCTGTCCATATAGAAAATCAGATATGGGCTTTTACATGACAAAGCCGCCAATTCTGACACACGCCTAGCTGAGGCCAAGGCCAACAGCATGACCACCTTCCACGTGAGATACTTTAACTCCACGGTCTTAAGTGTCTCAAACCAATGTGATTTCAGGAAATCCAACACAACGTTGAGATCCCAAGGTGCCAATGGAGGCACAAAAGGGGACTGAATATGCAGCACTCCCTTAACAAACGTCTGAACTTAAGGCAGTGAAGCCAGTTCTTTTTGAAAGAAAATAGATAGGGCCGAAATCTGGACCTTTATGGACCCCAATTTTAGGCCCATAGTCACCACTGACTGTAGGAAGTGCAGAAATCGACCCAGCTGGAATTCCTCTGTTGGGGCCTTCCTGGCCTCACACCAAGCAACATATTTCAGCCATATGCGGTGATAATGTTTTGCTGTCACATCCTTCCTAGCTTTTATAAGCATAGGAATCACTTCATCTGGAATGCCCTTTTCCGTTAGGATCCGGCGTTCAACCGCCATGCCGTCAAACGCAGCCGTGGTAAGTCTTGGAACAGACAGGGCCCCTGCTGTAGCAGGTCCTGTTGGAGAGGCAGAGGCCATGGGTCCTCTGAGATAATTTTTTGTAGTTCTGGGTACCAAGTTCTTCTAGGCCAAACCGGAACGATGAGTATAGTTCTTACTCCTCTCTTTCTTATTATCCTCAGTACCTTGGGTATGAGAGGAAGAGGAGGGAACACATAAACCGACTGGTACACCCACGGTGTCACTAGGGCGTCCACAGCTATCGCCTTAGGGTCCTTTGACCTGGAGCAATATCTTTTTAGCTTTTTGTTGAGGCGGGACGCCATCATGTCCACCTGTGGCCGTTCCCAATGATTTACAATCAGCGTGAAGACTTCTGGATGAAGTCCCCACTCTCCTGGGTGGAGGTCGTGCCTGCTGAGGAAGTCTGCTTCCCAGTTGTCCACACTCGGAATGAACACTGCTGACAATGCTAGGACGTGATTCTCCGCCCATCGAAGAATCCTTGTGGCTTCTGCCATCGCCATCCTGCTTCTTGTGCCACCCTGGCGGTTTACATGGGCAACCGCTGTGATGTTGTCTGACTGGATCAGCACCGGTTGGTTTTGAAGCAGGGGCTCTGCTTGACTCAGGGCGTTGTAAATGGCCCTTAGTTCCAGTATATTTATGTGTAGGGAAGTCTCCTGACTTGACCACTGTCCTTGGAAGTTCCTTCCCTGAGTGACTGCCCCCCATCCTCGGAGGCTTGCATCCGTGGTCACCAGGACCCAGTCCTGTATGCCGAATATGCGACCCTCGAGAAGATGAGCACTCTGCAGCCACCACAGCAGAGACACCCTGGCCCTCGGGGACAGGGTGATCAACCGATGCATCTTAAGAGAGAGGCGATCCGGACCATTTGTCTAACAGATCCCACTGAAAGATCCTTGCATGCAATCTGCCGAAGGGAATTGCTTCGTAAGAAGCCACCATCTTTCCCAGGACCCGCGTGCACTGATGCACTGACACCTGTTTTTGGTTTCAGGAGGTCCCTGACCAGAGATGACAATTCCTGGGCCTTCTCCCCGGGGAGAAACACCTTCTTCTGTTCTGTGTCCAGAAGCATGCCCAAGAACAGTAGACGCGTCGCAGGAATCAGCTGCGACTTCGGGATATTCAGAATCCAGCCGTGCTGTTGCAACACTTCCCGAGATAGTGCTACGCTGACTAACAACTGCTCCTTGGACCTCGCCTTTATAAGGAGATCGTCCAAGTACGTGATAATTATAACTCCCTTCTTCCGAAGGAGTATCATCATTTCGGCCATTACCTTGGAGGAGGGGTACCTTGATTATCACCTGCTGGAAGTACAGCTTGTGAATTGCCGCCAGTACTACCTCCCCTCGAGGGCAGCAGGCAAGGCTGATTTGAGGTAACGGCGAGGGGGAGTCGCCTCGAACTCCAGCTTGTATCCCTGTGATACTACTTGCAGAACCCAGGGATCCACCTGTGAGCGAGCCCACTGGTCGCTGAAGTTCCCGAGACGCGCCCCCACCGCACCTGGCTCCACCTATAGAGCCCCAGCGTCATGCGGTGGACTCAGAGGAAGCGGGGGAAGATTTTTGATCCGGGGAACTGGCTGTCTGGTGCAGCTTTTTCCCTCTTCCCTTGTGTCTGTGCAGAAAGGAAGCGCCTTTGACCCGCTTGCTTTTCTGAAGCCGAAAGGACTGTACCTGATAATACTGTGCTTTCTTAGGCTGTGAGGAAACCTGAGGTAAAAAAAAATTCTTTCCCAGCTTTTGCTGTGGATACGAGGTCTCAGAGACCATCCCCAAACAATTCCTCACCCTTATAAGGCAAAATCTTCACGTGCCTTCTAAAGTCAGCATCGCCTGTCCACTTCCGGGTCCCTAATACCCTCCTGGCAGAATGGACATTGCATTAATTCTGGATGCCAGCCGGCAAATATCCCTCTGTGCATCCCTCATATATAAGACGACGTCTTTAATATGCTCTATGGTTAGCAAAATAGTCTTCCTGTCCTGACAGGGTAATAGACCACGCTGCAGCAGCACTATCCATGCTGAGGCAATTGCAGGTCTCAGTATAGTACCTGAGTGTGTATATACAGACTTCAGGATAGCCTCCTGCTTTTTATCAGCAGGCTCCTTCAAAGTGGCCGTATCCTAAGACGGCAGTGCCACCTGTTTTGACAAACGTGTGAGCGCCTTATCCACCCTAGGGGATATCTCCCAACGTGACCTATCCTCTGGCGGGAAAGGGTACGCCATCAGTAACTTTTTAGAAATTACCAGTTTCTTATCGGGGAAGCCCACGCTTCTTCACACACTTCATTCACTCATCTGATGGGGGAACAAAACACTGGCTGCTTTTTCTCCCCAAACATAAAACCCCTCTTTTGTGGTACTTGGGTTAATGTCAGAAATGTGTAACACATTTTTCATTGCCGAGATCATGCAACGGATGTTCCTAGTGGATTGTGTATATGTCTAAACCTCGTCGACACTGGAGTCAGACTCCGTGTCGACATCTGTCTGCCATCTGAGGTAGCGGGCGTTTTTGAGCCCCTGATGGCCTTTGAGACGCCTGGGCAGGCGCGGGCTGAGAAGCCGGCTGTCCCACAGCTGTTACGTCATCCAGCCTTTTATGTAAGGAGTTGACACTGTCGGTTAATACCTTCCACCTATCCATCCACTCTGGTGTCGGCCCCACAGGGGGCGACATCACATTTATCGCCATCTGCTCCGCCTTCCACGTAACCTTCCTCATCAAACATGTCGACACAGCCGTACCGACACACCGCACACACACAGGGAATGCTCTGACTGAGGACAGGACCCCACAAAGTCCTTTGGGGAGACAGAGAGAGAGTATGCCAGCACACACCAGAGCGCTATATAATGCAGGGATTCACACTACCCACAGTGATTTTTCCCTTATAGCTGCTATAATACACAGATTTGCGCCTAAATTTAGTGCCCCCCCTCTTTTTAACCCTTTGAGCCTGAAAACTACAGGGGAGAGCCTGGGGAGCTGTCTTCCAGCTGCACTGTGAAGAGAAAATGGTGCCAGTGTGCTGAGGGAGATAGCCCCGCCCCTTTTTTGGCGGACTTCTCCCGCTTTTTTATGGATATCTGGCAGGGGTATTTTTCAAATATATAACTATATTATGTGCTTTTTATGCCAGCAAGGTGTTTAATATTGCTGCTCAGGGCGCCCCCCCCCCCAGCGCCCTGCACCCATCAGTGACCGGAGTGTGAGGTGTGCATGAGGAGCAATGGCGCACAGCTGCAGTGCTGTGCGCTACCTTGTTGAAGACGAAGTCTTCTGCCGCCGATTTCCAGGACCATCTTCATGCTTCTGGCTCTGTAAGGGGGACGGCGGCGCGGCTCCGGACGACCGAGGATGGGCCTGTGTTCGATCCCTCTGGAGCTAATGGTGTCCAGTAGCCTAAGAAGCCCAAGCTAGCTGCAAGCAGGTAGGCTCGCTTCTTCTCCCCTTAGTCCCTCGTAGCAGTGAGTCTGTTGCCAGCAGATCTCACTGAAAATAAAAAACCTAAAATATACTTTCTTTTCTAGGAGCTCAGGAGAGCCCCTAGTGTGCATCCAGCTCAGCCGGGCGCAAGATTCTAACTGAGGTCTGGAGGAGGGTCATAGAGGGAGGAGCCAGTGCACACCAGGTAGTCCTAAAGCTTTCTTTAGTTGTGCCCAGTCTCCTGTGGAGCCGCTATTTCCCATGGTCCTTACGGAGTTCCCAGCATCCACTAGGACGTCATAGAAATATTAATGACCCTTATGTTAGGAAAGAACTTACCCTGAAAGACTTTAGATAAAGCCTTTATTTCTTCTGAACAGAAATCAACCATCCATGTATCTGGTTTCCATTTAGGGTTCCAATCTTTGAACATACTCAATGCCTCTTCAATGCTGGTGGATGTTTCTTCCTGTGTTACGAAAGTGCCCACTACTAAATAACACACATTAGTACGGACAGAGAGGAAAAAGAGTGGCAATGCATAACGTGTTGTTCTGTAAGTGGCATCCAACAAAGTTATGCTCCCATACATTTCTAACAATTTTTTTTGCCATTCAGATTGATAACAAAATAAAAATTTTGGCTTTTCAGGTTCTTCATCTGTGCTTAAATTTGGTCTGAAATAAAAATTATCTTTTGGCGATTTATGTTGCCATTGGCTGACTAATTTATTCAAATTTTCCTGGTCTAACAAGGAGTTTCGACCTTCTTGCCTAGACTTTCCGATTAAATTGGAAATATCTTTCCGAGTAGGAAAATATCTTCTCCTTGTCAGTTCAACTGGATCATCATCATGGAACAGCTCTCGATTAACAAATATATCGGTATGCTTTATAATTTCGCTTACTGTTCGTAATCCACCCCTGTGCAACTCCACTACCTTGTCTTTCACTCGTTTATCCACTTTCTCTCTTACGTTGGCAACCTGGATTACAGAAACAGTAATTTTATACTGTGGTAAACTATAATTTGATATTATCAATGCTATAGTGATACTCTGATAAACTGTATATTACCTCTCCACTTGTAGCATGATATTCATGTTCAGAAATGTGTGGAAATTTAACAGTATAACTATGATCCCAAATAATTTTTTGGGGATCCTTTTCCAGTTGCCTTTTTATTTTTTTAGATGCAATCTTTTTCCTTCTTTCAGTGTTATGTAGGATCTACATTAATGAATGTTAAAAAAAATTATATACATATATATTATAAATATTGATGGAAAAACAGCCCAATTTTAACCAATTTAAAGGTTTACTTAACATCTTAAAATGTTCACTTCTTTTATTTTTAAATAATTGAAGGTTGCCTTGCCTAGCTGGCAGACAGAGTGTACACACATTACTACTGCTACAGCACTATGCCAATTTAAAAAGGCTGTCAACTGGGGTCTTCCCCACTTATAGCCCAGAATTTATTTTCTCCATGTGACCACAACATCTGTGCCATCTGCAGAACCCATGAAGCATGTCACGAGTCTAAGCGCAATGCGGCCTTCTCTGCCTCCATGAACTCATTGTATCTTACATTCCTGATACTGCTTATTAACACTGCTAAATTTGAATGGCTCACAGAGGTTAACCCATACAGAGGGTGTGTCCCTATAAGCTGCCATGATCGTGTCTTCAAAGTTGACATTGTGGAGGCGTCAAGACCTTCTGTTCCCAGCCTATAGCTGTGCAATTCCTTCCCTATATCATCCCTATTGTCATTCAACTAATACACTCTACTGCCTGCTCCTTTTTTTGCTGTGACTGGTCCCAGTCACTCTGAACAGTTACTGGCTGCTGCTCGTGCTGTGTCTCCCTGCTGGATACCTCACTTCTGCTGTTTTCCAACCATTTTACTGAAGCAGTCTGGATCAAGTGAATTGCCCCCTTTTTTAACTGTCTCCCCTCATTCTGCCTAAGGATGTGATATGTTCACTCCTTGTCTACCACCCATGTTTCCTACAGGTTTATTCCTGATATGCTGTTTCAATACTGTTGTCTCTCCAAACTGTTCCGTCTCCCAAATGCTTGTTTACTTTTCATATGCATGTCCAGTTTTTCAAACACAGATTGAATTGGATAATTTGTATATTTTCCTCTCATTCGTTGTTACCCCATCTCAGCATGCCTCAAAAACAGTATAAAGCATCACTACCACCACCAGTGAAGTTTGTAGATTTGAGGTATAATACACCCTCCAGCCAGGCACTTTCTGTAGGTGACACACTACCCTCTTGCCTTGCACGGGGAACCGCTAGCTTAAGTGAGCAATCTTGGGTCAACTCTGACTCCTATAATAATTATAAACATCTGTTATCTTCTATAAGCATTAAAAAACAAACTTTAAAATGATCTCAATGATAGCTGAGAAGTTAAGCCGGAACTCTTGGCTATCGTGACTCACAAAAATGATTTTGACACAATGTATCTTAGTCAGTAAGGATCACAAGTTATGCTTTACATTCCATTGCATTCTGTATCCTCTTTTCAGACTTTAACTTCTACCTGTATGATGTGTGGAGGTCACCAAATACAAGGGCCCAGGACTATACCTTTTTATTTCCTATCCATAATTCCTACTCAATGATTGATTTTGCTTTGTCCATGAACATGTAAAAATGCCTATAAGACTCTGCTGTTAAAACATTAATTATTCTTTTAGCCATCTCCCACCCGTTATTCATATTTAACTCTCCGGATTTCTTGCATGTCTTTGTCCCTTAAGATAGCTCCTCCGGGCTATAATGTGGTATTAGATTCCCAAATGATTTTACCAACGCCAACTCATCACAACTGTTTTCTGAACTTAAATTTAAATTTTCCATGCCCTGTAAAAATTATTTTCTATATAATATGAGTTATAAAATTTTAGAGGAAAAGTAAAATAAAAACACTTGCTCTTTGACCCTTAACTCATGTTAAAATGCTCGGTGTCCGTCAGTCTCCCACTGCCAGATTGATCACCACCTTATATTTTGGCCTTTGCATAGCCTCAGTGCCCACATTTTATTCTAATATGTTTTTGGAGGAGGACCTTTGGGGATTGAGACGATAACTTAAATTCTGTATTTGCAATGGCGACATTATTTTTTTTATGGTCCTCTTTGCCATTTTTCTATGATTTATTACACAACTATAGTAGTGACTCCTATAATAAGTTGAAAGCATATAAATTTTGAAGCTTTACCAATTAGTATTTTATATAAATTTTGAGTTTTTTTTTTTCCATCCTTTTTACTTGGTAATTCATATCCCTCTATTTCTTTCAAAGGTTTTGATGTTAATGTTCATCCTCTTCTAGATAAATCGGTGATCCTTACAAAGTGTTGGTTCTCTTATTATATATCAGAGTAAAGGCGTCTGGCTACGATAAAAGGTTACTTTAAAGTTATTTATCTATTTAGAACTATTCCATACAGTTTGCCTAAATCCAACTTTGATAAATGCCAGACCTTAATGACCTGGCATTTATTATTATTATTATTATTACCAGTTATTTATATAGCGCACACATATTCCGCAGCGCTTTACAGAGAATATTTGGCCATTCACATCAGTCCCTGCCCCAATGGAGCTTACAATCTATATTCCCTAACACATGTACACGCACACACATTCACACTAGGGTTAATATTGTTGGGAGCCAATTAACCTACCAGTATATTTTTGGATTGTGGGAGGAAACCGGAGGACCCGGAGGAAACCCACGCAAGTACGGGGAGAATATACAAACTCCACACAGTTAGAGCCATGGTGGGAATTGAACCCATGACCTCAGTGCTGTGAGGCAGTAATGCTAACCATTACACCATCCGTACTGCCCATTTATCCTAAAAGACAGGGTGGGCAAGCTCTCCTGTACATTGTTAGACACCGTTTCATTGCTCAGCTGTGGAACATTCCTATTGTAGGAATGTCCAAAGTGCTGGGTTACTTCTGAAAAGTCTGCATGCACGGGCTATCCGTTAGTTGATCTCTGGATCACCCATAATCTTATACTTATAATACTTTCTACCCTTTCCTCTATTAGAGCTTCTTTTAAGGATCTTTGACAGGTTGGTTTCCAAACACAAGACATTCTCTCTGCCCACCACCAATGTCTGCATAACATTACAAATGCTATATTTGGCATTGCCAGAAAATGCCTTCTTAATGGCAAACAACACGCCTGGGTTTATCTAGCCACTTCCTGTTACCAACCCCAAATGCTCTCTTCCTGTCAATAACTGAAAATAACATGGGAAAATTAACCTGATAATTCAATTGCTGTTTGCGTGCATTGCATCCCAGATGCATTTGAAGTAAGAAAATGTCATTAAATTTCTGAAAAATGTCAATTTTTCCACTGCATTGGAATGAGTCTGTTATTTCTCATAGAGTTTGTACCTTTTTTATTTTTTAAATGGATTTAAAATATTTTATTTCTAACCCCTTACTTTTTTTTCTACTAACAAAACTTGTGAAAAATGATTGTTTGTCCAAAAAAATATGATTTAAAATGGTTAAATATAATAAAAAAAAAATATAAAGTATGTTAGATCCTAATTTATGAAAATACCTTAAATTTAGGAAATGATGCTACATGATAGATGTAAATTTTTGCAGGGCAATCCATCTTCTTTGTATCCTGTACAAGTAGTCTGCTATCCAGGGATGTATGGTCCTCCAACTAAAAAAAAACCCATCATGATATATAGATCCATATATCTACATCTCTATATTTATACACACACAAGTTTGCTTGAATTGCTAACAATTTCCAAAAAACTGTGGGTGCCAGACATATAATCAATAGAACACCAGACTGTTAAAGGTGTGGTGATCATGTTTATCCAAGATTGCTGACTACTACTATGCTATTCTCAATTAATTGCCATTGTAAAGGCTAATTGTAACTCTTAGCAATGACTTTTAAGGATTAGAAAGACTCTTTTTGCATTTAAAATGTTGTGCAGGTTCCCCATGTGTACAGATTTTTTTTGTATGAAATTAGGGCTTTGGGTATGGCAGCGATCGGAATAACGACAGCTGCATCCCAATGGTGAGAATCACTACAGGGGCAAGGTAAGTATACTTACCTTTTCATCAATTCAACTCTAAACCTCCCTACCCACAGCCTAAACCTAACCCCCTTAACGTATCATAAACCAACCCCCAAAGCTTAATACTGAAGACCAGCAAATACTAGTTCGTGATCCCGCCAGTGGGTTTGTTAACCTTGTCGGTATGCCGTCGCAAGCATTCACATTGTGTTGTTATTCCAGCTTCGTAATTTCTACTGCCGGGACCATGACAGTTGGTATCATGACTGGATCCCATTTGGATTCCCTTGTGGAGTATTGATGTATGTACTTATTTAGAAAATGTGTATATATAATACAGATCAACATCAATATAAGGTATCTTGCTGTCCAGCGCTAACTGAACACCGGATCATTTCGAACTCAATAACAAAAATCGTTTTAAACAGGCACTGGACACTTGATTTCAACAGCAGGTTTATCTCAAAGAGTTCATTGTCTCTCCTCTTTTCACAAGCAGTGTGAGCGAACAATGACCATGCTGACGGACTTTTTAACACACACCTATAACTAAAAGCCCTACTTATCCTTCAGTGAGGTTAATAGCCTGAAAACCTAAACTGTGACTAAATGGGTGGAGAACCCACCATCTGTTCTAACATCCAACCCCAGAATCCATTATCCGGCTTTTAGTAAAGGTCAAAAGCTCTTTGATGTATAAAAAGATAATTCCTGTCTTTTAAAATACATGTGTTTGAAACAGGGTGTAAATATAGCTGCATTCCACCACTAGTCCAGTGATATTGTCACAAAATAAATTATATATATATATATATATATATATATATATATATATATATATATATATATACACATATACACACATACATAACTCCAGTCAGTATATACACACACACATCTCAAAAATATTTTCTTTTATACAACAATGTACTATGGGATATAAAATAACATGTGAAACAACATTTGTTAATGTAAACCACAGCAGTAGCATTGTTCAACTGTATCCCAAAAGAAATTCCATGTAAGACCAGCTAAACGTTGGGATTGCTTTCAAGACGTCCTACAATACAAGATGTTTATGGCAAACATTGTATTGGATCAAAGATGCTGAAGATGTAGGTCCAAAGTGACAGCTCACCAATTGTCATACTGGCATCTGCGGTTATAATCACAAAGAAATGGGGACCCCTTGGACAGCTTCAGGCTAGGAAGACACCACACAAGTGACTAGTGCTTCTGATTAAACAGTATGAATCACTGCCTGTCCGGATGGGTTATTTTCAAAATTTAGTATTAGAGACCAATCTGATGAAGTTCACGTAGATTTGATGGTGATCATGTTATCTGTTCCCGATATGAGCTAATAACTTCACTTATAGTACATCTTAATTTATCAATAAAATTTTCACTATCATTATTAGTGCTAAAGAGTTAGCGCCTGCCTTTTTTTTTTATTAAGGTATACCGTCCTTGACCAACAGGGTAAGTTCTTCCTTTGACGAACGAGTGGGTGGTACCACGGGAAAACATGTTATGTTGCCGCATTAACCTTTTTTACACACTACTTTGTCCGGATGCACACAAAAGATCATAAACAAGCATCCAGAGTACGTGGAATTATCTAAAGAAATCAGAGTGCTCAACTCATGCTGTCATTGCTGGACAATTGGACCACACACAAACTTACAAACTGTCTACACTTCTGTCTGTACCAGTCAGCTTCGACTGGCTCAGATATCACCACATGCGTGCACTGCTTTTTTTAGGAACTAGACTTCCCTATCCTGCCCTATGTGTAGAGAGGTGAGTGCATAACAATGCTGGCTAGCAGAAGAAGTAACCATACGGTATCGTTTGATTTCATATCCCCAAATGGGTCAAGCATGCTGAACTCAGTTCTGTCTCCACTCAATGCTGACCTACTTTTACATGGATATAGCTATCACTACTACATTGTGATTATTGTGAGTAGCAGTGGTACCCATCTAAAAAATGTATTTGTGAAATTAAGTACTTAGATTGCTACATTATTTAAGAATTGATTCAGATTGGTTAACAAAATGCTAATTAAATTTCTTGGTAAGTTTCTACATCCACATATCATTGAATTCCTTTTTTTAAATTATTAACAGGTCCAGTTAACTACTGTATATTACAACTAGACTTTAGGGTCTCCTGCATGGTGCATTTATTTTTTATAGCCCATCTTATAGCTCTACATAGTGATATATAATCAGGAGGCCTTACACTCCTCCTAACAGCTATTGAAACACCCAGTTTTTAATATCACTTAGAAATATAATTTACTTATATTAACAAGTGCAACAAGGTTTTATTCAAGTGTACGATCTGCCTCTGAAATGTCCTGGAATGAAACATGGAAAATTTTAATACTTCGAACAACACCACAATGTTCAAGCAAAATTAAAGGTATCTGATGCAGCAAAAGAAGCAACTTCATTAACAAATGGAGTGCCGGAATCTTCATTACAGGGTGAAAAACCCTCTGACACAGCGTTTAAAAAAACAAAACAGGCACAACTAAACCATTCTCGCTAGGAAAGTGTTTTAATTTAGGATAATTTGGGATCCAACCTAGAGCTTAAAATGCCATCTGAAGATGCTGCTGAAAAAAGAATCATGAGGGAAACTTTATTAGAAGTTTGTCCAAATAAGGGATGATGGTGTTTCCTCTGTGCCTCAACAGAGAAACCATTTGTGCAAAGTCCTTTGAGTAAACTCTGGATTCTATGAACATGCCTAATGGTAGGGCCTGGAACAGGAAATGCAAGTCTCTCATTGCAATGATGAGGATTTTATTATGTCCTTCCACATGGGAAACGGAATATATGCATCCTTTTTATCTATTCATGATAATTACCTTGCATCCATTATGCTTTTGCCAGGAGGGTTAACTAAAAAGAAGAGATGGTAGAATGAGATGTGAATTCAGCGCCTTCAAATTCAGAATCCAATAGGAGGACAAATCCTGCATGCTTAACAGGAAGAGCTTTGAGTAAAATCAAAGCCCATGCTGGCATAAATGAAACACAACATAAACTCAAATCTAATAGAGAATGTAGTGCAAGCTAATGGGCCTTACGTATGTACAGATTTTAAGTGTGCAAAAAAAAAAATCTCCTGAACATGGAAACAGTCAAGTCCAGTATATATCTTATGGACACAAGTCACTCACCCAGAGGTTTTGAATGGATTGCAGCATGACATCCCATAACTGGAGCAAACCGACTTCTACCACCGGAGAGCGGTACAGTGGCTCCTGAATGTCACAGAGTCTTTTTTTTATGCCGGAATACAGTCAGGTAATCACTAATTTGTAGAGGCACATCCTCTGAAGATTCCCCTATGCAACACTAACCAGACTTGCCTCTGAAGGACTGACATCTGCCCCTGCCAGAGGGACTGGCATCTGCCATTGCTACAGCATTCACACCTGGGTCAACCTCTATCTACATTACCCATCAAATTAAAAATTTGGTAAACCAGCTCCTGTTTGTGACCACTGGCCTTGTGCTGCCGCTACTTGTGTTAAAGTTGCCGATACTACACTATATCTTGCTGATTCCCATTGAGGCAGCGTGAGCAATGGCGTCACAAGGGGGGTGCGTCACGCTCCCGGGTGTCTCCCGCCGAGGGGTGACACCGAAATGCTGGCTCCTGAACAGTGACAGGAGCCGAGTGCTTCACCGTTATATCATGTGCAGCACTCGGCTCCTGTCACTGTGTAGGAGCCAGCACTGCAGGGACAGCACCCCTGGGAGTCAGCACTCACACACCCCACAGTGAAAAAAATAATTATATTTTAATACCTACCGGTAAATCCTTTTATCCTACTCAATAGAGGATGCTGGGGACTCCAAAATAACCATGGGGTATAGACGGGATCCGCAGGAGACATGGGCACACTAAAAAGACTTTGACTGGGTGTGAACTGGCTCCTCCCTCTATGCCCCTCCTCCAGACCTTAGGTATAGGAACTGTGCCCAGGAGAGACGGACATTACGAGGAAAGAATTTTTGTTAAACTAAGGGCAAGAAAAATACCAGCCAACACCATAAACACACTGTACAACTGGATCAGCATTAATACCAGATAACAGTATGAACTAACAACAGCAACAAGCTGAATATTACCGATACACAAACCTCGTGTAACCGAACATAACCAGTATGAATACAGCTGCAAGGAACTGTCCACACTGGGATGGGCGCCCAGCATCCTCTACGGACTAGGAGAAAAGGATTCACCGGTAGGTATTAAATCCTATTTTCTCTTATATCCTAGAGCAGAGGTTCTCAAACTCGGTCCTCAGGACCCCACACAGTGCATGTTTTGCAGGTAACCCAGCAGGTGCACAGGTGTATTAATTACTCACTGACACATTTTTAAAGGTCCACAGGTGGAGCTCATTATTTCACTTGTGATTCTGTGAGGAGACCTGCAAAACATGCACTGTGTGGGGTCCTGAGGACCGAGTTTGAGAACCACTGTCCTAGAGGATGCTGGGGACTCCAAAAGGACCATGTGGTCTATACCAAAGCTCCAGACCGGGCGGGAGAGTGCGGACGACTCTGCAGCACCGATTGAGCAAATATAAGGTCCTCATCAGCCCGGGTATCAAACTTGTAGAACTTAGCAAAAGTGTTTGAACACGACCATGTAGCTGCTCAGCAAAGTTGAAGTGCCGAGACCCGTCGGGCAGCCGCCCAAGATGAGCCCACCTTCCTGGTAGAATGGGCCTTTACTGACTTGGGAAACGGCAACCCAGCCGAAGAATGAGAGCGCTGAATCGTATTACAAATCCAGCGTGCAATAGTCTGCTTAGAAGCAGGATTTCAAATCTTGTTGGAAGCATACAGGACAAACAGAGCCTCTGTTTTACTAACAAGAGCCGTTCTGGCGACATACATTTTCAAAGCCCTTACAAGATTAAGAGATTTTTGGACTGCCACAGCATCCGTAGCCACAGGTAAGACAATAGGCTGATTAATGTGAAACGAAGAAACCACCTTCGGCAGAAATTGTTGACGAGTCCTCAATTCCGCTCTATCCACATGAAAAATCAAATATGGGCTCTTGTGAGACAAAGCCGTCAACTCGGACACTCGTCTGGCAGACGCCAAAGCCAAAAACTTGACGACTTTCCAAGTGAGAAACTTTAACTCAACCTTACGCAAAGGTTCAAACCAGTGAGACATAAGAAACTGCAACAACACTTCAAGATCCACAGGCGCCACTGGTGGCACAAATGGAGGATGGATATGCAGCACACCCTTCACTAAAATCTGAACCTCAGGAAGGATGGCCAATTCCTTTTAAAAGAAAATAGATAAAGCCGAAATCTGTACTTTGATGGAACCCAATTTCAGGCCTGCATCCACGTCTGCCTGCAAAAAATGGAGGAAACGACCCAAGTTAAACTCCTCCTCCGGAGCTGCTTTGTTTTCACACCACGACACATACTTTCTCCAAATACGGTGATAATGTTTCGCCGTGACCTCCTTCACGCCATCAAACGCAGCCACGGTAAGTCCAGAAACAGGCAGAGCCCCTGCAGTAACAGGTCCTCTCTTAGAGGAAGTGGCCATGGATCTTCCACTAGTAATTCCTGAACATCCGGATACCAGGCCCTCCGTAGCCAATCTGGGGCAACGAGTATTGCCTGAACCCTTGTTCGTCTTATGATCCTAAACACCTTTGGAATGAGAGGAAGCAGAGGGAAAACATACACCGACTGAAACACCCACAGAGTTACCAGGGCTTCCACTGCACAGGCTTGGGGGTCCCTTGACCTGTAACAATACTTCGGAAGTTTCTTGTTGATGCGAGACGCCATCATTGCTATCAGAGGAATTCCCCAACGCCTTGTCACTTCTGCAAATACCTCTTGATGAAGATCCCATTCTCCTGGATGAAGATCGTGTCTGCAGAGGAAGTCTGTTTCCCAGTTGTCCACACCCGGGAGGAAGACTGCTGACAGAGCGCTCACTTGCTGTTCCGTCCTGCTCCTTGTTCTGCCTTGGCGGTTTACGTACGCCACCGCTGTTATGTTGTCCGACTGGATCAGGACAGGGAGACCCTGAAGGAGACTCTTTGCTTGCAGTAGGCCGTTGTAAATGGCTCTTAACTCGAGAACATTTATGTGGATAGAAGATTCCCGGCTTGACCATTTTCCAAGGAAATTTCTTCCCTGCGCAACTGCGCCCCAGCCTTGGAGACTTGCATCTGTGGTGAGCAGGACCCAGTCCTGGATTCCAAAACAGCGTTCCTCTGGAAGGTGAGAGCCTTGCAGCCACCACAGGAGAGAGATCCTGGCCCTGGACGATAGACTTATTTTACGGTGCATGTGTAGGTCTGAGCAATGCACCAGTATTAACGAAAATGTCTTTCAAAGTCGTCTCCAGTTTGCGATCCGCCGGATCCTTGAGAGCAGCCGTGTCAGGGGACGGAAGCGCCACCTTATTGAACAAACGGTATAGAGTCTTGTCAACATTTGGAGGCGACTCCCATTTTTAACTGTCATCAGAGGGGAAAGTATATGCCATAAAAATTATATTGGGAATCTGCCACCTCTTGTCCGGTGACTCACAAGCTTTTTCACAAAGAGCATTCATTTCATGACAGGGGGGAAACTTCACCTACGGTTTTTTCCCTTTAAATAAGCAAATCCTTGTGTCCTGAACAGCAGGTTCGTCAGAGATATGTAAAACATCTTTAATAGCCACAATAATGTACTGAATACTCTTAACTAACCTTGGGTGTAAAGTAGCCTCATTAAAATCGACATCGGAATCACGAGTCCGTGTCGGTATCTGTATCTACCATCTGGGTAAATGAACGTTTTTGTGTAATTTTCTCCATGTCTGTGTCTGAGAATCAGATTTATCCAGCCTCTTAGACAATAAAGCCACATTTGCATTAAGTGTACTTAATATAGTAACCGAATCAGCAGTGCCGACAGAGCCATTTCCAACTCATTTTATGCGCCCCCAGTAACTTCATCCGGGGAGGAACACTCAGCCTTAGACATGCCGACACGTAGTACCGACACCCCCACTCACACTGGCCAAATCAAGGGGACAGACCTACAGGGAAGCATGGAGAGAGAAACACAGAGGGAGTATGCCAGCTCACACACCAGCACCCATATACCACACAACGATAATATATGTTGGTAGCGCTGTTAATAATAAAAAAACACCAATTTGTCTGTCTCCCCCCCCCCCCCATTTTGCTCCCTTTTACATGTGAGGAGCTTGGAGGTCCGGGCCAGCGTCTCTGCAGCGGCTGTGGAGAGAAGAAAATGGCGCTGGTGAGCTGTGCAGCTAAGTCCCGCCCCTTCCCGGCGCGCTAAAGTCCCGCTAAAATTTCACAATCTTATGCTGGCGGGGGTATTAAATACGGTGCCCGTCCCACAAATATGCCTTTTTGCCAGCTCAATATGACCCCAGTAACATGCTGCCCATGGCGCTCCCCCCAGCGCCCTGCACCCTGTGAGTGCCATTGGTGATGTGTGTGGGAGCATGGAGCGCAGCGCTACCGCTGCGCTGTACCGTTACTGAAGTCTTCTGCCGTCTGATGTCTTATGTTCTTCTAATACTCACCCTGCTTCTTTCTTCTGGCTTCTGTGAGGGGGGCTCCGGGAACAAGCAGCTAGGCGAACCAAGTGATCGAACCCTCTGGAGCTAATGGTGTCCAGTAGCCTAAGAAGCAGAGCCCTTAACTAAGAAGAAGTAGGTCTGACTTCTCTCCCCTCAGTCCCTCGATGCAGGGAGCCTGTAGCCAGCAGGTCTCCCTGAAAATAAAAAAACCTAACTAAATTCTTTTCCAGAGAAACTCAGGAGAACTAACCTAGTGTGTGTCCAGTCACTCCTGGGCACAGAGTCTGAGGTCTAGGGGAGGGGCATAGAGGGAGGAGCCAGTCCACACCCAGTCAAAGTCTTTTTAGTGTGCCCATGTCTCCTGCGGATCCCGTCTATACCCCATGGTCCTTTTGGAGTCCCCATCATCCTCTAAGACGTAAGAGAAAAAAGGTTTTCGGGACGCAAAGCCCCTCCCGCAAATCCCCACACCTTTTCGTGCCTTCAATGGGCTAAAAACAGGTGCTGCCAGCGAAGACACACACCTCTATTTATGCCCAGCCCATTTCTGCGAATCACCACCCGTTTTTTTCTTGCTGCCGCACCTGATGTTACAGAGGTTAGTGACGCCTCTGAGCATTAGCACCTTGTGAGCCTGATCAGTTCTAGCCAGTACCCACCTGCAGTGCACTGTAGCTACCTATTCAGCATCTCACAGATATGATCTAAGATGGACTACCATGGACCCTCGGAACAACTTATCTGCTGCTACATCATCAACATGGCTCCCAAAGTCAATGGTTGTCGACACAGAGAAAACATACCTACAGAGGAATCACTGTGTGAAAATGCAGAGCCACTCGGTATAACATATTAGCAGGGATCAGGAGGTTTGCATTACTACATTTCTTACCTGTTTAATGTTCTTTTCAGCTTCATATTTATTTTTTTGAGTAATTGATAAATCTTTTCCTAAGTGACAGGTAAGAACTTTTCTTCCAACTATAACATAAGGAATGCCTGTCCATTTGATTTCAGGCAAATATTTAAATAGGCTTTCCCAATGCAGACGGGATTTGGAATTTGGACAGAAATCTAAAAGAAAATGAAAAAACAAACAAAAAAAAACAGGAGAGTATTTTGTTACTTACGGATAAATCCATTTTTCAGAATACACTAGGGGACGGGACACTGGAACACTTGAGACAGCTGGGTGTTAAGTATGTAGACCACCTGTGTGGCACAATCTAAATAAAAATGTATTCACAGCCGTCTACTCCTACTTAGTTAGAAAAATTTGACAGAGAGAATAGGAAACATGAAAACAAAACCTCATTACAAGACCTCATAGATCTGTGTGATGCCAGTCTAAGCTACAGAATCCTTAATTTGGATATTGGAAATGTAGAGAAGTATGAGGCTATTCTGGTAGCATCCCTTTGAGGCTTGGCAATTGTAAGTAGTTGACTAACTGATATGCTACACTAGTCTAATTATTTACTCATGATGTATCTTTCTCTGCAGCCTGAACAAAACGATCAGACCATGCTACAATAGCCTTGGTGACACAGGCACTATCAATAGTAGGTCTGTGTGATGTCGCAGCAGATACAAAAAATTGTTTCTGACTGGTGGTTTCAGTGCTGTGTCTACCTTAAGTGTGTGTAGTCTGAGTGGGTGTGTGTGGGGTTTGGGGGGTGGCCAGTCTGTGTGTGTGTAATCTGTAGATTACACACACACACACACACACACACAGACTGGCCACCCACAAACTAACCCTAGTTACAATATATAGTGCCTCTGTAGCCTATATATGTATGTTTGCCAGCCCTAGAGGTTTATTGCTGCCCAAGGCGCCCCCCCTGCTCCATGCACCCATCAGTGCCTTGTGTGTTGTGTGTGGGAGCAATGGCGCGCAGCCCTCAGTGAAGATCTGAAGTCTTCTGCCGCCTTGAAGTCTTCTTTTCTTCTTATACTCACCCGGCTTCTATCTTCCGCCTCTGCGTGGAGGACGGCGGCGCGGCTCAGAGACGAACGGCGGGGTGAGAGAAATAAAGGGAACACTGAAATAACAAATCCTAGATATGAATGAAATATTCTTATTAAATACTTTGTTCTTTACATAGTTGAATGTGCTGACAACAAAATCACACAAAAATTATCAATGTAAATCAAATTTATTAAACCATGGAGGTCTGGATTTTGAGTCACACACAATTAAAGTGGAAAAACACACTAGAGGCTGATCCACCTTTGATGTAATGTCCTTAAAACAAGTCAAAATGAGGCTCAGTAGTGTGTGTGGCCTCCAAGTGCCTGTATGACCTCCATACAACGCCTGGGCATGCTCCGGATGAGGTGGCGGATGGTCTCCTGAGGGGGCGGATGGTCTCCTGAGGGATCTCCTCCCACACATGGAATAAAGCATCCGTCAACTCCTGGACAGTCTGTGGTGCAACGTGGCATTGGTGGATGGAGCGAGACATGATGTCCCAGATGTGCTCAATTGGATTCAGGTCTGGGGAACGGGCAGGCCAGTCTATAGCATCAATGCGTTCGTCTTGCATGAACTGTTAACACACTCCAGCCATATGAGGTCTAGCACTGTCTTGCATTAGGAGGAACCCAGGGCCAACCGCACCAGCATATGGTATCACAAGGGGTCTGATTATCTCATCTCGGTACGTAATGTCAGTCAGGCTACCTCTGGCGAGAACATGGAGGGCTGTGCGGCCCCCCACAGAAATGCCACCCCACACCATTACTGACCCACTGCCAAACCGGTCATGCTGGAGGAATGTGCAGGCAGCAGAAAGTTCTCCTTGGCGTCTCCAGACTCTGTCACATGTGCTCATTAAGAACCTGCTTTCATCTGTAAAAAGCACAGGGCGCCAGTGGCGAATTTGACAATCTTGGTGCTCTCTGGCAAATGCCAAACGTACTGCACGGTGTTATGCTGTAAGCACAACCCCCACTTGTGGACGTCGGGCCCTCATACCACCCTCATGGAGTCTGTTTCTAATCGTTTGAGTAGACACATGAACATTTTTGGCTTGCTGGAGGTCAATTTGCAGGGCTCCTCCTTGCACAAAGGCTGAGGTAGCGGTCCTGCTGCTGGGTTGTTGCCCTTCTACGGCCTCCTCCACGTCTCCTGATGTACTGGCCTGTCTCCTGGTAGCACCTCCATGGTCTGGACACTACGCTGACAGACACAGCAAACCTTCTTGCCACAGCTCACATTGATGTGCCATCCTGGATGAGCTGCACTACCTGAGCCACTTGTGTGGGTTGTCGACTCCGTCTCATGCTACCACTAGAGTGAAAGCACCGCCAGCTTTCAAAAGTGACCAAAAATTCAGCCAGAAAGCATAGGTGCTGATAAGTGGTCTGTGGTCACCACATGCAGAACAACTCCTTTATTGGGGGTGTCTTGCTAATTGCCTATAATTTCCAACTGTTGTCTATTCCATTTGCACACCAGCATGTGAAATTGATTGTCAATCAGTGTTGCTTCCTAAGTGGACAGTTTGATTTCACAGAAGTGTGATTGACTTGGAGTTACATTGTGTTGTTTAAGTGTTCCCTTTATTTTTTTGAGCAGTGTATATAAGGAGAATTAGGAGCAAGATATGTGTGTAGACTGAAGCACAAACTTATCTCCCTGTTTAGCTGAGGTAGACAATGTTTTTAAAATGGCTGTTAACCGTTCCAGAAGCGGTGTTTAACTGATATGGCCTATCACCATGTGTGTGCACAACTAGCGATGGTAGGGAGCCAACAGGTAGAGCTTTCCTCCACACATTGGTGTATACCCCTAGTTCAATGGCAGCCATCTTGTTCAAAAAGTGCCCATGAGGTCCAGTGTTCAGCGAAGGGTACTCTGTACCGGTGGTCCCCAACACGGATGTATAAATATGAGTATGTGGAACTCTGACGTGCTTAGCTGACTCACTGGGTCTGGCTGTGGGATCCGGGAGCTGTCTGAACTGCCCTCCACAGAGTCCCATGGTGGAAATCATAAACCCAGTCGCCAGTGAAGCTGCAACAGGCGCTGGGTGTTGGAGCAGCTGTGAGGGACAACTTAAACAGATTGCCGTGTTAAAGCTTAAATAATATTAAATTCAATAAAAGTAACTTGGTGACCACTTAATAGCAGACCATGACAAAATGGGGCATGCTCCTGGCAACATCAAACTTAATGGATAGCATAATCTGTGTGCGTGGCAGGGTAAAAATGATAAAATATTTGGTGCACAGACTCTCCTCTCCAGGATATACCAGTTGTATCCCTGTGCCCCCTATAGGAAGTAGTTTTGCTTTTTATGGAATTTATGTTCTTAAATATAGTTGCAGTGGGCAGTTAGATGGGCAAAGGCAGCAGGAGATGACCGCAATCTCCCCTACAGGTAACAATATTTTTAATTATAGAATACATTTTTTTTTATTAAAGAGTGACAAACTTCGAAGTTTATGGTAAAAAAATAGCAAACACACAGGAATATTTTTTCCATCAAAAATATAAAAAAATTTAATTAGTGGATTGGAAATAAGATACTGTAGCTTATTTATTTGTCCTATGTTGATTTTGTAAAGAAACTTTAAAATGTTAAATAAAATAGAGACTGACATTAGAAGAGACTTGAAATAAAGCCCCTCAGTAAGATAAATCCACATATGCCATCTACTTTTGAGAATTTAAAAAATAAACTGTGCTCTGCATAACACATACATCCTTCAATAGTTTTTATTGGTACTCTTAAGTGACGTGGTGCTACACAATTAAAAGTGCAAATCAGGGAGGGAGAGAGTAGAGACAAATATAAAGCGATACTGCCATACATTCATGGTACTCTCCTAGTGGCGCTTTGTACAATTATTTGTTTGGTTCATTATAACCATTTCCACTTCTCAGGCAGAGATTTTTTTATAACATTTAAACCAAGGAAATTATAAAGTTTACAGAGTATGGAAAGTACAGAAAATGTGGTGAAAATATTTGTGGTTAGCGTTTACATTTATAGACTATAATGTGAAAATATAAAAATAAGACAAAAAAAAATAAAAATAAAATAAACTTTCATTTTCAGGTGCTCTAAGAAGACAGACCAAAAATATTAATTGTGGTATAAAACATTGCTTAATCTACCATGTATTTTGGGTTTACTGTAAATACTCATAATACGTTGAGGAAAACAGAAATTATTTGAAAGTTACCAATGTTCTTATATTGAAAAACCATAATTGAAGTAATTTTTATTCAATATAATGTAACTTAGATAGACATTCATTTATTGCTAACATACCTGTATTACCAAAGTTTTTATTGCGTTCATAAGACACAAAATTTGATTTGTTAATTTCCTCATATTCACTTATTGCTGTCAACAAATCTTCGTAAGACTTATAACTTTGCACTAGATTTTCCTCTGATGAAGATGCACTGGACTAAGCATTTATTATATGGTTCAAAAAGAGGAAAGAATATAAAAATTAAAAATGTAATTATTTTTTCAAAATACAGTATTGTATAATTAATCTTTTTCAATAACAGTTTTTTTTAAAATTCAATAATTTTTATGTTATCTGAAGAATAAAGCAAAAAGTTTGGACAAATCATTTAATGCTTAGCAGTCTAATAGGGATGGAATGGTTTGCTTTACTCAATTATTTGTTCATTATTGATTTGATTATATTACAAAACGCTTTACCTCTTCTTCTGTTAATTTGGTATTGCCAAAATTAGCAAGAACCGCAGTTGCATTTTCATCTATTGGCAAGGACTCAGAGGTCATTACTGAAATTATAAAAATTGTAAAAAGGGTTAGTTACCCAGTTTCCAGTCATGAAAAATACACAGGCCTGGATGCATTGAAGTCAATGTTCAGCAGCCATGTGTGATGCCTGCCAAACTCAACCATTTTATATATATATTTTTTTACGGGGCAATGATTTAAAAGAATAAACCATGTTTGGAAAATAATTGCCCATTTAAAAAAAACAACACGATTTTAATAACTACAGGTAAACCCTTTTCTCCTAGTACGTAGAGGGTGCTTGGGTCCACTTCATGACCATGGGGTATAGACGGTTCTGTAGAAGCCATGGGCACTTTAAGACTTTTTAATGGCGTGAACTGGCTCCTCCCTCTATGCACCTACTCCAGACCTCAGTTATAGGAACTGTGCCCAGGGAGACGGACATTTCTAGGAAATCAGGATTTTGGTACTTACCGATAAATCCCTTTCTCCGATTCCACAGGGGCCACTGGAGTGCAGTTACAATGGGGAAATAGTAGGCAGTAATTGGGAGCTGGCACTTTAAAAATTCCAACACTGTGGCTAGCTCCTCCCCTACTATCTCCCCACCAAGCCAGTCTACGTAAAACTGTGCCCGAGGAGAGCTGTAACAAACAAACTTGAAGGTAGAGGAGGTTAACTCCGCCATGTAAACCAGGATAACACAAAAACAAATCTGGAACTTAACTTAACCAAAAGGTTAAACTGAACCAAACAAACAGTCACATAGTGATCTGCAAACCCGGTAAGCCAAAAACAAAATAGGAGGAAACAGCGCTGGGTGGGCGTCCAGTGGCCCCTGTGGAATCGGAGAAAGGGATTTATCGGTAAGTACCAAAATCCTGATTTCTCCTTCATCCACTAGGGGCGACTGGAGCGCAGTTACAATGGGGACGTCCCAGAGCTCCCAAAACGGGTGGGAGAGCGCTGAGAGTCCTGTAAAACCGCTCGGCCAAACTGCGATGCAGAGGCCGCAAACGTGTCAAACTTGTAGAATTTGACAAACGTATGTCGGCCCGACCAAGTAGCCGCCCGACATAAAGTAGTGATGGAGACCCCCCGGGCAGCCGCCCACGAAGGTCCCACAGAGCGCGTAGAGTGCGCCGAAATTGAAGATGGAGGTTCCCGAGAAGCTGCCAAATAAGCTTGTCTGATGGTCAGTCGAATCCATCGAGACAAAGTCTGCTTAGAAGCCGGCCAACCACGGCGAGCAGCATCGTAGAGAACAAATAAGGAATCTGACTTTCGAATAGCTGAAGTCCTATCCACATAGATCCTGAGCGCCCTGACAACGTCCGATGATCTCGAATCCGGAGAGTCCCCCGAGAGGGCCGGGACCACAAGCGGCTGATTGATGTGAAAATCAGACACCACCTTAGGTAGAAAAGACATACGAGTACGAAGCTCAGCCCTATCCGTATGAAACACCAGGTAAGGAGACCTACAAGAGAGAGCCCCAAGTTCCGACACTCGTCTAGCTGAAGCCAGTGCCAGGAGAAGAACCACCTTCCAAGTGAGATATTTGATCTCCACTGATTCCAGGGGCTCAAACAATGAGGACTGCAGAAAGAAGAAGACCAGATTGAGGTCCCACGGTGCTGTCGGAGGGCGGAAGGGAGGCTGTATTCGAAGAACTCCCTGAAAGAACGTCTGAACTTCCGGCAGCAGGGCTAACTTTTTCTGGAAGAAAACCGAAAGAGCAGAGACCTGCACTTTTAGCGAACCCAGTCGTAAGCCTGCTGAAAAACCTGCCTGCAAAAATCGGAGAAGGCGGGCTAAGCAAAACACAGAAGGAGAAAATTCTCGATGTTCACACCAGGCTACATAAGCCTTCCAAATGCGGTAGTAGTGAGAAGATGTGACTGACTTTCTAGCCCGAAGCATAGTAGGTATAACCGTACGAGGAATCCCCTTCCTTTTCAAGATGGCTTTCTCAACAGCCACGCCGTCAAACGTAGCCTGCATAAGTCTGGATAAAGAAAAGGACCCTGTTGTAAAAGATCGTCTCGTAGTGGCAGGGGCCAAGGCTCGGCTACTGACAACAGGTGCAGGGTGGAGTACCAAACCCTGCGTGGCCAATCTGGAGCCACCAGGAGGACCAGAGCGTCTTCTCTCTTGATGCGCTGCAGAACCCGCGGCAACAGTGGGAAAGGAGGAAAGAGGTAAACGAACTGGAAATTCCAAGGAGCCGTGAGAGCATCCACACCCGCCGCGGCCGGATCCCTCGTCCGAGAGTAATAAAGAGGCAACTGATGGTTCAGGCGGGACGCCATGAGGTCGATCTGTGGTTTTCCCCACCGGCGGACCAGTTGCCAAAACACCTGGGGATGTAGTGACCATTCTCCCGGGTGCATGTCCTGCCAGCTGAGATAGTCGGCTTCCCAATTGTCCACTCCCGGAATGAATATCACCGAGAAGGACAGAGCATACCTTTCTGCCCAGAGGAGGATGTTGGTGACCTCCCTCATCGCTGCTCGGCTGCGAGTGCCGCCCTGACGGTTGATGTACGCCACCGTCGTGGCGTTGTCGGACTGAACTCTGACTGCTCGACCGCGGAGTAGGTGATGCGCCTGAAGCAGAGCATTGTACACCGCCCTTAGTTCGAGAATGTTTATGGGGAGAGCGGATTCGTGTATTGACCAGCGCCCCTGAAACCGATGTTCCAGGGTCACTGCCCCCCAGCCTCGCAGACTGGCGTCCGTGGTGAGGAGAGTCCAATCCCATACCCCGAACCGCCTTCCTTCCAACAGATGCGTCGACTGGAGCCACCAGAGAAGCGACGACCGGGCCTTTGGAGATAGCGTCACCCTTTGATGAAGGAACAGATGAGATCCTGACCACTGATGTAGAAGACACAGCTGAAACGGTCGAGAGTGGAAGCGACCGTACGGAAGAGCTTCGAACGCTGCTACCATTTTTCCCAGAAGGCGAATGCACAGATACACTGACACCCGACGGTGTCGAAGAACCGACCTTACCAGTGTCTGCAGAGACAGGATCTTGTCCTGAGGAAGGAAAACCTTCTGACGGACTGTGTCGAGAATCATCCCCAGAAACAACAGCCGTTGCGAGGGGCACAATTGAGACTTCGGGAAATTCAGGATCCACCCGTGTCGAAGCAGAAGGTCCTGCGTCAGCCGGATATTCCGAAGCAACAGTTCTGTCGAGCTTGCTTTTATTAGCAAATCGTCCAGATAGGGAACAATCGTCACACCCTGCTTCCGAAGCAGGGCCATCATGACCGCCATGACCTGTGTGAACACTCCGGGAGCCGAAGAGAGACCGAAAGGAAGGGCCTGGAACTGGAAATGAGTGTCCTGTATTGCAAACCGGAGAAAAGCCTGGTGAGGAGGCCAAATGGGAACATGTAAGTATGCATCCTTGATATCTAAGGATGCCAGAAACTCGTTTCTTTCCAACCCAGCAATAACAGACTGGAGGGACTCCATCTTGAACTTGAATACTCTCAAATGTGGATTGAGATCCTTCAAGTTCAGGATTGGCCTGACCGAGCCGTCCGGCTTCGGTACGAGAAAAAGGCTTGAGTAATAGCCCTGTTTCCGATGATGAGAGGGAACAGGGATCACCACCCTTGCGGATAGAAGCTTCTGGACCGCTGCCTGCAAGGCACTTCTTTGGTTGTTGGAAACTGGCAAACCCGTGGTAAAAAAACGCTGGGGCGGTTGTTCCTGAAAATCGAGCTTGTAACCGCAAGTGATTAGATCCCGGACCCAAGCGTCTGGACAGGACTGTACCCAGATCTCCTTGAATTCCCACAGACGAGCTCCCACCCTGTGATCTCCCAGGTGGGAGGGGAGCCCGTCATGCGGTGGTAGTGGTAGAGGACTTACCCTCTGAGTGGGCTGAGGCTGCGGAACCTCTACCCCTGCCGCTGCCTCTACCTCTATGGCCACGGAAGGTAGAAGTTCCTCCCCTGGCCTCGAAACCTGGAAGGGGCACGAAAGGATCGAAAGGAGGGACCCCTATATGGCCTGCGAGTGGCTGGAGCAGCCGAGGGAAGATAAGTCGACTTACCACCGGTGGCCTGAGAGATCCAGGCATCCAGATCCTTACCAAATAGAACCTCACCCGTAAAGGGCAACGCCTCTGCTGCCCTTTTGGATTCCGTATCCGCTTGCCACTGCCGGAGCCAGAGAGCTCTGCGGGCCGCAATTGCTAAAGCGGAAATCCTAGCTCCGAGTATACATATGTCCTTGGACGCTTCGCAGAGATAAAGGGCTGATTCACGGATGTGTTCCGCACACTGTATCAACTGATCCACCGGCAATTCGTCACGAATTCCAGCGGACAATTGCTCCGCCCAAGCTTTGATCGCCTTGTTGACCCAACAACCTACCTGCGCCGGGCGATGCAATACCCCCGCCGCCGAGTAAATAGTCTTCAAGGTGGATTCCAACTTCCGATCCGACGCCTCCTTAAGCAAAGTTGCCGCCGGAACCGGTAGGACCGTCTTTTTGGACAGATGAGACACCGAAGGATCCACAATCGGAGAGGTCTCATAACGTTTCCTGCTATCTGCTGGAAAAGGATAGGAAGACAACAGTTTTCTTGATACCTGAAATTTTGCGTCTGGATGCTTCCAGGCTGCCGTGATGAGCGCATCCAGCTCCTCCGAAACTGGAAAAGTCACCGGCAGGCATTGGTTGGTGCCAAACCTTGAAGGGTGTAAGGCATCCTGCTCTGTGTCCTCCACCTGTAATACTGAACGAATAGCAGTAATAAGAGCCTCTATACCCTGAGCTACTGGTTCAGAGTCCCCGTATACCTGATCGTCATCAGTATCCTGTATATCAACATCCTGTACATCTAACCCTGCCTCATCTAATTGAGGCATATCATCGTCCAAGTCCTGTAACACAGAGGCTATCAATCTCTTTTTAGAAGCCTGTTGAGAGGGACTAAAGGACGGGGCTTGGGAAGGGATTACAGCCCTAGAGAGCCCTTCTACTGACTTTGCCAAAGAGACCGCCCATGCAGGTTCTGGCTCCGGTACCGGGACAAGCTGTCGGAACCGGGCCGCCTCTCTATCTTCCCGAGAGGCTTTCAGTTCCCTAGTCAGCAAAGACATAACTTCTGAGAGTTGTGTCGTCCATGCAGGGGCGCTCTGGGGTTCTGAGGAGGGCTGAGCAGATGGCTCTGACTCCTCACATACAATATGAACCTGTTTTTGTGTTGCCCTGGAGCCTTTATTGGCCATGGCAGCACCAACCACTGTGACCCTCCCCCACAGGAAACAGCAATAAGCAGAAGTGGAGGGAGGGGAGAGAGTAGGGAAAATGCAGCCACAGCAGCCCGATCTATCCTGCCCTATAATGTGCAGTGACAGGCTGTACTAAGGATTTTATGCCCCCCGTGCCCCCTGTCCCCACTGTAACTGTCTCACTGTACAGGCTCCCTCCGTTGCACTTCTCCGTCCCGCGCTGTGAATAGGAAGTGGCCGCCAGCGCGCGCTGTTTCCGGCGGAGCAGAGCGGGACTAAGCTCCGCCCCCTTCCGCAAAGGCGCCAAATTTGAACTTGCTCTGCGCGCTTTGAAGGATCCCCGTAGCGGCTCTGTGAGCCGCGCTGAGCGGGGATTCGAGCGGGAAGGGGGGCGGACGGGAGCGCGGGCAGGAGAAAAGCCGTCTGAGTGCCGTGTCCCTCCCCCATGCAGTAATAAATAATCAATGTAAAGTGCATAGCCAGAGCTGCCCAAGCCCCGTGTCACCTCCTAACTCAAACTTGTAGCGAGTGGGGGAAGGGAGAGAGGGAGGGAGGGGAAGGAAGGGGGGGCTTTCAGCATAATGTGGTAAAGTGACCGTGACACACGCCGCACGCAGCGGTGTCCGGCCACGTATACTTACCATTGCCGTGCTGCCGGTATCTTCTGCCGACGGAGCGGCCCCGACACGCGACGCACGCAGCGTTGTCCGGCCGACTCCAGAGAGCTTAGTGTCTCCTTCAGCCAGGGCCCATCCCGAGCCGCACGCAGCTGCGATGGGACCCCGCCGGCAGCCTCCCACGGTGCAGACTGGCAGTGGCAAAGCTGCCAGTCTGTGGATGTAAGTAAGATTTAAAAAAAAAAATTCTTCAGAGAAGACCCAAGTGAACCAGCTCCCTTGGGCACAAATTAAAGACTGGCTTGGAGGGGAGATAGTAGGGGAGGAGCTAGCCACAGTGTTGGAATTTTTAAAGTGCCAGCTCCCAATTACTGCCTACTATTTCCCCATTGTAACTGCGCTCCAGTGGCCCCTAGTGGATGAAGGAGAAAGGATTTACTTTAATACTAGTGGTGAGGTACATACCAGCTCACAAATCAACCATGCCGCACAACATGGCATTCAACATAACACCTAACACATAAGCCTTCTCTTGAGGTACAGGAGTGGCTTCCGTGACTTCAAGAACTTCCATTATAGCTACAATCATATATTGTATATTTTTAGTCAATTTATGATCTATTTCTCTGGAGTCACTATCGTCGACACAAGAATGAGTACTACTCACCTGTCTTCTGACTTCGGGCTCTGCGAGGGGGGTGACGGCGTGCTGTGGGAGTGAGCATCTAGACACGGCTAGCGTTCAGTACCCTTCAGGAGCTAATGGTGTCCTGTCAGCCAGAAGCAGAGCCATGAAACTCTTCAGGAAGTTGGTTCCTACTTCTGCCCACTCAGTCCCACGAAGCAGGGAGTCTGTTGCCAGCAGTTTACCCTGAAAATAAAAAACCTAACATAAGTCTTTTATGAGAAACTCAGTAGAGCTCCTTTGGAGTGCATCCAGTCTGCCTGGGCACATTTCTAAAACGGAGGTCTGGAGGAGGGGCATAGAGGGAGGAGCCAGTTCACGCCCATTGAAAAGTCTTAACGTGCCCATGGCTCAAGCGGAACCATGTATACCCAATGGTCATGAAGTGGACCCCAGCATCCTCTCGGACGTATGAGAAACAAAAAATAAATCAGTTGAACTGGCATCCCTCCGGGCGATGAACTTGGACTTTAGTACATCACAGCCACACTCTTTGATTAACATATTTGTTAGAAAAGGTTGTGATCTCTCTTTAGTTGCAGAGTGCTAATCAGTGAGGATGGCATAGTTAGGTGGAGGAGGGTCCAGCTCGGGAAATATGACCTCCTCATTGATCATGACGCTGCACGTAGAGTGAACAATCGAAAGTGCTAAAGTGTAATGATTAGGAGTATATGTATACACAAGACTTTATAAAAACACAATAGCAAAAGTAGCAAATACTATTTTAATAAAAAGTTAATGTTGAACTTACCAATGAAATAGTACACATAGAAAGAAGAGAGACCCAGTGGCGCAGAAGGATAAACTGAATAATAAAAACAATACAATTCCCTGTCCTTATGGAAAAAAGTTCAATCCAGGCTTTTTCTTTCTCCTTTCAATGTTTCCACACCAGGAGAAGTACCTCAGGGGGAAGAAATCAGACATAACCCCTGTTTAAAGAGAGAACCATGCTGGGGCAGTCTCTTGTGCTACAAGAGCAAACTGAGTACAATGAGACCTCAGATGACTGAGTAAATTTATTTCCACATTTTTTGAAAGATAATATCTGTGAGCCTTCAGAGGCTTATTAGCCATGTTTCATTCTCACTGCAGAGATAAGGGTACGAGAGAGAGAGAGAGAGAGAGAGAGAGAGAGAGAGAGAGAGAGAGAGAGAGAGAGAGATGGGGGGGGGGGACTAGAAAGGAGGAGTGCACCCTTATTACTCTATGTTAAATAAAACTGGTAACACTGTATGTTAGTCCTGCATTAACAGGCTAAGGCAAATATATAACCTAACCCTGCTATCACAACTGTAAGAAACCTTAACTGGGGATTGTCACAGTCTCTCTGCAGAAACTGGCAGCATTCATTGAAACTATGGAGCTTTCACGGCCGTGACACCGTTGTGATCGCTGCTATGTAAAATGGCGCTACCACTGTGAAGGGACCTGCTTTGCGCTGTAACTCCACCCCACCCCTCACAGAGCTGCCTGGTGCCCCGCTGTGAACTGGGAGCTGTAAACTCACTGTCGCCGTTCCGCCTATACATACCGCTGCCTCTTCGGCCAGCTAGCCGGTGGCAGCGGACTGCGAGGACTCCTGTGATTATTCCTACTATGGCTGCCAAGGACTATCCCAGGGACAGAAGTCGCTGCAGTTGGGGACCCATTTGCCGACCCCGCAGGGTGGGAATGGGTCACCACAGTAGATCCAACATAGTAGGGAGACACGGCACAGCTGTCTCCCTATTGCCGTCACAATAAAAAGTTTAAATAAAGTAAAAGTTAAATAAAAAACTGTGGAGCCCTCCAGAGATACATCTGTCTCTGAGGTCACTTTTTTCTAAAACTGTGAAAGGGGAGGAGCCTACAAACTCATTGATTTATATAAGTGGATCGTCTCTGTGAACCCCGTCTACACCCCACTGTAATACAGTCATCCTAACGTCCCCTATGGATGATAAAGAATTCATATGTTTTTCTGGACATTTCTTTGTGTGGCATACATTTTAAGGTTCATTTTTTATTAAATAAAGATGTTCTCTGTTTGCAGTCCATGTTTTTTTTTTTATAAATAAACTGAACTATACCGAATCCTAGTTGAGCTTTACGTTATTAATGGAATATCTTAAATGTTTTTTTTTTGTTTTTTTGTTTAAAGTGTTAAATAAACCAATAATTTCTACCATTTTTTAATATGATTTTTTGGGGCTTGGTGGGTTATATCCAATTCATCAGTTATCCTGGCTTGCAGAGGTACAATTAATTTTTGCTATATAGTGAATGCTGTATCTGTACATACGTGAACCATTTCATGTGTGTGCACTGCAATTTAATTTTTCCAAATTATGAAATAAATAAATAAAAAGATATAGAAAAGAGAAGTTTGCTAGGTGGAGTATAGCTGTGCCGAAGTCCCAAAAATGACATACATAAAAAATACAAACTCCAAACAGATGATTCGCTGTGCGTGTGAATACACGCAGCGAGCACAGCGATATATGGTAGCATACGCACTCACACAGACAAGCCACAAAGATATATTCAACACATTTCATAACACACACAAATTAAACATGTCAAGCGCAAGACATTATAATGTATTCAATTATATAATAGAGTATAAGATCATGTTTATGTACTAATGGAACAGAAGAAAATAAACATGTAATGCTTGGTGCCAAAATAATCTGGGGAATGAGTGTTTTGGTTTGATAGCTGTGGTTCGATTGTAGCACATTGCAACGATTAGTTATGATTAAATGTATTAAATCTAAAAAGTCACCCTTATTAGAACAAAAGGACATTCCGTAAACAAAGAATGTGTGGGCAGGAAAACAGTGGACAAACCATATGATGTCTTCTTGAAGGCTGGACGTTGCTTACATATGAACTGACCAATGACACATCATGAATGAGAGACCTCCCTCTCCTGTACCAATGGAAGGAGCCTGAAACCAAAAACCTGTTAACTCTCAATGTTTTGATATAGGCAGTTTTTTTAGGACTGAGTTAGTTGCTGTTTGCTGTTCTTCTGTTGCTGTTTGTTTGCTGTTGAGGGAGAGCTTAAGATGGAGACGACTGTTCACTGAGTATTGAAGTACAGGGTAAAGTATGCTGGCTGTGGCTGTAATGGATTCTTTTGTAAATATCTGCTTCTTGTGTAATTGTAACAACTGAATGATATATATACTGTACATGTGATATATTGTATACATATGCTTTTAATATCAAATATACTGTATACATTACTGAGCTTTGGAACTCAAACAATGTGTGCGAGTGCTTGTTTTCTCTTAAGGGATGTAGTGTTTGCGACGTAAAGCGCACTTTTATTGTATATGGTAATAAGATTGCTTCCGTAGCATATATTAACGCTGTCATTTTAAATATTTATTAGAAATAATAAGAATTTACTTACCGATAATTCTATTTCTCATAGTCCGTAGTGGATGCTGGGACTCCGTAAGGACCATGGGGAATAGCGGCTCCGCAGGAGACTGGGCACAAAAGTAAAAGCTTGAACTAGCTGGTGTGCACTGGCTCCTCCCCCTATGACCCTCCTCCAAGCCTCAGTTAGGACACTGTGCCCGGACGAGCGTACATAATAAGGAAGGATATTGAATCCCGGGTAAGACTCATACCAGCCACACCAATCACACCGTACAACCTGTGATCTGAACCCAGTTAACAGTATGATAAACGAAGGCGCCTCTGAAAAGATGGCTCACAACAATAATAACCCGAATTTTGTAACAATAACTAAATACAAGTATTGCAGACAATCCGCACTTGGGATGGGCGCCCAGCATCCACTACGGACTATGAGAAATAGAATTATCGGTAAGTAAATTCTTATTTTCTCTAACGTCCTAAGTGGATGCTGGGACTCCGTAAGGACCATGGGGATTATACCAAAGCTCCCAAACGGGCGGGAGAGTGCGGATGACTCTGCAGCACCGAATGAGAGAACTCCAGGTCCTCCTCAGCCAGGGTATCAAATTTGTAGAATTTAGCAAACGTGTTTGCCCCTGACCAAGTAGCTGCTCGGCAAAGTTGTAAAGCCGAGACCCCTCGGGCAGCCGCCCAAGATGAGCCCACCTTCCTTGTGGAATGGGCTTTTACAGATTTTGGCTGTGGCAGGCCTGCCACAGAATGTGCAAGCTGAATTGTACTACAAATCCAACGAGCAATCGTCTGCTTAGAAGCAGGAGCACCCAGCTTGTTGGGTGCATACAGGATAAACAGCGAGTCAGATTTCCTGACTCCAGCCGTCCTGGATATATATATTTTCAGGGCCCTGACTACGTCCAGTAACTTGGAGTCCTCCAAGTCCCTAGTAGCCGCAGGCACCACAATAGGCTGGTTCACGTGAAACGCTGAAACCACCTTTGGGAGAAATTGAGGACGAGTCCTCAATTCTGCCCTATCCGTGTGAAAAATCAGGTAAGGGCTTTTATAAGATAAAGCCGCCAATTCTGAGACACGCCTGGCTGAAGCCAGGGCTAACAGCATTACCACCTTCCATGTGAGATATTTTAATTCCACAGTGGTGAGTGGTTCAAACCAATGTGATTTTAGGAAACCCAAAACCACATTGAGATCCCAAGGTGCCACCGGGGGCACAAAAGGAGGCTGTATATGCAGTACCCCTTTGACAAACGTCTGGACTTCAGGCACTGAAGCCAGTTCTTTTTGGAAGAAAATCGACAGGGCCGAAATTTGAACCTTAATGGACCCTAATTTTAGGCCCATAGACAGTCCTGTTTGCAGGAAATGTAGGAAGCGACCCAGTTGAAATTCCTCTGTAGGGGCCTCTTTGGCCTCACACCACGCAACATATTTTCACCAAATGCGGTGATAATGTTTTGCGGTTACATCCTTCCTGGCCTTTATCAGGGTAGGGATGACTTCTTCTGGAATGCCTTTTTCCTTCAGGATCCGGCGTTCAACCGCCATGCCGTCAAACGCAGCCGCGGTAAGTCTTGGAACAGACAAGGCCCCTGCTGGAGCAGGTCCTTTCTTAGAGGTAGAGGCCACGGTTCCTCCGTGAGCATCTCTTGAAGTTCCGGGTACCAAGTCCTTCTTGGCCAATCCGGAACCACGAGTATAGTTCTTACTCCTCTCCTTTTTATGATTCTCAGTACTTTTGGTATGAAAGGCAGAGGAGGGAACACATACACTGACTGGTACACCCATGGTGTTACCAGAGCGTCCACCGCTATTGCCTGAGGGTCCCTTGACCTGGCGCAATATCTGTCTAGTTTTTTGTTGAGACGGGACGCCATCATGTCCACCTTTGGTTTTTCCCAACGGTTTACCATCTCTTGGAAGACTTCTGGATGAAATCCCCACTCCCCCGGGTAAAGGTCGTGTCTGCTGAGGAAGTCCGCTTCCCAGTTGTCCACTCCCGGAATGAACACTGCTGACAGTGCTATCACATGATTCTCTGCCCAGCGAAGAATCCTTGCAGCTTCTGCCATCGCCCTCCTGCTTCTCGTGCCGCCCTGTCTGTTTACGTGGGCGACTGACGTGATGTTGTCCGATTGGATCAATACCGCCTGACCCTGAAGCAGGGGTTTTGCTTGACTTAGGGCATTGTAAATGGCCCTTAGTTCCAGAATGTTTATATGAAGAGATGTTTCCATGCTTGACCACAAGCCCTGGAAATTTTGTCCCTGTGTGACTGCTCCCCAGCCTCTCAGGCTGGCATCCGTGGTCACCAGGATCCAATCCCGAATGCCGAATCTGCGGCCCTCTAGTAGATGAGCACTCTGCAGCCACCACAGAAGAGACACCCTTGTCCTTGGCGACAGGGTTATCCGCTGATGCATCTGAAGATGCGATCCGGACCATTTGTCCAGAAGATCCCACTGAAACGTTCTTGCATGGAATCTTCCGAATGGAATCGCTTCGTAAGAAGCCACCATTTTTCCCAGGACCCTCGTGCACTGATGCACTGACACCTGGCCTGGTTTTAGGAGATTCCTGACTAGCTCGGATAACTCCCTGGCCTTCTCCTCTGGGAGAAACACCTTTTTCTGGACTGTGTCCAGAATCATTCCTAGGAACAGGAGACGTGTTGTTGGAATCAGCTGCGATTTTGGAATATTTAGAATCCACCCGTGCTGACGTAACACTAACTGAGGTAGTGCTACTCCGACTTCTAACTGTACCCTGGACCTTGCCCTTATCAGGAGATCGTCCAAGTAAGGGATAATTAAAACGCCTTTTCTTCGAAGAAGAATCATCATTTCGGCCATTACCTTGGTAAAGACCCGAGGTGCCGTGGACAACCCAAACGGCAGCGTCTGAAACTGATAATGACAGTTTTGTACTACAAACCTGAGGTACCCTTGGTGAGAAGGGTAGATTGGGACGTGGAGATAAGCATCTTTGATGTCCAGAGTGTTAAAGTCAGAAAAATATCTCTATACACACTGCCATATTTGCACCTCATACACGTCCGCACTGCGCATGCGTACGCTCTCCCGTGCGTGCGCATACTCACAGTCGCGGGCACCCGCAGGCGCACGGTATGCGTATTTACGGTAGAGTTTATGTGATCGTAGCGTGCGACTCAATCGTTACATATTTTAACTATATAATGTATTTTGTAGATCATGGTCCCTTTGATAGATTCTGAAAGTTTAGTTAATATAGCATGTTCCTGGACAGAGGGATCCCTCTTTGTATTGTACGAAGGGTCTAACAGGAGTCATACAGTGGTGTTTAGTACCCATCGGAAGAGTATTTAATTAGCAATATTCCGGTGTTGGTTTGGAGCGGATTAATCGCTCGTGCGAATAGTTATGGACATAAGAAGTTTATGTCCATTTACTATTATTTGCTCTTACTTAGCCATGCGGCGGGAAACCCAGTATCCCACCCACCTGAGCTGTTGGAAATCGTCACAGCCCACCTGTATGAATCAACCTATGACCTTTTGTTATAATGCGAAGCCGAATTCCTGTGTCCAATGAACAATGAGATTGTAGGGACCATTGAATTGTATTGTGTGTGGGGCATAAATAGACAAGCCGATCACATCCAGCTCACTCTTCAACGGTTATCATTGCTGAAAATCGGGAGCTGGATGTCCAGAGGCGCATGCGATCGTTCCCCTTGTGCGTAAGTGTTTCTCCGCAACCATATTGTTCTTACTGTTATTGTGGGCCATTTCTCTCTCTCTCTCTTCTCCTCTTTCTCTCTTATTTTCCCTTAAAACATAATTGTATTGTATTGTATTTCCTGTGTAGTTATCTGGTTAGGTAGTCTATGTTATATTGTAGTGTATGACTTGTATTGTGTTAATTCTTTTGCAAGTATATCATTCATAATATATATATATTAGGCGTTGGACCCTAAGCCCAGGTATCTGTGTATTTCTTATAGTGTTTAGTATTCTCAGAGCGTCGGTGACGCTCGAACAGCATTTGAGTTAATAAGGTTACACTAGGTTGCATCTACACCCTATTTCTACACTAAGGTTTTACTGCATAATATACTGTTTATGGTTTAGATATAAAGGTTTAACATTGTGAGCGTCAGCGCCGCTGGTGATCTCCTCGTGGTCCCGAGCGTCCGCTACGCTATAGCGAATCATTACGTTAGACGGCAGCCAATAGCGTGCCTGCCTGTGATCTCTTGGCCGTGAGCGAACGTGACGCTTGAGCGTCTCGACTACGGCTAAGCGATTGCTACGCAACGAGCGTACTCTTACGGTACTCCATACGTGAATAACGTACAGTGTTCTTAGACCTCATAAAGGGTTTTATATAAGATAAATATTTAGCTTTATCAAGAGACACCATATAGTACCCTTCTTCCAGGTTTGCTATCACTGCTCTGAGTGACTCCATCTTGAATTTGAACCTCTTTATGTAAGTGTTCAAGGATTTTAGATTTAAAATTGGTCTCACCGAGCCGTCCGGCTTCGGTACCACAAACAGCGTGGAATAATACCCCTTTCCCTGTTGTAGGAGAGGTACCTTGATTATCACCTGCTGGGAATACAGCTTGTGAATGGCTTCCAAAACTGCCTCCCTGTCGGAGGGAGACTTTGGTAGAGCAGACTTCAGGAACCGGCGAGGGGGAGACGTCTCGAATTCCAGTTTGTACCCCTGTGATACTACCTGCAGAATCCAGGGGTCCACTTGCGAGTGAGCCCACTGCGCGTTGAAATTTTTGAGACGGGCCCCCACCGTGTCCGAGTCCGCTTGTAAAGCCCCAGCGTCATGCTGAAGACTTGGCAGAAGCAGAGGAGGGCTTCTGCTCCTGGGAAGAGGCTGCCTGGTGCAGTCTTTTTCCTCTTCCTCTGCCCCGGGGCAGAAATGAGTGGCCTTTTGCCCGCTTGTACTTATGGGAACGAAAGGACTGAGTTTGAAAAGACGGTGTCTTTTTCTGCTGAGAGGTGACCTGGGGTAAAAAAGGTGGACTTTCCGGCCGTTGCCGTGGCCACCAGGTCCGATAGACCGGCCCCAAATAACTCCTCCCCTTTATACGGCAATACTTCCATATGTCGTTTGGAATCCGCATCCCCTGACCACTGTCGCGTCCATAACGCTCTTCTGGCAGAAATGGACATAGCACTCACTCTTGATGCCAGGGTGCAAATATCCCTCTGTGCATCACGCATATATAGTAATGCATCCTTCAAATGCTCTATAGTTAGTAATATACTGTCCCTATCCAGGGTATCAATATTTTCAGTCAGGGAGTCCGACCACGCCACTCCAGCACTGCACATCCAGGCTGAGGCGATTGCTGGTCGCAGTATAACACCAGTATGTGTGTATATACCCTTCAGGATATTTTCCAGCCTTCTATCCGCTGGTTCTTTGAGGGCGGCCGTATCAGGAGACGGTAACGCTACTTGTTTAGATAAACGTGTGAGCGCTTTATCTACTCTAGGGGGTGTTTCCCAACGCGCCCTAACCTCTGGCGGGAAAGGGTATAGTGCCAATAATTTATTAGAAATGAGCACTTTTTTATCGGGGGAAACCCACGCTTTATCACACACCTCATTTAATTCATCTGACTCAGGAAAAGCTACTGGTAGCTTTTTTACTCCCCACATAATACCCTTCTTTGTGGTACTTGTAGTGTCAGAAATGTTCAATGCCTCCTTCATTGCCGTGATCATGTAACGTGTGGCCCTACTGGACATTACGTTTGTCTCCTCACCGTCGACACTGGACTCAGTATCTGTGTCTGGGTCTGTGTCGACCCACTGAGGTAACGGGCGTTTTATCGCCCCTGACGGTGTCTGAGACGCCTGGACAGGCACTAATTGATTTGTCGGCTGTCTCATGTCGTCAACAGTTTTTTGTAAAGTGCTGACATTGTCACGTAGTTCTTTAAATACAACCATCCAGTCAGGTGTCGACTCCCTAGGGGGTGACATCACTAACACAGGCAATTGCTCTGCTTCCACATCATTTTCCTCCTCATACATGTCGACACAGCGTACCGACACACAGCACACACACAGGGAATGCTCTGATAGAGGACAGGACCCCACTAGCCCTTTGGGGAGACAGAGGGAGAGTTTGCCAGCACACACCAGAGCGCTATATATATACAGGGATAACCTTATAAAAGTGTTACTCCCTTTTATAGCTGCTGTTTATAATTTAGCTGCCAATAGTGCCCCCCCCCTCTCTCGTTTTTACCCTGATTCTGTAGGGACTGCAGGGGAGAGTCAGGGAGCCGTCCTTCCAGCGGAACTGTGAGGGAAAATGGCGCTTGTGTGCTGAGGAGATAGGCTCCGCCCCTTCACGACGGCCTTATCTCCCGCTTTTTTCTGGAAAACTGGCAGGGGTTAAATACATTCATATAGCCCAGGAGCTATATGTGATGTATTTCTTTTGCCATCCTAAGGTATTTCAGTTTTTTATTGCGTCTCAGGGCGCTCCCCCCCAGCGCCCTGCACCCTCAGTGACCGGAGTGTGAAGTGTGCTGAGAGCAATGGCGCACAGCTGCAGTGCTGTGCGCTACCTTAGTTGAAGACAGGAACGTCTTCTGCCGCCGATTTCACCGGACCTCTTCGTTCTTCTGGCTCTGTAAGGGGGCCGGCGGCGCGGCTCCGGGACCCATCCAGGCTGAACCTGTGATCGCCCCTCTGGAGCTAATGTCCAGTAGCCTAAGAAGCCCAATCCACTCTGCACGCAGGTGAGTTCGCTTCTTCTCCCCTTAGTCCCACGATGCAGTGAGCCTGTTGCCAGCAGGACTCACTGAAAATAAAAAACCTAAAATAAACTTTTACTCTAAGCAGCTCAGGAGAGCCACCTAGCATGCACCCTTCTCGTTCGGGCACAAGAATCTAACTGAGGCTTGGAGGAGGGTCATAGGGGGAGGAGCCAGTGCACACCAGCTAGTTCAAGCTTTTACTTTTGTGCCCAGTCTCCTGCGGAGCCGCTATTCCCCATGGTCCTTACGGAGTCCCAGCATCCACTTAGGACGTTAGAGAAAATCTAAACTTATCAGCTGACATGGTGTTTTCAAGTGGAACCAAACCACAAAAATGAAATGAATAAATACGATTTAACGGCAGACCGGATGCCTGGCTGTCAGTATGCAGACAGCGGTATACCGTCTTTTGGAGTCCCATTGCAGGCCCACCACGCTACAAGCATGGTGGCAAGCTTCGCACACCACAGGTTTTAGTCACACTCGTGGCCTGGCCCACCAAGTGTGACTAACCCGCGTTTGAAGGAATTCCAGCATGAGGCATTTTGCCGGCTGTCGTTATTGCAGTGTAGGTGCCCTGAACGCAAGGGTCCTGAAAGCTGGTATATTAACTGCTTCCAAGGGCATCTATTAGCCGGTACTAAACTACTGTGGCTATTGGAATTTCGTAATATTATATATTTATTTTATATGTTAATATAATTTTTTTTTAAAGAGAGATAGATCAGATAGGAATAAAGGAACATGTTGCAAAATGAGTCCGTTTATGACTAATGTCCCGACAGTGTCCCCCATGTCCATTTTCTGCAAAAAAATAAAAAAAAAAAAAAAAAAAATTAAAACATTGTATTTTTGCAGTTCAATTGTTTCTATTTCACACAGGACAGAAAATGAAAATCACGAAGCAATAACAGTTTCAAATCATGTATTAAGAAGTCACAGTTCTATATATATATTTTTTTTTTAAATAAAATTCTTTATTTTGTATGAGCAAACAAGATAGAGAAGAGGTAATACAAAAACCTTCCAAATTAGAAAAAATAAAAGTAGAAATGTTATAAAGTAGAAAAGTGGAAATATCAGTGAGGAAGGCAAAAAAGCAGGTGACGTCCACGTGTCCGGAGAACATTAAGAGGGGGGGGGGGGGGGGGGGAGGCGATGACCTACGCTCTACAAGGAGGCAAAACCTGAAAAAAAGCGTTAGTTCGGTCCATTGATGCAATGTGCCAGATTCTGGCCTTGAGAGCAGAGAGAGGAGGGGTAGAAGTTTTTTTTCACAATTAAAATAAGATTTCACTCACCGGTAAATCTATTTCACGTAGTCCGTAGTGGATGCTGGGGACTCCGTAAGGACCATGGGGAGTAGCGGCTCCGCAGGAGACTGGGCACAGCTAAGAAAAATTTAGGACTACCTGGTGTGCACTGGCTCCTCCCACTATGACCCTCCTCCAGACTTCAGTAAGGATACTGTGCCCGGAAGAGCTGACACAATAAGGAAGGATTTTGAATCCCGGGTAAGACTCATACCAGCCACACCAATCACACCGTATAACTCGTGATAATATACCCAGTTAACAGTATGAACACAACAGAGCCTCTCAAAAGATGGCTCAACAATAACCCTTGTAGTTAACCATAACTATATACAAGTATTGCAGACAGTCCGCACTTGGGACGGGCGCCCAGCATCCACTACGGACTACGAGAAATAGATTTACCGGTGAGTAAAATCTTATTTTCTCTGACGTCCTAGTGGATGCTGGGGACTCCGTAAGGACCATGGGGATTATACCAAAGCTCCCAAACGGGCGGGAGAGTGCGGATGACTCTGCAGCACCGAATGAGCAAACTCAAGGTCCTCCTCAGCCAGGGTATCAAATTTTTAGAATTTTGCAAACGTGTTTGCCCCTGACCAAGTAGCAGCTCGGCAAAGTTGTAAAGCCGAGACCCCTCGGGCAGCCGCCCAAGAAGAGCCCACTTTCCTCGTGGAATGGGCTTTTACAGATTTAGGCTGCGGCAGGCCAGCCACAGAATGCGCAAGCTGAATTGTGCTACAAATCCAGCGAGCAATAGTCTGCTTTGAAGCAGGAGCACCCATCTTGTTTGGTGCATACAGGATAAATAGCTAGTCAGTCTTCCTGACTCCAGCCGTCCTGGAAACATACATTTTCAAGGCCCTGACTACGTCCAGTAACTTGGAGTCCTCCAAGTCCCTAGTAGCCGCAGGCACCACGATAGGTTGGTTCAAGTGAAAAGCTGATACCACCTTAGGAAGGAATTGGGAACGAGTCCTCAATTCCGCCTTATCCATATAAAATACAGATAAGGGCTTTTGTATGACAAAGCCGCCAATTCTGATACACGCCTGGCCGACGCCGCGGCCCCCAGCATGACCACTTTCCACGTGAGGTATTGTAGCTCCACGAATTTAAGTGGCTCAACCCAATGCGACTTCAGGAAATCCAACACCACGTTGAGATCCCACGGTGCCACTTGAGGCACAAACGGGGGCTGACTATGCAGCACTCCCTTAACAAAAGTCCGAACTTCAGGCAGTGAAGCCAGTTCTATTTTGGAAGAAAATCGATAGAGCCGAAATCTGGACCTTCATGGAACCTAATTTTAGGCCCATAGTCACCTCTGACTGTAGGAAGTGCAGAAATCGACCTAGCTGAAATTTCTCCTTTGGGGCCTTCCTGGCCTCACAGCACACAACATATTTCCACCATATGCGGTGATAATGGTTTGCGTTCACTTCTTTCCTAGCTTTAAATAGCGTAGGGATAACTTCCTCCGGAATGCCCTTTTCCTTCAGGATCCGGCGTTCAACCGCCATGCCGTCAAACGCAGCCGCGGTACGTCTTGGAACAGACAGGCCCCCTGCTGCAGCAGGTCCTGTCTGAGCGGCAGAGGCCATGGGTCCTCTGAGATCATTTCTTGGAGTTCTGGGTACCAAGCTCTTCTTGGCCAACCCGGAACAATGAGTATAGTTCTTACTCCTCTCCTTCTTATTATTCTCATTACCCAGGGTAAGAGAGGCCGAGAAGGGAACACATACACCGACTGGTACACCCACGGTGTTACCAGAGCGTCCACAGCTATCGCCTGAGGGTCCCTTGACCTGGCGCAATATCTTTGTAGCTTTTTGTTGAGGCGGGACGCCATCATGTCCACCTGTGGCCTTTCCCAACGGTGTACAATCATTTGGAAAACTTCTGGATGAAGTCCCCACTCTCCCGGGTGGATGTCGTGTCTTCTGAGAAAGACTGCTTCTCAGTTGTCCACTCCGGGAATGAACACTGCTGACAGTGCTAACACATGATTTTCCGCCCATCGGAGAATCCTTGTGGCTTCTGCCATCGCCATCCTGCTTCTTGTGCCGCTCTGTCGGTTTACATGAGCGACCGCCGTGATGTTGTCTGACTGGATCAGCACCGGCCGGTGTTGAAGCAGGGGTGTAGCCTGACTTAGGGCATTGTAAATGGCCCTTAGTTCCAGAATATTTATGTGTAGGGAAGTCTTCTGACTTTTCCATAGCCTTGGAAGTTTCTTCCCTGTGTGACTGCCCCCCAGCCTCGAAGGCTGGCATCCGTGGTCACCAGGCCCCAGTCCTGTATGCCGAATCTGCGGCCCCCTAGAAGATGAGCACTCTGCAGCCACCACAACAGCGACACCCTGGCCCTTGGAGACAGGGTTATCCGCCGATGCATCTGAAGATACGACCCGGACCACTTGTCCAACAGATCCCACTGGAAAATCCTTGCATGGGACCTGGCGAATGGAATTTCTTCGTAAGAAGCTACCATCCTTCCCAGGGCTCGCGTGCATTGATGCACCGACACCTGTATACGTATTAGGAGGTCTCTGTCTAGAGACGACAACTCCTTGGACTTCTCCTCCGGGAGAAACCCTTTTTTTTTTTTCCCTGTTCTGTGTCCAGAACCATACCCAGGAACAGTAGACGCGTCGTAGGAACCAGCTGCGACTTTGGAATATTCAGAATCCAGCCGTGCTGTTGTAGCACTTCCCGAGATAGTCCTACTCCACCGAACAACTGCTCCCTGGACCTCACCTTTATAAGGAGATCGTCCAAGTACGGGATAATTATTTCGGCCATTACCTTGGTAAATACCTCGGTGTCGGGGACAGACCAACGGCAACGTCTGGAATTGGTAATGACAATCCTGTACCACAATTTTGAGGTACTCCTGGTGAAGAGGGTAAATAGGGACATGCAGGTAAGCATCCTTGATGTCCAGTGATACCATGAAATTCTCCAGGCTTGCAATAATCGCCCTGAGCGATTCCATTTTGAACTTGAACCTTCGTATATAAGTGTTCAAGGCTTTCAATTTTAGAATGGGTCTCACCGAACCGTCTGGTTTCGGTACCACAACATTTTGGAATAGTAACCCCGGCCTTGTTGAAGGAGGGGTACCTTGATTTCACCTGCTGGAAGTACAGCTTGTGAATTGCCGCCCGTACTACCTTTCTCCGAGGGCAGCAGGCAAGGCTGATGTGAGGTAACGGCGAGGGGGAGTCGCCTCGAACTCCAGCCTGTATCCCTGTGATACTATTTTCAGAACCTAGGGATCCACCTGTGGGCAAGCCCACTGGTCCCTGAAGTTCCCGAGACGCGCCCCTACCGCACCTGTCTCCACCTGTGGAGCCCCAACGTCATGCGGTGGACTCAGAGGAAGCGGGGGAAGATTTTTGATCCTGGGAACTGGCTGCTGGTGCAGCTTTTTCCTTCTTCCCTTGTCTCTGTGCAGAAAGGAAGCGCCTTTGACCCGCTTGCTTTTCTGAAGCCGAAAGGACTGTACCTGAAAATACAGTGCTTTCTTAGGCTGTGAGGAAACCTGAGGTAAAAAATTTTCTTCCCAGCTGTTGCTGTGGATACGAGGTCCCAGAGACCATCCCCAAACAATTCCTCACCCTTATAAGGCAGAATCTCCATGTGCCTTTTATAGGCAGCATCACCTGTCCACTGCCGGGTTTCTAATACCCTCCTGGCAGAATGGACATTGCATTAATTCTGGATGCCAGCCGGCAAATATCCCTGCATCCTTTATATCTAAGACGACGTCTTTAATATGCTCTATGTTAGCAAACTATTATCCCTGTCTTAGAATATTAATATTATCTGACTGGGTATCAGACCACGCTGCAGCAGCACTATTTATGCTGAGGCAATTGCAGGTCTCAGTATATAACCTGAGTGTGTATATACAGACTTCAGGATAGCCTCCTGCTTTTTATCAGCAGGCTCCTTCAAGGTGGCCGTATCCTAAGACGGCAGTGCCACCTTTTTTGACAACGTGTGAGCGCCTTATCCACCCTAAGGGATATCTCCCAACGTGACCTATCCTCTGGCCATCAGTAACTTTTTAGAAATTACCAGTTTCTTATCGGGGGAACCCACGCTACTTTACACACTTCATTCATTCATCTGATGGGGGAACAAAACACTGGTTGCTTTTTCTCCCCAAAAATAAAAACCCTTTTTATGTGGTACTTGGGTTCATGTCAGAAATGCGTAACACCTTTTACATTGCCGAGAGCATGTAACGGATGTTCCTAGTGGATTGTGTATATGTCTCAACCTCGTCGACACTGGAGTCAGACTCCGTGTCGACATCTGTGTCTGCCATCTGTCCACTCTGGTGTCGGCCCCACAGGGGGCGACATCCCATTTATCGGCCTCTGCTCCACCTCCACGTAACCTTCCTCATCCCACATGTCGACACAGCCGTACCGACACACAGCACACACACAGGGAATACTCTGACTGAGGACAGGACCCCACAAAGTCCTTTGGGGAGACAGAGAGAAAGTATGCCAGCACACACCAGAGCGCTATATAATGCAGGGATTAACACTGTAACTGATACCCCTTTTCCACTTACGATCACGGGTCGCAGCCGGGTGCCTGACACGGGAGCTGCCCCCTGCTGCGACCCGTGCTCGTCCCCTTTCCCATCAGCAGTCACAACCCGGCATATGCCGGGTTGGTGACGCTTCTAGTGACGCGGCAGGGGCGGCGCAGGGAGATCACATGATCTCCCAGCGCCGCCCTTCCATACAGTGTAAACGGGAGCCGTGTCGCATCGACACAGCTCCCGTTTACACTAGAACCCTACCCGGATCATTCCCGTGTCCTACCCAGGTAAATAGCCGGGTAGGATTCACGGGTCACTTGATCCGGGTTGACCCTTTTCCACTTGCCAAAAACACGGGTAAATGCGCGCCCCCGTGCATTTACCCGTGTTTTTTGAGCTAGTGGAAAAGGGGTATTAGTGATTTTTCCCCCAATAGCTGCTTGTATAAAAAATATTGCGCCTAAATTTAGTGCCCCCCCTCTCTTTTTAACCCTTTGAGCCTGAAAACTACAGGGGAGAGCCTGGGGAGCTGTCTTCCAGCTGCACTGTGAAGAGAAAATGGCGCCAGTGTGCTGAGGGAGATAGCTCCGCCCCTTTTTCGCAGACTTTTCTCCTGCTTTTTTATGGATTCTGGCAGGGGTATTTATCACATATATAGCCTCTGGGGCTATATATTGTGATATATTTGCCAGCAAAGGTGTATTTATTGCTTCTCAGGGCGCCCCCCCCCCCCCCCCCCCCCAGCACCCTCAGTGACCGGAGTGTGAAGTGTGTATGAGGAGCAATGGCGCACAGCTGCAGTGCTGTGCGCTACCTTGGTGAAGACTGATGTCTTCTGCCGCCGATTTTCCGGATTCTTCTTGCTTCTGGCTCTGTAAGGGGGCCGGCGGCGCGGCTCCGGGACCGAACACCAATGGCCGGTTCCATGCGGTCGATCCCTCTGGAGCTAATGGTGTCCAGTAGCCTAAGAAGCCCAATCTACCACCAGTTAGGTAGGTTCGCTTCTTCTCCCCTTAGTCCCTCGCTGCAGTGAGTCTGTTGCCAGCAGATCTCACTGTAAAATAAAAAACCTAAAATATACTTTCTCTCTAGGAGCTCAGGAGGGCCCCTAGTGTGCATCCAGCTCAGCCGGGCACAGGATTCTAACTGAAGTCTGGAGGAGGGTCATAGTGGGAGGAGCCAGTGCACACCAGGTAGTCCTAAATCTTTCTTAGCTGTGCCCAGTCTCCTGCAGAGCCGCTATTCCCCATGGTCCTTACGGAGTCCCCAGCATCCACTAGGACGTCAGAGAAAAGCAAATAAGTTATTTTGCAGCTGTTAAAATGAGTTTTGGAAATTTTTTTGAGAAAAATACAGGGATCTTTCCGTACAGGAGACTCCAGAAGTGAATTCAGGTGGGTATGGACCAAGTCCCAGAAGGGAACGATGATCGGACAGGTCAAAAAAATATGGAGCATAGTACCTCTGCAACAACAGTCCCTCAAACAATTTGGATAAGAGGACGGGAAGAGTTTGAGTCTAACAGGAGTATAGTATCAGCAATAGTAAATCTTGTATGCTGTCTCTTTGATATTGTTGGCAGTAGACTGTAATTATTTTTAATTTAAGAAAACAATGATCAGAATACAATAAGGGAGATGCTGAAATTTCAAATAATATAATCCAATTAACAATTTTTAATCATGTTAAAATATTTATACATTTTGTTTGTAATAAAAAAAAAAATCTTTTATTGCAATGTTTACATGTTTTATTTGAGGAAAAATAAGAATTTACTTACAGATAATTCTATTTCTCATAGTCCGTAGTGGATGCTGGGGACTCCGTAAGGACCATGGGGATTAGCGGCTCCGCAGGAGACTGGGCACATCTAAAGAAAGCTTTAGGACTAGCTGGTGTGCACTGGCTCCTCCCCCTATGACCCTCCTCCAAGCCTCAGTTAGGATACTGTGCTCGGACGAGCGTACACAATAAGGAAGGATCTTGAATCCCGGGTAAGACTCATACCAGCCACACCTATCACACCGTATAACTTGTGATCTGAACCCAGTTAACAGCATGATAACAGAGGAGCCTCTAGAAAAGATGGCTCACTACAGCAATAACCCGATCTTTTTGGTAACAATAACTATGTACCAGTATTGCAGACAATCCGCACTTGGGATGGGCGCCCAGCATCCACTACGGACTATGAGAAATAGAATTATCGGTAAGTAAATTCTTATTTTCTCTAACGTCCTAAGTGGATGCTGGGGACTCCGTAAGGACCATGGGGATTATACCAAAGCTCCCAAACGGGCGGGAGAGTGCGGATGACTCTGCAGCACCAATTGAGAGAAACTCCAGGTCCTCCTCAGCCAGGGTATCAATTTTGTAGAATTTTACAAACGTATTTGCTCCTGACCAAGTAGCTGCTCGGCAAAGTTGTAAAGCCGAGACCCCTCGGGCAACCGCCCAAGATGAGCCCACCTTCCTTGTGGAGTGGGCATTTACAGATTTTTTGGCTGTGGCAGGCCTGCCACAGAATGTGCAAGCTGAATTGTACTACAAATCCAACGAGCAATAGTCTGCTTAGAAGCAGGAGCACCCAGCTTGTTGGGTGCATACAGGATAAACAGCGAGTCAGTTTTCCTGACTCCAGCCGTCCTGGATATTTTCAGGGCCCTGACAACATCTAGCAACTTGGAGTCCTCCAAGTCCCTAGTAGCCGCAGGCACCACAATAGGTTGGTTCAGGTGAAACGCTGAAAACACCTTAGGGAGAAACTGAGGACGAGTCCTCAATTCCGCCCTGTCCGAATGGAAAATCAGATAAGGGCTTTTACAGGATAAAGCCGCCAATTCTGACACGCGCCTGGCCCCGGCCAGGGCCAACAGCATGACCACTTTCCATGTGAGATATTTTAACTCCACAGATTTAAGTGGTTCAACCTAATGTGGCTTTTGGAAACCAAAACCTACATTGAGATCCCAAAGTGCCACTGGAGGCACAAAAGGAGGCTGTATATGCAGTACCCCTTTTACAAACGTCTGAACTTCAGGGACTGAAGCTAGTTCTTTTTGGAAGAAAATTGACAGGGCCGAAATTTGAACCTTAATGGACCCCAATTTCAGGCCCATAGACACTCCTGTTTGCAGGAAATGTAGGAATCGACCCAGTTGAATTTCCTCCGTCGGGCCTTACTGGCCTCGCACCACGCAACATATTTTTCGCCAAATGCGGTGATAATGTTTTGCGGTTACATCCTTCCTGGCTTTGATCAGGATAGGGATGACTTCATCCGGAATGCCTTTTTTCCTTCAGGATCCGGCGTTCAACCGCCATGCCGTCAAACGCAGCCGCGGTAAGTCTTGGAACAGACAGGGTCCATGCTGGAGCAGGTCCCTTCTTAGAGGTAGAGGCCACGGATCCTCCGTGAGCATCTCTTGAAGTTCCGGTTACCAATTCCTTCTTGGCCAATCCGGAGCCACGAATATAGTGCTTACTCCTCTCCATCTTATCAATCTCAGTACTTTGGGTATGAGAGGCAGAGGAGGGAACACATGCACTGACTGGTACACCCACGGTGTTACCAGAGCGTCTACAGCTATTGCCTGAGGGTCCCTTGACCTGGCGCAATACCTGTCGAGTTTTTCCCAACGGTTTTTAATCATGTGGAAGACTTCTGGGTGAAGTCCCCACTCTCCCGGGTGGAGGTCGTGTTGAGGAAGTCTGCTTCCCAGTTGTCCACTCCCGGAATGAATACTGCTGACAGTGCTATCACATGGTTTTCCGCCCAGCGAAAAATCCTTGCAGCTTCTGCCATTGCTCCTGCTTCTTGTGCCACCCTTGTTTGTTTACGTGGGTGACTGCCGTGATGTTGTCCGACTGGATCAACACCGGCTGACCTTGAAGCAGAGGTCTTGCTAAGCTTAGAGCATTGTAAATGGCCCTTAGCTTTAGGATATTTATGTGAAGTGACGTCTCCAGGCTAGACTATAAGCCCTGGATATTCCTTCCCTGTGTGACTGCTCCCCAGCCTCGCAGGCTGGCATCCGTGGTCACCAGGACCCAGTCCTGAATGCCGAATCTGCGGCCCTCTAGAAGATGAGCACTCTGCAACCACCACAGGAGGGACACCCTTGTCCTTGGTGACAGGGTTATCCGCTGATGCATCTGAAGATGCGACCCGGACCATTTTTCCAGCAGGTCCCACTGGAAAGTTCTTGCGTGGAATCTGCCGAATGGGATTGCTTCGTAGGAAGCCACCATTATACCCAGAACCATTGTGCATTGATGCACTGAGACTTGGCTCGGTTTTAGGAGGTTCCTGACTATCTCGGATAACTCCCTGGCTTTCTCCTCCGGGAGAAACACCTTTTTCTGGACTGTGTCCAGGATCATCCCTAGGAACAGAAGACAAGTCGTCGGAACCAGCTGCGATTTTGGAATATTGAGAATCCAATCGTGCTGCCGCAACACTACCTGAGATAGTGCTACACCGACCTCCAACTGTTCCCTGGATCTTACCCTTATCAGGGAATCGTCCAAGTAAGGGATAACTAATATTCCCTTCCTTCGAAAGAATATCATCATTTCGGCCATTACCTTGGTAAAGACCCGGGGTGCCGTGGACCATCCATACGGCAGCGTCTGAACTGATAGTGACAGTTCTGTACCATAAACCTGAGGTACCCTTGATGAGAAGGGTACATTTTTTTTTTTTTACATGAAGGTAAGCATCCTTGATGTCCCGAGACATCATGTAGTCCCCTTCTTCCAGGTTCGCAATCACTGCTCTAAGTGACTCAATCTTGAATTTGAACCTCTGTATGTAAGTGTTCAAAGATTTTAGATTTATAATCGGTCTCACCAAGCCGTCCGGCTTTGGTACCACAACAGTGTGGAATAATACCCCGTTCCCTGTTGCAGGAGGGGTACCTTGATTATCACCTGCTGGGAATACAGCTTGTGAATGGCTTCCAAAACTATCTCCCTGTCAGAAGGAGACATCGGTAAAGCCGACTTTAGGAAACGGCGAGGGGGAGACGTCTCGAATTCTAATTTGTACCCCTGAGTATCACCTGAAGGATCCAGGGGTCTACTTGCGAGTGAGCCCACTGCGCGCTGAAATTCATTGAGACGGGCCCCCCACCGTGCCTGATTCTGCTTGTAAAGCCCCAGCGTCATACTGAGGGCTTGGCAGAGGCGGGAGAGGGTTTCTGTTCCTGGGAACTGGCTGATTTCTACAGCCTTTTTCCTCTCCCTCTGTCACGGGGCAGAAAAGAGGAACCTTTTGCCCGCTTGTCCACGAAAAGACTGCGCCTGATAATACGGCGTCTTCTCATGATGAGAGGCGATCTGGGGTACAAACGTGGATTTCCCAGCTGTTGCCGTGGCCACCAGGTCTGAAAGACCGACCCCAAATAACTCCTCCCCTTAATAAGGCAATACTTCCAAATGCCGTTTGGAATACGCATCACCTGACCACTGACGTGTCCATAACCCTCTACTGGTAGAAATGGACAACGCACTTAGACTTGATGCCAGTCGGCAAATATTCCGCTGTGCATCACGCATATATAGAAATGCATCTTTAAAATGCTCTATAGGCAATAATATACTGTCCCTATCTAGGGTATCAATATTTTCAGTCAGGGAATCCGACCACGCCAACCCAGCACTGCACATCCAGGCTGAGGCGATTGCTGGTCGCAGTATAGCACCAGTATGTGTGTAATACATTTTAGGATATCCTCCTGCTTTCTATCAGCAGGATCCTTAAGGGCGGCCATCTCAGGAGAGGGTAGAGCCCTTGTTCTTACCAGCGTGTGAGCGCTTTATCCACCCTAGGGGGTGTTTCCCAACGCACCCTAACCTCTGGCGGGAAAGGATATAATGCCAATAACATTTTTATCAGTTGTTATCGGGGGAAACCCACGCATCATCACACACCTCATTTAATTTCTCAGATTCAGGAAAACTACAGGTAGTTTTTCCTCACCGAACATAATACCCCTTTTTGGTGGTACTCGTATTATCAGAAATGTGTAAAACATTTTTCATTGCCTCAATCATGTAACGTGTGGCCCTACTGGAAGTCACATTTGTCTCTTCACCTTCGACACTGGAGTCAGTATCCGTGTCGGTGTCTATATCTGCCATCTGAGGTAACGGGCGCTTTAGAGCCCCTGACGGCCTATGAGACGTCTGGACAGGCACAAGCTGAGTAGCCGGCTGTCTCATGTCAACCACTGTCTTTTATACAGAGCTGACACTGTCACGTAATACTTCCAACAGTTCATCCACTCAGGTGTCGACCCCCTAGGGGGTGACATCACTATTACAGGCAATCTGCTCCGTCTCCACATCATTTTTCTCCTCATACATGTCGACACCAACGTACCGACATACAGCACACACACAGGGAATGCTCTGATAGAGGACAGGACCCCACTAGCCCTTTGGGGAGACGAAGGGAGAGTTTGCCAGCACACACCAGAGCGCTATATATATACAGGGATAACCTTATATAAGTGTTTTTCCCCTTATAGCTGCTGTATTGTTTATACTGCGCCTAATTAGTGCCCCCCTCTCTTTATTTAACCCTTTCTGTAGTGTAGTGACTGCAGGGGAGAGACAGGGAGCTTCCCTCCAACGAAGCTGTGAGGGAAAATGGCGCCAGTGTGCTGAGGAGGCCTTATCTCCCGTTTTTTGTGTATTTTTGGCATGGGTTAAATGCATCCATATAGCCCAGGAGCTATATGTGATGCATCTTTTGCCATTTAAGGTATTTTTATTGCGTCTCAGGGCGCCCCCACCCAGCGCCCTGCACCCTCAGTGACCGGAGTGTGAAGTGTGCTGAGAGCAATGGCGCACAGCTGCGGTGCTGTGCGCTACCTTTTTGAAGACAGGACGTCTTCTGCCGCCGATTTTCCGGATCTCTTCAGGCTTCTGGCTCTGTAAGGGGGCCGGCGGCGCGGCTCTGGGACCCATCCAGGCTGGGCCTGTGATCGTCCCTCTGGAGCTAATGTCCAGTAGCCTAAGAAGCCCAATCCACTCTGCACGCAGGTGAGTTCGCTTCTTCTCCCCTTAGTCCCTCGATGCAGTGAGCCTGTTGCCAGCAGGACTCACTGAAAATAAAAAACCTAAAACTAACTTTTCACTAAGCAGCTCAGGAGAGCCACCTAGTGTGCACCCTTCTCGTTCGGGCACAGAAATCTAACTGAGGCTTGGAGGAGGGTCATAGGGGGAGGAGCCAGTGCACACCAGCTAGTCCTAAAGCTTTCTTTAGATGTGCCCAGTCTCCTGCGGAGCCGCTAATCCCCATGGTCCTTACGGAGTCCCCAGCATCCACTTAGGACGTTAGAGAAATTTAGAAAATGTGTTTTGATTTCTCCTTGTTTGACTGTGAGTTTGAATATTCTATATCCCACGGCCCTATGGCAGGGTGACCATGTATCTGCACTGTTATACCTTATTGTCTCATTATTCTATATCTCGCTATATTTGCGTTTTTTGTCATGTGAGAAAAAATTATATATATATATATTTATGTGTATATATATATATATATATATATATATATATATATAGAGAGAGAGAGAGTTTTGCACAACTCCGCCCCCATCCCAGTGCGCAACCATTTTAAATTAACTTCCAAACCACCATTGCCAACAGAACCAAAAGTGGTCTTAAAATCTAATGATGCCTCCACCAAACCAAAAACCCAATGGCATGCACAAACCCATCTCCCACATGCAGAGTGCAGCTGTGCACATGCAGAAACTATTCAATTGTGCTGAGAGGGAAACTGCACTGTGCTTCACCCCGGCGCATAGGCTCCATAATGCGCCCCCCCCCCCCCCTGCGCCCTGCACCCTTACAGTGACCGGAGTATGTGAGGTGTGTGGGAGCAATGGCGCACAGCTGCCGTGCTGTGAGTTACCTCAGCGAAGATCATGAAGTCTTCTATTCTCATATTCACGCGACTTCTGTCTTCTGGCTCTGCGAGGGAGACGGCGGCGCGGCTATGGGACGAACGGCGAGGGTGAGATCCTGTGTACCAATCCCTCTAGAGCTAATGGTGTCCAGTAGCCTAAGAAGCAGGATCTGGACTCAGAGAGTAGGGCTGCTTCTCTCCCCTCAGTCCCTCGATGCAGGGAGTCTTGCGAGAAGAGCTCCCTGAAAATAAAAAACCTAACAAAATACTTTCTATCAGCAAACGCAGGAGAGCTCACTGAAAAGCACCCAGCTCCTCTGGGCACAGTATCAAACTGAGGTCTGGAGGAGGGGCATAGAGGGAGGAGCCAGTGCACACCAGGAACTAAATTCTTTCTTAAAGTGCCCATGTCTCCTGCGTAGCCCGTCTATACCCATGGTCCTTACGGAGTCCCCAGCATCCTCTAGGACGTTAGAGAAATTAATAAGGAGTCTGTGCTCTTACCCATTTAAGGTCAACAGAGTACAGTGGTTCAAACAGTTACTCGTGTAGTGCTTAGAGAATTAGAGAAAAATCCCAAGGAGACACCAGTGGGACAAAGGGAGGTTGACTACAGAGTACCACCTGAAGGAAGATACACACATCCGGAAATGGAGAAATCCATTTCTGTAACCAAATGGGCAGAGATTAGACTTATACTTTAAGAGAAGCAAGCAGTAGTCCAAGATACAAACCAGGATTGGAGATTTGCCAGGATTCTTGAAATACCCAAGGGTCAGTGTCATTAAACACACCATCGGAAAAAAGAATGCCATATGCAGTAATAGTACAGGCTGAAGCAGTCTTCAGCGCACAGAGCATTGTCTGAACAACATAAAACTGTAGACCTTAAGATGACTCAAGAGCTACGCCATCAAAGACTGGTGAGCTAGTTCTGGGTGTAGACAGGGAACATATATGGGTAGACTGTGGAGATCCGTGAAACAATGAAGCATGGGCCAGGCCGGAGATATCTGGGTCATGGTACCGCCTTCCTGCTTCAACTTGCGAAGCATTCTGGGAAGGAGGGATACCAGAAGGAAAGGCCATAAGACTGCCAATACATTCACGAAGGCTGCTTCTGGATCACTTGTCCATGACCCGTATACTCGCATATTAAAGTTGTGTCTGGAGGGTATGAGGACACCATTTGTCAAAAAGAAGCTGAAAGACTTATGGATGTATAGACCACTCGCCAGCGTGAACATACTGGCGACTGAGGAATTTTTATTCCCAGTTGAGGATTCCCGGAATTAAGACAGCAGAGATGGTATTCTGCTCATTCGAGAATTTGTGCCACTTTAGTCATCGCAGACAAACTGCGAGTGCCTCACTGGTGATTGAGATAAGACACTGCCAGAGCTTTGTCTGACTGAACTTGGAACGGATAACCATGAAGAATGACCTAAGACAGCTCGAGGCCCCTGTATACTAAACAAAGTTCAAGGACATTTATTGGAAGGCCCCTTTCGGCAGTAGTCCATCGGCCTTGGAAGGTGTGACGTCCGGTAACTGTTCCCCACCCATCCGTGGTGAGAAGGACTCAATCAGGAATCATAAATGGACGAACCCTGTGCAGGTGGGAAGTTTGCAACCAACACGAGGGGGAAACCCAAAAGTCCATAGAGATGTCTGGTTTTATCTGCTTGGGTTGGCCATTCAACCTGGTTAGGATCATGTGTTGTAGAGGCCTGATATTGAAGCAAGCATATTCCACCATGTCAAAGGTGGATACCATGGATCACAGGGGCTGCATTGCGGAGTGAATTGACACCCGGAAACTGTGAAGAAAACTGCGCAACCATAGGTGCAGAGTCGCAATCTTGTCAGGAGATAGGAATATTCTCTGTATGTGAGCATCCAGAAGAGCCTGCAGTTGTAGCGATATCTGAGAGGTGATCAGGGAAGACTTTTTACAGTTGATTAGCCAACCGTGGTTCTGCAGGAAGGCTATGATTACCTGAAGTTGGCGGATGAGGAATCAGAAGGTCGTCCAGGTAGGGGAGTATGTATCCTGATTCACTGACAACTAAACTGAACCACAATGACAGTCAGTCATTTGGTAAAGAGCTGCGGGGCCTTGGAAAGTCTAAAGGTCAGAGCGTGAAATTCAAAATGTGTTGTAGGACAGCAAGCTGAAGGTATTGCTGATGAAAAGGTGATAAAAGATAGATGTAGGTAAGCGTCATGGATGTCCAGAGAGAGAACAAAGTCCACGGGCAGCATAGATAGGACAATTAAGCAGAGGGCTTCCATAATAAACCTGGGGACTGAGATATTTGTTCAGTAACTTGGGAATGAGAATGGCCCGATGATAGTCATTGAGTTTCTGAACCAAGAAGAGTGTTATATATGAGCAAGGACAAACAATGCGGAGGTCAACCAATGAGGTGGCTGAAGCTTTGTAGGTCAATATCTAGAGACGCTTCTCCAATATAAAGGACGGCAATCTCAGAATTTTAAATGAATGACAGTTGGTCCCATGTAGTATCCAAGGAGAAACTGTTCTCTAGGACACACGTCTAGTTCTCTATGGTGTGAAGAAAAAAGGCCATTGCTGTGGCAGGGAAATAAATAGCTTGTGTAAGAATATAAAGATTTAAGAAACTCGTCCAACTGTCTGCCATGTAGTTCAGGGAAGATTCTGTAGGGATACGTAAGGTCGAGCTTTCTACTAAACATATCACATGGGAATACAGTCAGGGTATTTTCAAACATAGTACAATCAGATGCTGGAAGAGGATAAAAGGAATGTAGCCTTTTGTGCACATCGAAATTACACAGATAGTGGAGAGATTCATACCAGCTCACACAACATGCAAATCCGGCCAACATGCAGGAACAACTCCGCAACAGCTGAAACAGTACTGAAACAGTAACTAACGCAGAACTTAACTAGGTACCAGACAGTACTGAACAATAAAACCAATAAAGGAAAATGAAGCACTGGGGGGGCGACCAGCATTCTCTACGGACTACGAGAAAAGGATTTACCGGTAGGTAATTAAAATCCTATTTTCTCTGACGTCCTAGAGGATGCTGGGGTCCATATTAGTAACATGGGGATGTACCAAAGCTCCCAGAATGGCAGGAAGAGCGCGGAGGCTCCGGAAAGACTGCTTGACCAAACTAGAGGTCATCAGAGGCCAAAGTATTTAACTTGTAAAACTTAGCAAACGTGTTCGACCCAGACCAAGTAGGCGCTCGGCAAAGCTGTACAGCAGAGACACACTGGGAAGCCACCAAGGAAGAGCCCACCTTACGAGCAGAGTGGGCCTTTACAGACTTTGGACACGGCAATCCTGCCGTAGAATACAAATGCTGGATGGTGAACCTGATCCAGCGTGAAAATAGACAGCTTAGAAGCAGGACAACCAATTTTATAGGGATCATAGAGGAGAAACAGAGTCAGATTTTCGAAACCTTCACATAAATCTTCAAAGCCCTCACAACATCAAAGGCCTTTGAAGCAATTGAGGAGTCAGTAGCCACTGGCACAACAATAGGTTGGTTGATATGAAAAGCCAATACAACCTTAGGCAAATACTGCGGACGAGTCCTAAGTTCCGCCCTATCTTAATGTAGATTAGATAGGGACTTTTACAAAACAAAGCCCCGAATTCAGACACGCGTCGAGTAGAAGCTAAGGCCAACAAAGTGACCTCGTTCCACGTGAGAAACTTGATGTCAGCCTCATGCAGAGGCTCAAATCAAGCTGATTGCAGAAACTGTACCACAACATCAAGATCCAAGGGTGCCGTTGGTGCCACAAAGGGAGGCTGAATGTTCAGAAACAGTTTCAAAAAGGTCTGAACCTGAGGGAGGACAGCCAATTGTTTTTGCAAGAAAATGGACAAAGCAGAGATCTGGACCTTGATGGAGCCTAATTTCAGGCCCATATCCACACCTGCTTGCAGGAAAAGGAGAAAACGTCATAGTTGAAACTCAACCGCAGGAAATTTCTTGGATTCACACCAAGAAACATTTTCTTCAAAAATCGATGATAATGCTTAAACGTTAACCCCTTCATAACCTGTATCAGTGTATGAATAACCTCACTCAGGATACCCTCCCGAGTTAAGATCTGGCGTTGAACCGCCATGCCGTCAAACATATCTGTGGTAAATCTTGATAAGCGAAATGCACCTGCAGTAACAGATCCTCCCAAAGAGGTAAGGGCCTTTGATCTTCCAGCAGAAGATCCAGCAGATCCGCGTACCAAGTCATCCTTGGCCAGTCCGGAGCAATGAGGATTGACATAACCTTTGTTCTTAACAGTTGAAGAACTTTTGGTATCCGAGGAAGTGGAGGGAACACATACACTGACATGAACACCCACGGTGTTACCAGTGCGTCCACTGCCTCCGGGTCTCTCGACCTGGAACAGTACCCTACGCAGCTTCTCGTTGAGGAGGGAGGCCATGATGTCTATGTGGGGAACCCCCTACCAATCGGTTACCTCTTCGAACACTTCCGGGTGGAGGCCCAACTATCCTGGATGGAGATCGTGTCTGCTGAGGAAGTCTGCTTTCCAGTTGTCAACTCATGGAATGAAGATTGATGACATCTCCAACGCGTGTCTTTCTGCCCAGAGGAGGATTCTTGACACTGCTGACATTGCAGCCCTGCTCTTCGTTTCACCTTGTCGGTTTATGTAGGCCACTGTGGTCACGTTGTCAGAATGCACCTGAACAGACCGATCCTGTAGAAGGTGTGCTGCTTGCAGAAGGCTGTTGTATACAGCCCTTAGCTCCAGGATGTTTATTGGGAGAAAGGAATCTTGATTCGACCACATTCCTTGGAAGGTTTCCCCTTGAGCGAATGCTCCCCAAACTTTTAGACTTGCATCTGTGGTTAGAAGGATCCAGTCCTGAACTCAAAACCTTCGGCCTTGCAGAAGGTGTGGTAGTTGTAGACACAAGAGGAGCGAAATACTGGCTTTCGGTGATAGACGTATCCTATGGTGCATGTGTAGGTGAGATCTCGACCACTGGTCAAATAGATCCAGCTGAAAGGATCGAGCATGAAACCTTACGTACTGCAGAGCCTCGTAGGAGGAAAACATCTTTCTGAGAAGGCGGATGCACTGATGAACAGATACTCGGGTAGGCTTCAAGACATCCCGGACCATTGATTGAATCACCAATGCTTTCTCCACCGGTAGAAACACGCTCTGAACTTCCGTGTCTAGGATCAACCCAAGTAAAGACAGCATCCTTGTCGGCTCCAGATGAGAATTTGGAAGGTTCAGGATCCAACCGTGCTCCTTGAGCAGTTGTGTCGTGAGAGCAATGAATCTTAACAACTTATCCCTGGATGACGCTTTGATCGTGAGATCGTGAAGATACGGAATTATGTTCAACCCTTGCTTGCGGAGGAGAACCATAATCTCGGCCATCACCTTGGTGAAGACCCTTGGTGCTGTGGAGAGGCCAAACGGCAGCGCCTGAAACTGATCGTCTAACAGTGCAAACCTGAGATATGCCTGATGCGGCTACCAAATGGGAATGTGGAGGTACGCATCCTTGATGTCCAGGGACAAAAGGAACTGACCCTCCGTCAGTCCTGAGATGACAGCTCTCAAAGACTCCATTTTGAATTTGAACTCCCTGAGATAAGGGTTCAAAGATTTTAAGTTCAGAATTGGCCGTACCAAACCATAAGGCTTTAGTACCACGAAAACGTTCAAATAGTAACCTTTGTTCTACTGATGAACTGGAACAATTACCTTGGGCACCACAAATTTTCGCACAGCCTGCAGACGAATTGTTCTGTCTGCCGGCAGAGCTGGCAAGCCTGATTTGAAGAAATAGTGAGGTGGGAAAGTTTGAAACTCCAGCCTGTACCCCCTGGACACTATATCCTGTACCCAAGGGTCCAGGCCAGACGATATCCATACGCAGCTGAAATACCGGAGTCTTACCCCCACCTGACCTTACTCCAGGCTGAGCTGTCCACCGTCATGCGGAGGACTTTGGGGTACCAGAAGCAGGCTTCTGGTCTTGGGAACCTGAATGAGCAGGCTTCTGATCTTGAGCATGACAACCTCTGAAGAAGGTGTTAGAAGGCTTGTTCTTTCTAGGCCTCGCGGGCAGAAAGGACTGTGACGTGGCTGGTGTAAAAGGCTTCTTTGTAGCCGGTGCAGCTGAGGGGAGAAAAGGAGACTTACCCGCGGTAGCCGTGGCAATCCACGCATCCAGCGCCTCCCCAAAGAGAGCCTGACCAGTATAGGGTAGGCCCTCCACACTCTTCCTGGAATCAGCGTTCGCAGACCATTGGCGCAGCCAGAGACCCCTGCAAGCCGAGACGGACATGGAGGAGATCCCAGCAGCCATGGAACCCAGGTCCTTCATGGAATCTAACAAGAACCCTGCAGAATACTGAATATTACGTATTAAAAATAAAAAAATTCAACGTGACCTTTATCCATCGCAGTCAAGTCCTCGTGCAGAATGATTGACCACCTGGCAATAGCTTTAGTAATCCATGCACAGGCAATAGTAGCCTGCAGTATAGCCCCAGAAGCCGTGTGAAGCTTGGCCCCCTTAATGGCGCTGTCTTCCCAGTCTTCAATATTATACTGGCCTGAGGTATGTGTGTGCTGGCTGTGATCCACAGACCACAATAGGCTGGATTGGTCAGTGTAGGGTCAGGCGCTGGCTCAGGGCACCCCTCTCAGCGCCGAACCTATGTACCGCTGAGCCGTCCGGGAGCACAGTTAATACTGCGCTCATACCCTGAAGCCGTCATCTTCACACCGACCCCATGCTTGTTAGGGCGGACGGTGACTCACTTGCCAAAATTCAGCTCTGCAAGGAGGTGGCGGCATGCTGCTGGGGTGAGCGTTCCCCTGCGGCAGTTCGCTATCTATACCCTCTGGAGCTGAATGTCCAGTCAGCAGAGAGAGTGGCTTAGTCCCCGCAGTGCGGACACTGCTCCTCCTATCAGTCCCTCGCTGCAGGAAGGTTGTTGCCAAGAGTCTCCTGTAAAAAAAGTAAAATCTAAAAATAAACTTTAATAGAAAAGCTCAGTAGAGCTCTACTAGCTGTGACCGGCTCCTGTGGCACATTCTCTAAACTGAGTCTGGTAGGAGGGGCATAGATGGAGGAGCCAGCCCACACTGTTAAACTATTAAAGTGCCAATGGCTCCTGGTGGACCAGTCTATACCCTATGGTACTAATATGGACCCCAGCATCCTCTAGGACGTAAGAGAAATTAAAGCTTAGGGAACCAATGTTCCACAAACTAAAACTGAATAGCCGGAGCTGTGGGAGCGGTATGAAGGAAAAGATCTAGTGCATCTTGGGAGACTAAAAGCTTAAATGTTTGGTGCCTGATATTGTTATCCATCGTAATTCCATAAAGTCATCCTATGATGCCTATGGATCTTGAAGAAGAAAGAGGGACTTTTTGCGTACGCACAAGGGACACATCTGCTCAGGAAGGATGGGTGGTTTTGTGACACACACCCTGTTTATCACTGTAGGGAGCATACCCAGCACTTATGAAGATGGTGGGCTGCCCCTGAGCTGTACACGCACAGTGTATAGATGCCATGTGCACATGCATGGCATCTATTAACCAGGCGGTGAGTATGAATGACAACTTTAACTTCAAGCATGACACGATGTCCCACACTTGGTGGCGGCAACTGATAGCTGTGGAAAATATATGAATACCGGTGGTCGGGATGTCGGCGGTTACATGACCAACAGCAGCATCCAGACACTGAAGCTAACAAGAGCGAACAGAGTATGTATTTTTACCCTCCCCTGTACACTATCCGTTCCGGGGGTGGCGGCTATGGCTAACCATACTCCCTAGTGCCTAACCCTACCCAATCCGAAGGCCCTAACTATCCCTGAAACCAGATACTTAACTGTGGGATGTCGGCTGATCCAGCGTGGTCTACAGAGTCTTATCGGGATTTTGGCATCCTGGCTGTTTCTTTGGGGCACCTCCATAAGCACAGATAGCATTTCAGCAATTTAAAATCATGCAAAGTGCATTTTGAACCATACATTATGTCAATATATTAAAAACAAAAAAATTACCCACCGGAGTCCTCAGTGAAACACAAAGGAGAAAAACTTCCAATGGCTGAAGGGGGTTGAAAAAAAAATTAACAAAATAAGGGGGATTTCATAGCATAGGATACAGTGAATACATTACAAGCAGTTTTTAATGAGAAAAAAAAATAAGAATTTACTTACCGATAATTCTATTTCTCATAGTCCGTAGTGGATGCTGGGGACTCCGAAAGGACCATTGGGAATAGCGGCTCCGCAGGAGACTGGGCACAAAAGTAAAAAGCTTTAGGACTACCTGGTGTGCACTGGCTCCTCCCCCTATGACCCTCCTCCAAGCCTCAGTTAGGATACTGTGCCCGGACGAGCGTACACAATAAGGAAGGATCTTGAATCCCGGGTAAGACTCTTACCAGCCACACTAATCACACCGTACAACTTGTGATCTGAACCCAGTTAACAGCATGATAACAGAAGGAGCCTCTGAAAAGATGGCTCACAACAACAAAAAACCCGATTTTTGTAACAATAACTATGTACAAGTAATGCAGACAATCCGCACTTGGGATGGGCGCCCAGCATCCACTACGGACTATGAGAAATAGAATTATCGGTAAGTAAATTCTTATTTTCTCTAACGTCCTAGTGGATGCTGGGGACTCCGAAAGGACCATGGGGATTATACCAAAGCTCCCAAACGGGCGGGAGAGTGCGGATGACTCTGCAGCACCGAATGAGAGAACTCCAGGTCCTCCTCAGCCAGGGTATCAAATTTGTAGAATTTAGCAAACGTGTTTGCCCCTGACCAAGTAGCAGCTCGGCAAAGTTGTAAAGCCGAGACCCCTCGGGCAGCCGCCCAAGATGAGCCCACTTTCCGTGTGGAATGGGCTTTTACAGATTTTGGCTGTGGCAGGCCTGCCACAGAATGTGCAAGCTGAATTGTACTACAAATCCAACGAGCAATCGTCTGCTTAGAAGCAGGAGCACCCAGCTTGTTGGGTGCATACAGGATAAACAGCGAGTCAGATTTTCTGACTCCAGCCGTCCTGGAAACATATATTTTCAGGGCCCTGACTACGTCCAGCAACTTGGAATCCTCCAAGTCCCTAGTAGCCGCAGGCACCACAATAGGCTGGTTTAAGTGAAATGCTGAAACCACCTTAGGGAGAAATTGAGGACGAGTCCTCAATTCTGCCCTGTCCGTATGAAAAATTAGGTAAGGGCTTTTATAGGATAAAGCCGCCAATTCTGAAACACGCCTGGCTGAAGCCAGGGCTAACAGCATTACCACTTTCCATGTGAGATATTTTAAGTCCACAGTGGTGAGTGGTTCAAACCAATGTGATTTTAGGAATCCCAAAACTACATTGAGATCCCAAGGTGCCACTGGAGGCACAAAAGGAGGCTGTATATGCAGTACTCCCTTGACAAACGTCTGAACTTCAGGAACAGAAGCTAGTTCTTTTTGGAAGAATATTGACAGGGCCGAAATTTGAACCTTAATGGACCCTAATTTTAGGCCCATAGACAGTCCTGTTTGCAGGAAATGCAGGAATCGACCCAGTTGAAATTCCTCTGTAGGGGCCTTCCTGGCCTCGCACCACGCAACATATTTTCGCCAAATACGGTGATAATGTTGTACGGTCACATCCTTCCTGGCTTTGATCAGGGTAGGGATGACTTCATCCGGAATGCCTTTTTCCTTCAGGATCCGGCGTTCAACCGCCATGCCGTCAAACGCAGCCGCGGTAAGTCTTGGAACAGACATGGTCCCTGCTGGAGCAGGTCCTTTCTTAGAGGTAGAGGCCACGGGTCTTCCGTGAGCATCTCTTGAATTTCCGGGTACCAAGTCCTTCTTGGCCAATCCGGAGCCATGAGTATAGTCTTTACTCCTCTCCTTCTTATGATTCTCAGTACTTTTGGTATGAGAGGAAGAGGAGGGAACACATACACTGACTGGTACACCCACGGTGTTACCAGAGCGTCCACAGCTATTGCCTGAGGGTCCCTTGACCTGGCGCAATATCTGTCCAGTTTTTTGTTGAGGCGGGACGCCATCATGTCCACCTTTGGTTTTTCCCAACGGTTCACAATCATGTGGAAGACTTCTGGGTGAAGTCCCCACTCCCCCGGGTGAAGATCGTGTCTGCTGAGGAAGTCTGCTTCCCAGTTGTCCACTCCCGGAATGAACACTGCTGACAGTGCTATCACATGATTTTCCGCCCAGCGAAGAATCCTTGCCACTTCCGTCATTGCCCTCCTGCTTCTTGTGCCGCCCTGTCTGTTTACATGGGCGACTGCCGTGATGTTGTCCGACTGGATCAACACCGGCTGACCCTGAAGCAGAGGTCTTGCCTGACTTAGGGCATTGTAAATGGCCCTGAGTTCCAGGATATTTATGTGAAGTGACGTTTCCATGCTTGACCACAAGCCCTGGAAATTTCTTCCCTGTGTGACTGCTCCCCAGCCCCTTAGGCTGGCATCCGTGGTCACCAGGACCCAATCCTGAATGCCGAATCTGCGGCCCTCTAGGAGATGAGCACTCTGTAACCACCACAGGAGAGACACCCTTGTCCTTGGAGACAGGGTTATCCGCTGATGCATTTGAAGATGCGATCCGGACCATTTGTCCAGCAGATCCCACTGAAAAGTTCTTGCGTGGAATCTGCCGAATGGAATCGCTTCGTAAGAAGCCACCATCTTTCCCAGGACCCTTGTGCATTGATGTACTGACACTTGGCCTGGTCTTAGGAGGTTCCTGACTAGGTCGGATAACTCCCTGGCTTTCTCTTCCGGGAGAAACACCTTTTTCTGTACTGTGTCCAGAATCATTCCTAGGAACAGCAGACGTGTCGTCGGAATCAGCTGCGATTTTGGAATATTTAGAATCCATCCGTGCTGTCGTAGTACTACTTGAGATAGTGCTACTCCGACCTCTAACTGTTCTCTGGACCTTGCCCTTATCAGGAGATCGTCCAAGTAAGGGATAATTAAGACGCCTTTTCTTCGAAGAAGAATCATCATTTCGGCCATTACCTTGGTAAAGACCCGGGGTGCCGTGGACAATCCAAATGGCAGCGTCTGAAACTGATAGTGACAGTTCTGTACCACAAACCTGAGGTACCCTTGGTGAGAAGGGCAAATTGGGACATGGAGGTAAGCATCCTTGATGTCCAGAGACACCATATAGTCCCCTTCTTCCAGGTTCGCTATCACTGCTCTGAGTGACTCCATTTTGAACTTGAACCTTTTTATGTAAGTGTTCAAGGATTTCAGATTTAAAATGGGTCTCACCGAGCCGTCCGGCTTCGGTACCACAAACAGCGTGGAATAATACCCCTTTCCCTGTTGTAGGAGGGGTACCTTGATTATCACTTGCTGGGAATACAGCTTGTGAATGGCTTCCAATACCGCCTCCCTGTCGGGGGGAGACGTTGGTAAAGCAGACTTCAGGAACCGGCGAGGGGGAGACGTCTCGAATTCCAATTTGTACCCCTGAGATACTACCTGCAGGATCCAGGTGTCCACTTGCGAGTGAGCCCACTGCGCGCTGAAATTCTTGAGACGGGCCCCCACCGTGCCTGAGTCCGCTTGTAAGGCCCCAGCGTCATGCTGAGGACTTGGCAGAAGCGGGGGAGGGCTTCTGTTCGTGGGAAGAGGCTGTCTGCTGCAGTCTTTTTCCCCTTCCTCTGCCCCGGGGCAGATATGAGTGGCCTTTTGCCCGCTTGCCCTTATGGGGACGAAAGGACTGAGCCTGAAAAGACGGTATCTTTTTCTGCTGTGAGGTAACTTGGGGTAAAAAGGTGGATTTCCCAGCCGTTGCCGTGGCCACCAGGTCCGATAGACCGACCCCAAATAACTCCTCCCCTTTATACGGCAATACTTCCATATGCCGTTTGGAATCTGCATCACCTGACCACTGTCGCGTCCATAACCCTCTTCTGGCAGAAATGCACTTACTCTTGATGCCAGAGTGCAAATATCCCTCTGTGCATCACGCATATATAGAAATGCATCTTTTAAATGCTCTATAGTCAATAATATATTGTCCCTGTCCAGGGTATCAATATTTTCAGTCAGGGAATCCGACCAAGCCACCCCAGCACTGCACATCCAGGCTGAGGCGATTGCTGGTCGCAGTATAATACCAGTATGTGTGTATATACTTTTTAGGATATTTTCCAGCTTTCTATCAGCTGGTTCCTTGAGAGCGGCCGTATCAGGAGACGGTAACGCCACTTGTTTTGATAAGCGTGTGAGCGCCTTATCCACTCTAGGGGGTGTTTCCCAACGCGCCCTAACCTCTGGCGGGAAAGGGTATAATGCCAATAATTTTTTAGAAATTAGCAGTTTTTTATCGGGGGAAACCCACGCTTCATCACACACTTCATTTAATTCATCTGATTCAGGAAAAACTACGGGTAGTTTTTTCACACCCCACATAATACCCTTCTTTGTGGTACTTGTAGTATCAGAAATGTTCAAAACCTCCTTCATTGCCGTGATCATGTAACGTGTGGCCCTACTGGAAAATACGTTTGTTTCCTCACCGTCGACACTGGAGTCAGTGTCCGTGTCAGTGTCTGTATCGACCTGAGGTAACGGGCGTTTTATAGCCCCTGACGGTGTTTGAGACGCCTGTACAGGTATTAACTGATTTGCCGGCTGTCTCATGTCGTCAACAGTCTTTTGTAAAGTGCCGACACTATCACGTAATTCTTTCCATAAGACCATCCAGTCAGGTGTCGACTCCCTAGGGGGTGACATCACTAACACAGGCAATTGCTCCGCCTCCACACCATTTTCCTCCTCATACATGTCGACACAGCGTACCGACACACAGCACACACACAGGGAATGCTCTGATAGAGGACAGGACCCCACTAGCCCTTTGGGGAGACAGAGGGAGAGTTTGCCAGCACACACCAGAGCGCTATATATATACAGGGATAACCTTATATAAGTGTTTTTCCCTAATATAGCTGCTGTATATATTAATATGCCAATTTAGTGCCCCCCCTCTCTTGTTTTACCCTGTTTCTGTAGTGCAGGACTGCAGGGGAGAGTCAGGGAGCCTTCCTCCAACGGAGCTGTGAGGAAAAAATGGCGCCAGTGTGCTGAGGAGATAGGCTCCGCCCCCTTCTCGGCGGCCTTTCTCCCGCTTTTTAATGGAAAAATTGGCAGGGGTTAAATGCATCCATATAGCCCAGGAGCTATATGTGATGTATTTTTTGCCAAAAAAAGGTTTTTTATTGCGTCTCAGGGCGCCCCCCCCAGCGCCCTGCACCCTCAGTGACCGGAGTGTGAAGTGTGCACAATGGCGCACAGCTGCGGTGCTGTGCGCTACCTTATTGAAGACAGGACGTCTTCTGCCGCCGATTTTCCGGACCTCTTCACTCTTCTGGCTCTGTAAGGGGGGCGGCGGCGCGGCTCCGGGACCCATCCATGGCTGGGCCTGTGATCGTCCCTCTGGAGCTAATGTCCAGTAGCCTAAGAAGCCCAATCCACTCTGCACGCAGGTGAGTTCGCTTCTTCTCCCCTTAGTCCCTCGGTGCAGTGAGCCTGTTGCCAGCAGGTCTCACTGAAAATAAAAAAACCTACTTTAAACTTTTACACTAAGCAGCTCAGGAGAGCCCCTTAGCCTGCACCCGTCTCGTTCGGGCACAAAAATCTAACTGAGGCTTGGAGGAGGGTCATAGGGGGAGGAGCCAGTGCACACCAGGTAGTCCTAAAGCTTTTTACTTTTGCGCCCAGTCTCCTGCGGAGCCGCTATTCCCCATGGTCCTTTCGGAGTCCCCAGCATCCACTAGGACGTTAGAGAAAATATTTTTTGCAAGGCTTATAGGCCCTACACACTGGCCGATATTCTTGAAAGATATGAACGATCTCGTTCATAAATGAACGAGAACTCGTTCATATCTTTCAGTGTGGAGGCTCCAGTGATGAACGATGCGCGTCCCCGCGCTCGTTCATCGCTGGTCCCCCGTCGGCTGTACATGCAGGCCAATATGGACGATCTCGTCCATATTTGCCTGCACTTCAATGCAGCCGGGTGACGGGGGGAGTGAAGAAACTTCACTCCCCCCGTCACTGGCCCCCCGCCGCCGGGTCGCTCGTCGGCCGTATCTGCCGCCGGGCAGCTCGGCGGCGGATCGGCTAGTGTGTAGGGCCCCTTACATACTGGAGTATACTAAAAAGGCACATATTATGAGCATACAACAAAGTTTGTAAGTTAAAAAATAAATATATATATTTATTGCTAATTCTCCACACGCAGACTATATATTAACACCCATGTTATATATATCCTAAGAAAGCCTATACATCCACACCCATACTATATATATCCAAACACAACCTATATATGCACACCCATACTATATGTATCCACACACAACCTATATATTCACACCCATGTTATATATATCCTCAAAAAGCCTATACATCCACACCTATACTATATATATATATATATATATATATATATATACATACATACACACAACCTATATATGCACACCCATACTATATGTATCCACACACAACCTATATATGCACACCCATACTATATGTATCCACACACAATCTATATATGCACTCATACTATACTAGGTGCTTCATCGCGCCCTACGGGCGCTCTTCACACCGTCGCAAGGGGCTACGCCCCCTTAACCCTTGCATGCCTTTCTGGGGTTTAATATTTGTATTATATGGAGTATTACCTGCATTCCTTTGTTAGTGGTTAAATATTGCACAATGAAAGGGCATGCGATGGTGAAGGAGGTGCAGCCCCTTGCGACGGCGTGAACAGCTCCTGCAGGGCACGATGTACAGAATGTAGCGGGTGCGGGGGGGACTGCGAATGGTGTCTGTAGATGCTGCGGGTGGAGGGGAGGCAGAAGTGGGAATGGGGCCCGGATGGGGAAGGTTCGGGAGGTGCTGCGCGTGGGGGAGGGGCAGAGGAGTGGGGGATGCAGATGGGGGAGGGGTCCGGAGGCACTGCAGGTGGGGGAGGGGCAGGGGTGCCACGGGTGGGAGAGGGGCAGGTGTGGGGATGTTGTGGATGGGTGAAGGGTTCCGGAGGTGCTGTGGGATGGGTGTGCCGGGGGTTGGGTAGGGGACCGCAGGCACCATGGGTAGGGTAGGGGCAGGTACGGGTGTTGCGGCGGATGGGAAAGGAGGTCCGGAGGTGCTGCAGGTGGTGGAGGGGCAGGTGCGGGGGTGCCATTGGTGGGGGAGGGGTGGGTGAGGGGGGGACCGCTGATGGAGGAGGGTGTCTGCAGATGCTGCGGGTGGAGGGGGGCAGGTATGGGGGGAGACGTATAAGGGGGGTGAATGGTGGAAGGGGCCTGGAGGTGCTGTGGGTGGTGAAGGGGTGGAGGAGTGGGAGCCACGGGTGGTGTAGGGGGTCTGGAGGCACAGCATGTGGGGGAGGGGTGGAGTGCTGCATGTGGTGGAGGGGAAGGTGCGGAGGTGTAGTGCATTGGGGAGAGGTCTGGAGGCGCTGCGGGTACTGTACATGCCATAAAAGGTAGTTGGAGGGTATGCAGTAACAGGGCCAGGACAGGGGTGACAGGGTCAGTACAGGGTTGACGGGGCCAGGACAGGGGTGACGGTGCCAGGACAGGGGTGACGGGGCCAGGACAGGGGTGACGGTGCCAGGACAGGGGTGACGGGGCCAGGACAGGGGTGACGGGGCCAGGACAGGGGTGACGGGGCCAGGACAGGGGTGACAGGGCCAGGACAGAAATGATAGGGACAGGATAGGGGTGACAGGGCCAGGGTAGGGGCGGCAGGACCAGGACAGGGGTGACGGGGCCAGTATAGGGTTGACAGGGCAAGCACAGGGGTGACAGGGCCAGGATAGGGGTAACAGGGCCAGCATAAGGGTGACAGGGCCAGGATAAGGGTGAAAGGGCCAGGATAAGGGTGAAAGGGCCAGAATAAGGGTGGCAGGGCAAGGCCAGGGGTGACAGGGACATGACAGAACACAGGGCATGGGAGAGATTGGTATTAGGGACAAAACAGTGGTGACAGACAGATGTGTCTTACCGGAGTCACTGCTGCTGGCTGCTGCTGTTCCATTCCAACCTGTTGGGATCTGCTGCTGCTGGAGACTTGGCATGGCTGACTCTCTCAGGCTGGAGTCCTGCTTTCTCTGCCAGTCCGCATCCCTCCCCCCCTCCTCAGTCACACACCGCAGACCTCGCGCAGCTGCCGGGCACTGTGCTAAGGTGAGACTGGAAATGACTGGTTAGCCCCCAGGAGATGCTGCGGCTGGAGGGAGGAGGGGGTCATAGCATGCACGTGGCGCGGACCTCACGGCTTCCGGGCACTGTGGTAAGGGGAGACTGGGAGTGACTGGTTAGCTCCCAGGAGACGCTGCGGCTGGAGGGAGGAGTGGGTCAGAGCCTGCAAGCAGCTCGGATTTCTGCAGCGCTACCCGCCAGCTAAAGTGTGTGAATGAGCTGGGCGCACTCCACTGCGGGTGGCAGCGCTGCAGCTAGCGGTGGGGTTGCCGGGGCTGGAGATAACAGAGGCAGTATGGAACCTGCACAGCGGCAGGTGCCCCACTAAACTGCAGCTAAGAAGCGTGGAGTGTGTCAGAAAGTGACGCTCCTCCGCACCAGAGAGACCCTGCTGAGTATGCCGATGTGGGGGGTCAAGCACACAGTGAGCCGGTGCCCGTCTGTCTGTATGACATACCCCTCACACACCCCCATACCTCCCAAATGTCCCGATTTTCGCGGGACAGTCCCATTTTTTGGGGTCTGTCCCGCTGTCCCACCCGCGGGTCGCAGTGTCCGGCGGTGGGGGGGGCAGTTGGAAAGCTCCTGTACTCGCTGTTCTGCTTAGCAGAGCAGCGGTGAATAGTGGAGACAGAGGGAGAGGGGGCATCAGGGGGTACGGATTACGGGGGGGTTCCAGCAGCAGAGCCGGATTAAGGGGGGGGGGTGGCCAGGGGATACGTACCATTGGCCCCACAGTTTTAGGGGGCCCCCCGGCTGGAGTAGCTCTGTCCCAGCTCAAAAGCTCCCCCCGTCCTGCCAGCAACAGCGGCAGCATTGTGCTACAGTCAGCACACGCTGCTGCATATTGGCAGGTCTGTGGTGTTGTGCAGGGAGGCAGCAGTTTCCCTGCTTTCTTCTCCCTGTGCGGGTGTGTAGGGGGAGCGACCACGTCCTCTGGATTTAGCCCTGGCTGAGGGGCCAAAATCCCATAAAAAAAATAAAAATAAAAATCGGAATTTGCATAAGGGGGCGTGGCCGCGCGGGCCGTGATTAGGCCACGCCCCCAACCCACAGCAGGCACGGCAATGAGATAGGGCTCCCCTGTCTCAAGTGCCCTGTGCCCCCCGGACTCATAATCAGCCCCTGGGGGCATGCCAGCAGCTCACAGAGCGCTGGGCATGCCCCCTCACTGACGAAAAAGGGGACCCTCCCGTGAAGCCACGCCCCCTTTTCACCGAGTGTGTTTCCCTCCTTCTGCCTGGAGAAAGCTCCTGCAGAAAGCTGGGAGGTATGCACCCCTGCCTGTGACATGCCCAATGTCCATGCTATCTGCTTCTGCTCCTAGTCTCCTGTAGATTTGGCCAGATCTCTGTGACTCATTTGAATAACTCCGCCCACTGTTGTGACTCCGCCCAGCGTTAGCAAATGAATCACAAGGTCACAGAATAGGGCTATTATATAGGAGATGTATCCAAACACAACCTATATATGTACACCCATACTATATGTATCCAAACACAACCTATATATGTACACCCATACTATATGTATCCACACACAATCTATATATGCACACCCATACTACATGTATCCACACACAATCTATATATGCACTCATACTATATGTATCCAAACACAACCTATATATGCACACCCATACTATATGTATCCAAACACAACCTATTTATGCACACACATACTATATGTATCCACACACAACCTATATATGCACACCCATACTATATGTATCCACACACAATCTATATATGCACTCATACTATATGTATCAAAACACAATCTATATATGCACACCCACACTATATGTATCCACACACAACCTATATGCACACCCATACTATATGTATCCACACCCATACTATATATATATACACACACACACACACACACACACACACACACACACACACACACACACACACACACCTATATATGCACACCCATACTATATGTATCCACACACAACCTATATATGCACACCCATACTATATGTATCCACACACAATCTATATATTCACACCCATGTTATATATATCCTCAGAAAGCCTATACATCCATACCCATACTATATATATATATATATATATATACACACATCCTATATATGCACACCCATACTACATGTATCCACACACAACCTATATATGCACACACATACTATATGTATCCACACACAATCTATATATGCACACTCATACTATATGTATCCCCACACACACAATATATGCACACCCATATTATATATATCCTCAGAAAGCCTATATACGCACACCCAAACTATATATATCCACACACAGCCTATAATTTTATATATGTGTATGTGTATTCGTATATAGGCTGTTGTGTGTGTGTATATATATATATATGACAAGAATTACTCTCCCACTGCGCTATTTCAAATAAAACACTAAAATTAATTAATTATATGGCTGCCTGTATCCTCTAAGTTCCCTGTTAGGAGGAACTAAATGTGTGAAAATATGAAACGAAATAGAGGAGATGGCGCCAAGGGAGTTATATCAATGCCCTACCTAAAAACGGACCCTTACAGTACTCTCCGGATAAATTACGTCAGATAACAAATACTAACATAAAAATTTATTAAAACAACATATAAACCCGACACAAATGTTCATAAGTATACAGAGTTGATACATTTACATTTGTCGCACAATTTGAACAATCAGTTTGTAGTGATGAGGAAAAAGCGTAGATATATCACTACGATTTCCTCCTTCTCCTTATTGTAGATTCGGAGGTAACATCAGATAATAGATAGATAAATAACCCAACGCGTTTCGTCTTGTTCCAAGACTTCATCAGGGGTAAAATCTCTTCATTTCAGAACATATTGTCAGCACATAAAAGGTCATTCAAAGATGTATGAACAACGTTTCAATATTTCAATGGGACTTGATTGATACAACGAGGACCATACCTCATATATCATCAGCTTGAGTCTGACATTCAGATATTCGAATATGGGGAAGATTCATATGTGTATAGAATCTAACTGGTTCGCAAGCATAAGGAACCTCGTCGGTCAGCAGCTTGAACCTGACACTCAGATTCAGGAGTGAAGGCAATTCAAATGGGTATAATGTCTAACCAATTTAGAACACGTGGTAGACCCTCCAGTGGTGCAGTGCTGACAGCCAAGTGTCAGGTTCAAGCTGCTGACCGACGAGGTTCCTTATGCTTGCGAACCAGTTAGATTCTATACACATATGAATCTTCCCCATATTCGAATATCTGAATGTCAGACTCAAGCTGATGATATATGAGGTATGGTCCTCGCTGTATCAATCAAGTCCCATTGAAATATTGAAACGTTGTTCATACATCTTTGAATGACCTTTTATGTGCTGACAATATGTTCTGAAATGAAGAGATTTTACCCCTGATGAAGTCTTGGAACAAGACGAAACGCGTTGGGTTATTTATCTATCTATTATCTGATGTTACCTCCGAATCTACAATAAGGAGAAGGAGGAAATCGTAGTGATATATCTACGCTTTTTCCTCATCACTACAAACTGATTGTTCAAATTGTGCGACAAATGTAAATGTATCAACTCTGTATACTTATGAACATTTGTGTCGGGTTTATATGTTGTTTTAATAAATTTTTATGTTAGTATTTGTTATCTGACGTAATTTATCCGGAGAGTACTGTAAGGGTCCGTTTTTAGGTAGGGCGTTGATATAACTCCCTTGGCGCCATCTCCTCTATTTCGTTTCATATATATATATATATATATATATATATATAGAGAGAGAGAGAGAGAGATGTAGATATAGATGGATAGATATAGAAAGAGAGAGAGAGCGAGAGTGTGTATGGGAGTGCATATAAAGGCTGTGTGGAGTTTTTTAATAATATATATATATATATATATATATAATATATACACAAACACGGCATATATATATATATATATATATATATATATATACTCATACAATAAATATATATATATATATATCCACACACCGGCCTATATATGCGCACACACATTTTATATATATATATATATATATATATATTATCATGATCAGCAGCAGCAGCACGTGGCAGCGCGAGACGTATCGAGCACAGGCCGCGCGCGGGTTCAATGAAGGATTATATACACACACGAGAACTGTACAGGGCATATGCACACCAGCCTATATATGCACACACATTTTATATATATTTATATATATATATATATATATATCATGATCAGCAGCAGCAGCAGCATATATGCACACACATTTTATATATATATATATATATATATATATGTTATCATGATCAGCAGCATATATGCACACACATTTTTATATATATATATATATATATTATCATGATCAGCAGCAGCAAAATATATGCACATACATTTTATATATATATATATATATATATATATATATATATTATCATGAGCAGCAGCAGCAGCATATATACAAACACATTTTATATATATATATATATATATATATATATATATATATATCATGATCAGCAGCAGCAACACGTGGCAGCGCGAGATGTATCGAGCACAGGCTGCGCGCGGGTTCAATGAAGGATTATATACACACACGAGAACTGTACAGGGCATATGCTCGGGTCTGAGGCAGAGACACAGTAGTTGAACAATGCACCATGAACACTAACACAAGGGACTGACTTTAAATGATCTCACCTTTATGCAGGTGCGTTCATGCAGGGACTGAAAGACCATGCACTAAGCAGCAGTAGTGGCGCGCTGATAATGACTCCTCCCCCCAATGGTGACGGATGGTCACATGGGTGTGACATCATCATAGGTCCCTTAGCCCACTTGGATCTAGCACCTACCCAATAGGGAAGGATTTTTTTGAATCCCGGGTAAGACTCATACCAGCCACACCAATCACACCATATAACACGTGATAGGAACCCCGGTTAACAGTATGATAACAACTGGAGCCTCTGAAGAGATGGCTCACAACAAAACCCGATTTTTGTAACAATAACTATGTACAGGTATTGCAGACAATCCGCACTTGGGATGGGCGCCCAGCATCCACTACGGACTACGAGAAATAGAATTACCGGTGAGTAAATTCTTATTTTCTCTGACGTCCTAGTGGATGCTGGGGACTCCGTAAGGACCATGGGGATTATACCAAAGCTCCCAAACGGGCGGGAGAGTGCGGATGACTCTGCAGCACCGAATGAGAGAATTCCAGGTCCTCCTCAGCCAGGGTATCAAATTTGTAGAATTTTGCAAACGTGTTTGCCCCCGACCAAGTAGCTGCTCGGCAAAGTTGTAAAGCCGAGACCCCTCGGGCAGCCGCCCAAGATGAGCCCACCTTCCGTGTGGAATGGGCTTTTACAGATTTAGGCTGCGGTAAGCCTACCGCAGAATGCGCCAGCTGAATAGTGCTACAAATCCAGCGCGCAATAGACTGCTTAGAAGCAGGAGCACCCAGCTTGGTGGGTGCATACAGGATAAACAGCGAGTCAGTCTTTCTGACTCCAGCCGTCCTGGAAATATAATTTTTTAGGGCCCTGACTACGTCCAGCAACTTGGAATCCTCCAAGTCCCTAGTAGCCGCAGGCACCACAATAGGTTGGTTCAAGTGAAAAGCTGAGACCACCTTTGGGAGAAACTGAGGACGAGTCCTCAATTCTGCCCTATCCATATGGAAAATCAGATAAGGGCTTTTACAAGACAAAGACGCCAATTCTGAAACCCGCCTGGCCGACGCCAAGGCCAACAGCATGACCACTTTCCACGTGAGATATTTTAAATCCACAGTCTTAAGTGGTTCGAACCAATGTGATTTCAGGAATGCCAAAACCACATTGAGATCCCAAGGTGCCACTGGGGGCACAAAAGGAGGCTGAATATGCAGAACTCCTTTGACAAAAGTCTGAACTTCGGGCAGTGAAGCCAGTTCTTTTTGGAAGAAAATCGACAGAGCCGAAATCTGGACCTTTATGGACCCCAATTTGAGGCCCAACGTCACCCCTGCTTGCAGGAAGTGCAGGAATCGACCCAGTTGAAATTCCTCCGTCGGGGCCTTTATGGCCTCACACCAAGCAACATATTTTCGCCAAATGCGGTGATAATGTTTTGCGGTGACATCCTTCCTGGCTTTGATCAGGGTAGGGATGACTTCCTCCGGAATACCCTTTTCCTTCAGGATCCGGTGTTCAACCGCCATGCCGTCAAACGCAGCCGCGGTAAGTCTTGGAACAGACAGGGTCCCTGCTGCAGCAGGTATTGTCTGAGCGGCAGAGGCCAAGGGTCCTCTGTAAGCATCTCTTGAAGTTCCGGGTACCAAGCTCTTCTTGGCCAATCCGGAACCACGAGTATGGTTTTCACTCCTCGCCTTCTTATTATTCTCAGTACCTTGGGTATGAGAGGTAGAGGAGGAAACACATAAACCGACTGGTACACCCATGGTGTCACTAGAGCGTCCACCGCTATCGCCTGAGGGTCTCTTGACCGGGCGCAATATCTTTTCAACTTCTTGTTGAGGCGGGACGCCATCATGTCTACCTGTGGTTTTTCCCACCGGTTGACCAGCATTTGGAAAACTTCTGGATGAAGTCCCCATTCTCCCGGGTGGAGGTCGTGCCTGCTGAGGAAGTCTGCTTCCCAGTTGTCCACTCCCGGAATGAACACTGCCGTCAGTGCTAACACATGATTCTCTGCCCATCTGAGAATCCTTGTGGCTTCTGCCATCGCCATCCTGCTTCTCGTGCCGCCCTGTCTGTTTACATGGGCGACCGCCGTGATGTTGTCTGACTGGATCAGTACCGGCTGGTTTTGAAGCAGGGGTCTTGCCTGGCTTAGGGCATTGTAAATGGCCCTTAGCTCCAGGATATTTATGTGAAGAGAAATCTCCTGATTTGACCACAGTCCTTGGAAATTTCTTCCCTTTGTGACTGCCCCCCAGCCCCGAAGGCTGGCATCCGTGGTCACCAGGACCCAGTCCTGTATTCCGAATCTGCGGCCCTCTAGTAGATGAGCCCTCTGCAGCCACCACAGCAGCGACACCCTGGTTCTGGCCGATAGGGTTATCCGCTGTTGCATCTGGAGATGGGACCCGGACCATTTGTCCAACAGGTCCCACTGGAACGTCCTTGCGTGGAACCTTCCGAATGGAATTGCTTCGTACGAAGCTACCATTTTTCCCAGGACTCGTGTGCATTGATGTACCGACACTCTTCCTGGTTTTAGGATGTCTCTGACCAGAGATGACAATTCCTCGGCTTTTTCCAGTGGAAGAAACACTCTTTTCTGGTCTGTGTCCAGAATCATTCCCAGGAACAGAAGACGTGTCGTCGGGACCAGCTGTGACTTTGGAATGTTTAGAATCCAGCCGTGCTGTTGTAGCACTTCCTGAGAAAGTGCCACCCCCCCTATCAACTGTTCTTTGGACCTCGCCTTTATCAGGAGATCGTCCAAGTACGGGATAATTAAAACTCCCTTCTTGCGAAGGAGTATCATCATTTCGGCCATTACCTTGGTAAAGACCCTCGGTGCCGTGGATAACCCAAACGGCAGCGTCTGGAACTGATAGTGACAGTCCTGTACCACAAATCTGAGGTACTCCTGGTGCGGAGGGTAAATGGGGACATGCAGGTACGCATCCTTGATGTCCAGGGATACCATGTAATCCCCCTCCTCCAGGCTCGCAATAACCGCCCTGAGCGATTCCATCTTGAACTTGAACCTTTTGATATAAGTGTTCAAGGCTTTTAAATTTAAGATGGGTCTCACCGAACCGTCCGGTTTCGGTACCACAAACATTGTGGAGTAGTAACCCTTTCCTTGTTGAAGGAGGGGTACCTTGACGATCACTTTCTGTGAATACAGTTTTTGAATAGCCACCAACACTGCCTCCCTGGCAGAGGGAGTTGCCGGCAAGGCAGATTTTAGGAAACGGCGGGGGGGAGACGTCTCGAATTCCAGCCTGTACCCCTGAGATACTACTTGAAGGACCCAGGGATCCACTTGTGAGAGAGCCCACTGTGTGCTGAAAAACCTGAGACGCGCCCCCACCGTTCCCGATTCCGCCTGAGCAGCCCCAGCGTCATGCTGTGGACTTACCGGACGCAGGGGAGGACTTCTGCTCCTGGGAACTAGCTGTGCGCTGCAGCTTTTTCCCCCTTCCTCTGCCCCTCGGCAGAAAGGATGAGCCTCTAGCCCGCTTATTTTTCTGGGGCCGAAAGGACTGCACCTGATAATACGGTGCTTTCTTTTGCTGTGGGGTAGCCTGTGGCAAAAAAGTCGATTTCCCAGCAGTAGCTGTGGAAACGAGGTCTGAAAGACCGTCCCCAAAAAGTTCCACCCCTTTATAGGGTAAAACCTCCATGTGCCGCTTGGAGTCGGCATCACCTGACCATTGCCTAGTCCATAACCCCCGTCTGGCGGCAATGGACATAGCGCTTATTTTTGATGCCAGCCGGCAAATATCCCTCTGTGCATCACGCATGTATAAGACCGCGTCTTTAATATGGTCAATCGTTAGCAAAATATTGTCCCTATCCATGGTATCAATGTTTTCCGACAGGGAGTCTGACCACGCTGCAGCAGCACTGCACATCCAAGCTGATGCAATAGCGGGTCTCAATATAATGCCAGTGTGTGTGTATATAGCTTTTAGGGTACTTTTCTGCTTTCTATCAGCAGGTTCTTTTAGGGCGGCCGTATCCGGAGACGATAGTGCCACCTTTTTTGATAAGCGTGTCAGCGCTTTATCTACCCTAGGGGGTGTTTCCCAGTGTGACCTATCCTCTGGCGGGAAAGGGTACGCAGCCATTAACCGTTTAGAAATGATCAATTTCTTATCTGGGGAAGACCACGCTTCCTCACACACCTCATTTAATTCGTCAGATGCAGGAAAAACTACTGGTAGTTTTTTCTCACCAAACATAATACCCTTTTTTGTGGTACCTGGGGTATCATCAGAAATGTGTAATACATTTTTCATAGCCTCAATCATATAACGGGTGGATCTATTGGAGGGTACACTCGTCTCATCATCGTCGACACTGGAGTCGGTATCCGTGTCGACATCTGTATCTGTCATCTGAGGTAGCGGGCGTTTTATAGCCCCTGATGACATTTGAGACGCTTGGACAGGCACAAGCTGAGTAGCCGGCTGTCCTATGTCGTCAAACCTTTTATGTAAGGAGCTGACACTGTCACGTAATTCCTTCCATAAGTCCATCCACACTGGTGTCGACCCCGCAGGGGGTGACATCACATTCACAGGCATTTGCTCCGCCTCCACATCATTATCCTCATCATACATGTCGACACAGCAGTACCGACACACAGCAGACACACAGGGAATGCTCTTACAGAGGACAGGACCCCACAAAGCCCTTTGGGGAGACAGAGGGAGAGTATGCCAGCACACACCAGGGCGCTATATAACACAGGGATATCACTATACAGAGTGTTTTCCCCTATAGCTGCCTATATATTATATATATATTGCGCCTAAATTGTGCCCCCCCTCTCTTTTTTACCCTTTCTGTAGTGCAGGACTGCAGGGGAGAGCCAGGGAGCTTCCTTCCAGCGAAGCTGTGAGGGAATAATGGCGCCAGTGTGCTGAGGGAGTTTGGCTCCGCCCCTTTTTCGGCGGGCTTTCTCCCGCTATTTTATCGTTTCTGGCAGGGGTTAATATACACCTATATAGCCTCTGGGGCTATATATGGTGTTTGTTTTGCCAGCCAAGGTGTTATTATTGCTGCTCAGGGCGCCCCCCCCCCCCAGCGCCCTGCACCCATCAGTGACTGCAGTGTGTGGTGTGCATGAGGAGCAATGGCGCACAGCTGCAGTGCTGTGCGCTACCTTGGAGAAGACAGAAGTCTTCAGCCGCCGATTTTCCGGACCACCTTCTTGTTTCTGGCTCTGTAAGGGGGACGGCGGCGCGGCTCCGGGAACGGACGACGAGGTCGGGTCCTGTGTTCGATCCCTCTGGAGCTAATGGTGTCCAGTAGCCTAAGAAGCCCAAGCTACCACCACTTAGGTAGGTTCGCTTCTTCTCCCCTTAGTCCCACGTTGCAGTGAGCCTGTTGCCAGCAGGTCTCACTGAAAATAAAAAACCTAAACTATACTTTCTTCTAGGAGCTCAGGAGAGCCCCTAGTGTGCATCCAGCTCAGCCGGGCACAGAAATCTAACTGAGGCTTGGAGGAGGGTCATAGGGGGAGGAGCCAGTGCACACCAGATAGTCCTAAATCTTTCTTTAGATGTGCCCAGTCTCCTGCGGAGCCGTCTATTCCCCATGGTCCTTACGGAGTCCCCAGCATCCACTAGGACGTCAGAGAAATAAGATTTTAAACCTACCGGTAAATCTTTTTCTCCTAGTCCGTAGAGGATGCTAGGGACTCCGTAAGGACCATGGGGTATAGATGGGCTCCGCAGGAGACATGGGCACTCTAAAGACTTTAGAAGAGTGTGCACTTGCTCCTCCCTCTATGCCCCTCCTCCAGACCTCAGTTAGAGAACTGTGCCCAGAGGAGACGGACAGTACGAGGAAAGGATTTTTGTTAATCTAAGGGCAAGATACATACCAGCCAACACCATCCACACCGTACAACATGGAATATATAAACCAGTTAACAGTATGAACAAAACAGCATCAGCCAAAGACTGATCTAAGCTGTAACATAACCCTTATGTAAGCAACAACTATATACAAGCCTTGCAGAAAATTAGTCCGCACTGGGACGGGTGCCCAGCATCCTCTACGGACTAGGAGAAAAAGATTTACCGGTAGGTTTAAAATCTTATTTTCTCTTACGTCCTAGAGGATGCTGGGGATTCCGTAAGGACCATGGGGATTATACCAAAGCTCCAGACCGGGCGGGAGAGTGCGGATGACTCTGTAGCACCGATTGAGCAAACATGAGGTACTCATCAGCCAGGGTATCAAACTTGTAGAATTTTGCAAAAGTGTTTGAACCCGACAAGTAGCTGCTCGGCAAAGCTGTAAAGCCGAGACGCCTCGGGCAGCCGCCCAAGAAGAGCCCACCTTCCTAGTGGAATGGGCCTTTACCGAATTAGGTAACGGCAATCCAGCCGTAGAATGAGCCTGCTGAATTGTGTTACAGATCCAGCGAGCAATAGTCTGCTTAGAAGCAGGAGCGACAACTTTGTTGGCCGCATACAGGACAAACAGTGCCTCTGCTTTTCGAACTCGAGCCGTCCTGGCTACATAAATTTTTAAGGCCCTGACTACATCAAGAGACTTGGAATCCTCCAAGTCCCCCGTAGCCACCGGTACCACAATAGGTTGGTTCATATGAAACAACGAAACCACCTTAGGCAGAAATTGCGGACGAGTTCTCAATTCTGCTCGATCCACATGGAAAATCAGATAGGGGCTCTTGTGAGACAAAGCAGCCAATTCGGACACCCGCCTTGCAGATGCCAAGGCCAGCAAGTGAGAAACTTTAATTCAACCGTTTGAAGAGGTTCAAACCAGAGTGATTTAAGGAACTGTAACACCACGTTAAGGTCCCATGGTGCCACTGGGGGCACAAAAGGAGGCTGGATGTGCAGCACTCCCTTTACAAAAGTCTGGACTTCTGGGAGAGAAGCCAATTCCTTCTGAAAGAATATTGATAGGGCCGAAATCTGCACCTTAATGGAGCCTAACTTCAGGCCCATATCCACTCCTGTCTGTAGAAAGTGGAGAAAACGGCCCAGGTGGAAATCTTCCGTAGGAGTATCCTTGGCTTCACACCAAGATACATATTTCCTCCAGATACAGTGATAATGTTTCTCCGTTACCTCCTTCCTAGCTTTGATTAGAGTAGGGATGACTTCCCCTGGAATACCTTTCCTAGCTAGGATTTGGTGTTCAACCGCCATGCCGTCAAACGTAACCGCGGTAAGTCTTGTAACACGCAGGGCCCCTGCTGCAACAGGTCCTCCCAGGGAGGAAGAGGCTACGGATCTTCTGTGAGCATTTCCTGAAGATCTGAATACCAGGCCCTTCGGGGCCAATCCGGAACAATGAGTATTGTCTGCACTCTTTTTCGTCTTATGATTCTCAATATTTTTGAGATGAGCGGAAGAGGAGGGAACACATAGACCGACTGAAACACCCATGGTGTCACTAGGGCGTCCACCGCCACTGCCTGAGGGTCCCTTGACCTGGAACAATACCTCCGAAGCTTCTTGTTGAGGCATGACGCCATCATGTCTATCTGAGGAAGTCCCCAACGACTTGTTATTTCTGCGAAAACTTATTGATGAAGACCCCACTCTCCTGGATGGAGATCGTGTCTGCTGAGGAAGTCTGCTTCTCAGTTATCCACTCCCGGAATGAAAACTGCTGACAGAGCGCTTACATGATTTTCCGCCCAGCGAAGAATCCTGGTGGCTTCCGCCATTGCCACTCTGCTCCTTGTCCCGCCTTGGCGGTTTACAAGAGCCACGGCGGTGACGTCTGATTGAATCAGAACGGGTAGGTCGCGAAGAAGATTCTCCGCTTGCCGTAGGCCGTTGTATATGGCCCTTAATTCCAGCACGTTGATGTGTAGACAAGCCTCCTGGCTTGACCATAGTTCCTGAAAATCTCTTCCTTGTGTGACTGCTCCCCATCCTCGGAGGCTCGCGTCCGTGGTCACCAGAACCCAGTCTTGAATGCCGAACCTGCGACCCTCTAGAACAGGGGTGGCCAACCAGTCAGAGACAAAGAGCCAAGAAATCTTGTTAGGTACATCAAAGAGCCGACTTCGAGCCGAAGGCGCACTTGCAAAAATGGGGTGTGACCTTGTACCTGCTAGGCCACGCCCCTGGTATAAAATACACTGAAATAGCCAGATCCAACATAAAATACAATGAAAAAGCCACTTCTACTATTATTATTATTATTATTACATTTTATTTATAAGGTGCCACATGTGTTTCGCAGCGCCGTACAAAGGACAGTACAGGGGACAAAACATTGCATTACAGTAAATAAATAACAAATAGAGTACAGGTAACAGAGCACCACACATTCTCAAGACATAATACAGCTAAGATGTAAGTATTGAGGGAGTGATCATCGTACTACTAGAGGCTGGTGGCCATAGATGGAGATGAGCCTTTACTAGCAGGATAAAGATGGTCATTGAGTAGGGGAGAGCTACATCAAATAATTGAAAAAAAACAGATTTGCTTAAAATATATTGAAAAGCCAGATTCACATAATACACTTCAGTTCCCCCATGTGTCACTCCAGCCAGCTCCCCATTGTGTCACTCCAGCCAGCAGCCTCCTGTGTCACTCCAGCCAGCTCCCCATTGTGTCACTCCAGCCAGCAGCCTCCTGTGTCACTCCAGCCAGCTCCCCATTGTGTCACTCCAGCCAGCAGCCTCCTGTGTCACTCCAGCCAGCTCACCATTGTGTCACTCCAGCCAGCAGCCTCCTGTGTCACTCCAGCCAGCTCCCCCTTGTGTATTTGGCTCCCTCAGTTCTCAGTCTACGTAGTGCTGCTGCATGTCTGGCTGGAGTGCAGCGGTTTACAGATCTCTTGTGGTCACGTGACTTGGAGTGTTGGGAGCCACATTTGAATAAAGAAAGAGCCGCATGTGGCTCTAGAGCCACGCGTTGGCCACCACTGCTCTAGAAGATGAGCACTTTGCAGCCACCACAGGAGAGACACCCTGGCCCTGGGGGACAGGCTTATTTTCTGATGCATTTGTAGATGGGACCCCGACCACTTGTCCAGAAGGTCCCACTGAAACGTCCTCGCATGGAACCTGCCGAAGGGGATGGCCTCGTAGGCCGCCACCATTTTTCCCAGTACACGAGTGCATTGATGAACTGACACTCTTTTAGGTTTTAGCAGGTCTCTGACCATGTTCTGGAGTTCCTGGGCTTTTTCCATTGGGAGAAAAACCCTCTTTTCTTCCGTGTCCAGAATCATGCCCAAAAATGATAGCCGAGACGTTGGAATCAACTGCGACTTTGGTAGATTTAGAATCCAGCCGTGTTGCTGCAGCACTCTCGGGGAAAGCGATACGCTTTTCAGCAATTGATCTCTCGATCTCGCTTTTATCAGGAGATCGTCCAAGTATGGGATAATTGTGACTCCTTGCCTGCGCAGGAGCACCATCATTTCCGCCATTACCTTGGTGAAAATCCTCGGGGCCGTGTAATCTCAGGTACGCCTGATGAGGGGGATAAATGGGTACATGAAGGTATGCATCCTTTATGTCTAGTGATACCATAAAATCCCCCCCTTCCAGGCTGGAGATCACTGCCCGGAGAGATTCCATCTTGAATTTGAACTTTTTCAAATACAGGTTCAGGGATTTTAGATTCAGAATGGGTCTGACCGAGCCATCCGGCTTCGGGACCACAAATAGGGTTGAATAGTACCCTTTCCCCTGTTGTATCAGGGGAACCTTGATAATCACTTGTTGTTGACACAGCTTTTGTATGGCAGCTGAAACTATTTCCCTCTCTGGGGGAGAAGCTGGCAAAGCCGATTTGAAAAATCAGCGAGGAGGCATTTCTTCGAATTCCAGTTTGTAGCCTTGGGATACAATTTCGATCACCCAAGGATCCACATCCGACTGAAGCCAGACCTGGCTTAAGAGTCGAAGACGTGCCCCCACCGGCGTGGACTCCCTCAGTGGAGCCCCAGCGTCATGCGGTGGATTTTGTAGAAGCCGGGGAGGACTTTTGTTCCTGGGAACTAGCCGTAGCAGGCGTTCTTTTCCCTCTGCCTTTACCTCTGGCGATGAAGGAAGAGCCCCGACCCTTTCTGAACTTATGCGACCGAAAGGACTGCATCTGATATTGAGGTGTTTTCTTTTGCTGTGAGGGAACATAAGGCAAAAAAGAAGACTTACCCGCGGTAGCTGTGGAAACCAGGTCCGCAAGGCCCTCGCCAAATAAAACCTCACCCTTGTAAGGTAAAGTTTCCATATGTCTCTTTGAATCGGCATCACCCGTCCATTGGCGGGTCCACAGGGACCGCCTAGCAGAAATTGCCATGGCATTAGCTCTTGAACCCAACAGCCCAATGTCTCCCGCAGCCTCTCTCATATATAACACTGCGTCTTTAATGTGACACAGTCAAAGCCATAGATGGACTCCATGCTTTTTCCCTGGACTCTGCTTTGTCCAATCTTTTATGTAATAACGTCACATTTGCATTTAAAACATTCCACATATCCAACCAATCAGGTGTCGGTGGCGCAGACGGAGACACCAAAATCATCTGCTTCACCTGCTCCCTAGACGAGCCTTCCGCTTCAGACTTGCCGACACACACGTACTGACACCCCCACACACACTGGGATAAATAAATATGGGGACAGTCCCCCAATAAGGTCCTTTGGAGAGACAGAGAGAGAGTATGCCAGCACACACCCAGCGCCACTGGACACTGGAACAAAATGCCAGTCTGTACAGCGCTTTTAAAGATCAATAATAAGAATTTGCTCACCGGTAATTCTATTTCTCGTAGTCCGTAGTGGATGCTGGGAACTCCGTAAGGACCATGGGGAATAGCGGGCTCCGAAGGAGGCTGGGCACTCTAGAAAGATTTATGACTACCTGGTGTGCACTGGCTCCTCCCACTATGACCCTCCTCCAAGCCTCAGTTAGGACACTGTGCCCGGACGAGCTGACATAATAAGGAAGGATTTAGAATCCCGGGTAAGACTCTTACCAGCCACACCAATCACACCGTACAACTCGTGATACTATATCCAGTTTGACAGTATGAAAACAACTGAGCCTCTCAACAGATGGCTCAACAATAACCCTTTAGTTAACAATAACTATTTACAAGTATTGCAGACAATCCGCACTTGGGATGGGCGCCCAGCATCCACTACGGACTACGAGAAATAGAATTACCGGTGAGTAAATTCTTATTTTCTCTGACGTCCTAGTGGATGCTGGGAACTCCGTAAGGACCATGGGGATTATACCAAAGCTCCCAAACGGGCGGGAGAGTGCGGATGATTCTGTAGCACCGAATGAGAGAACTCCAGGTCCTCCTCAGCCAGGGTATCAAATTTGTAGAATTTTGCAAACGTGTTTGCCCCTGACCAAGTAGCTGCTCGGCAAAGTTGTAAAGCCGAGACCCCTCGGGCAGCCGCCCAAGATGAGCCCACCTTCCTTGAGGAATGGGCATTTACAGATTATGGCTGTGGTATGCCTGCCACAGAATGTGCAAGCTGAATTGTACTACAAATCCAGCGAGCAATAGACTGCTTAGAAGCAGGAGCACCCAGCTTGTTGGGTGCATACAGGATAAACAGCGAGTCAGAGTTTCTGACTCCAGCCATCCTGGAAACATATATTTTCAGGGCCCTGACAACGTCTAGCAACTTGGAGTCCTCCAATTCACTAGTAGCCGCCGGCACCACAATAGGCTGGTTCAGGTGAAACGCTGACACCACCTTAGGGAGAAATTGGGGACGAGTCCTCAATTCTGCCCTATCCATATGGAAAAACAGATAAGGGCTTTTACATGATAAAGCCGCCAATTCTGACACTCGCCTGGCTGAAGCCAAGGCCAATAACATGACCACTTTCCACGTGAGATATTTTAGATCCACGGTTTTTAGTGGCTCAAACCAATGTGATTTTAAGAAAAACTCAACACCACGTTGAGATCCCAAGGTGCCACAGGGGGCACAAACGGGGGCTGAATATGCAGCACTCCTTTCACAATGTCTGAACTTCAGGTACTGAAGCTAGTTCTTTTTGAAAGAAAATCGACAGAGCCGAGATCTGTACTTTAATGGAGCCTAGATTTAGGCCCATATTCACTCCTGCTTGCAGGAAATGTAGAAATCGACCTAGTGGAAATTCCTCTGTTGGGGCCTTTTTGGCCTCGCACCATGCAACATATTTCCGCCATATGCGGTGATAATGCTTTGCCGTAACATCTTTCCTGGCTTTAATAAGCGTAGGAATGACTTCTTCCGGAATACCCTTTTCCTTCAGGATCCGGCGTTCAATCGCCATGCCGTCAAACGCAGCCGCGGTAAGTCTTGGAACAGACAGGGCCCCTGCTGAAGCAGGTCCTGTCTGAGCGGCAGAGGCCATGGGTCCTCTGATATCATTTCCTGAAGTTCCGGGTACCAAGCCCTTCTTGGCCAATCCGGAACCACGAGTATCGTTCTTACTCCTCGCCATCTTATTATTCTCAGTACCTTTGGTATGAGAGGCAGAGGAGGGAACACATAAACCGACTGGTACACCCACGGTGTCACTAGAGCGTCCACAGCTATCGCCTGAGGGTCCCTTGACCTGGCGCAATATCTCTTTAGCTTTTTGTTGAGGCGGGACGCCATCATGTCCACCTGTGGCCTTTCCCAACGGTTTACCAACAGCAGGAAGACTTCTGGATGAAGTCCCCACTCTCCCGGGTGTAGGTCGTGTCTGCTGAGGAAGTCTGCTTCCCAGTTGTCCACTCCCGAAATGAACACTGCTGACAGTGCTAGCACGTGATTTTCCGCCCATCGGAGAATCCTTGTGGCTTCTGCCATTGCCATCCTGCTTCTTGTGCCGCCCTGTCGTTCACATGGGCGACTGCCGTGATGTTGTCTGACTGTATCAGTACCGGCTGGTTTTGAAGCAGGGGTCTTGCCTGACTTAGGGCATTGTAAATGGCCCTCAGTTCCAGAATTTATATGTAGGGAAGTCTCCTGACTTGACCATAGGCCCTGGAAGTTTCTTCCCTGTGTGACTGCTCCCCAGCCTCGATGGCTGGCATCCGTGGTCACCAGGACCCAGTCCTGTATGCCGAAACTGCGGCCCTCTAGAAGATGAGCACCCTGCAGCCACCACAGTAGAGACACCCTGGTCCTTGGAGACAGGGTTATCATTTGATGCATTTGAAGATGCGATCCCGACCACTTATCCAAGAGGTCCCACTGGAAGGTCCTCGCATGGAACCTGCCGAATGGAATTGCTTCGTATGAAGCCACCCTTTTTCCCAGGACTCGTGTGCAACGATGCACCGATACCCTTTTTGGTTTTAGGAGGTCTCTGACTAGAGATGACAGCTCCTTGGCTTTCTCCTGCGGGAGAAACACTTTTTTCTGTTCTGTGTCCAAAATCATCCCCAGGAACAGTAAGCGAGTGGAAGGAACCAGCTGTGACTTAGGAATGTTCAGAATCCAGCCATGCTGTTGTAGCACCTCCTGAGATAGTGCTACTCCGACCAGTAACTGCTCCCTGGACCTTGCCTTTATAAGGAGATCGTCCAAGTATGGGATAAATAAAAACTCCCTTTTTTTGAAGGAGTATCATCATTTCTGCCATTACCTTGGTAAACACCCTCGGTGCCGTGGACAGTCCAAACGGTAGTGTCTGGAATTGGTAATGGCAATCCTGTACCACAATCTGAGGTACTCCTGGTGAGGAAGGTAAATAGGGACATGCAGGTAAGCATCCTTGATGTCCAGGGATACCATGTAATCCCCCTCGTCCAGGCTTGCAATAACCGCCCTGAGCGATTCCATCTTGAACTTTGTTATGTAAGTGTTCAAGGATTTCCATTTTAAAATGGGTCTCACCGAACCGGCTGGTTTCGGTACCACAAACAGTGTGGATTAGTAACCCCGTCCTTGTTGAAGTAGGGGCACCTTGACTATCACCTGCTGGGAATACAGCTTGTGAATTGCCTCTAGCACAGCCTCCCTGCCTGAGGGAGTTGTCGGCAAGGCAGATTTGAGTAAACGGCGGGGGGGAGACGCCTCGACTTCCAGCTTGTACCCCTGAGATACTACTTGAAGGATCCAGGGATCCACCTGTGAGCGAGCCCACTGATCGCTGAAATTTTTGAGGCGGCCCCCCACCGTACCTGGCTACGCCTGTGGAGCCCCCGCGTCATGCGGTGGACTCAGAGGAAGCAGGGGAAGAATTTTGATTCTGGGAACTGGCTGCTGGTGCAGCTTTTTCCCTCTTCTCTCGTTTGACCCGCCTGCTTTTTTGAAGCCGAAAGGACTGTACCTGATAATACAGTGCTTTTCTTAGGCTATGAGGAAACCTGAGGTAAAATATTTTCATCCCAGCTGTTGCTGTGGATACGAGGTCCCAGAGACCATCCCCAACCAATTCCTCACCCTTATAAGGCTCTATGTGCCTTTTAAAGTCAGCATCACCTGTCCAGTGTCGGGTCTCCAATACCCTCCTGACAGAATGGACATTGCAATAATTCAGGATGCCAGCCGGCAAAATATTCCTCTGTGCATCCCATATATATATAAGACGACGTCTTATGTTCGCAAAATAGTATCCCTGTTTGAAAGGGGTACAGACCACGCTGCAGCAGTCTGCAGGTCTCAGTCTAGTACCTGAGTGTGTAAATACAGACTTCAGGATAGCCTCCTGCTATTTATCAGCAGGTACCTTCAAAGTGGCCGTATCCTAAGACGGCAGTGCCACCTTGACAAACGTGTGAGCGCCTTATCCACCCTAGGGGATATCTCCCAGCGTAACTTATCCTCTGGCGGGAAAGGGTACGCTATCAGTAACTTGTTAGAAATGACCAGTTTCTTATCGGGGAAACCCACGCTTTTTCACACTTCATTCACTCATTTGATGGGGGAACAAAACACTGCCTGCTTTTTCTCCCCACACATAAAACCCTTTGTTTTTAGTGGTACTTGGGTTAATGTCAGAAATGTGTAACACATTTTATATTGCCGGGATCATGTAACGGATGTTCCTAGTGGATTGTGTATATGTCTCAACCTCGTCGACACTGGAGTCAGACTCCGTGTCGACATCTGTGTCTGCCATCTGAGGGAGCGTTGATGGTCTTTGAGACGTCTGCGCAGGCGCGGGCTGAGAAGCCGGCTGTCCCATAGCTGTTACGTCATCCAGCCTTTTATGTAAGGAGTTGACACTGTCGGTTAATACAGTCCACCTATCCATCCACTCTGGTGTCGGCCCACAGGGGCGACATCTCATTTATCGGCATCTGCTCCGCCTCCACATAAGTCTCCTCATCAAACATGTCGACACAGCCGTACCGACACACCGCACACACACAAGGAATGCTCCAATGAGGACAGGACCCACAAAAGCCCTTTGGGGGGACAGAGTGAGAGTATGCCAGCACACACCAGAGCGCTATATAATGCAGGGACTAACTGAGTTATGTCCCCTATAGCTGCTTTTATATAATTTATACTGCGCCTAAATTTAGTGCCCCCCCTCTCTGTTTTTACCCTGTTCTGTAGTGTAGACTGCAGGGGAGAGCCAGGGAGCTTCCTTCCAGCGGATCTGTGAAGGATAAATGGCGCCAGTGTGCTGTGGGAGATAGCTCCGCCCCTTTTCCGCGGACTATTCTCCCGCTTTTTTCTGGATTCTGGCAGGGGTATTTTCCACATATATAGCCTCTGGGGCTATATATTGTGGTATTTTTGCCAGCCAAGGTGTTAGTATTGCTTCTCAGGGCGCCCCCCCCCAGCGCCCTGCACCCTCAGTGACCGGAGTGTGAAGTGTGTATGAGGAGCAATGGCGCACAGCTGCAGTGCTGTGCGCTACCTTGGTGAAGACTGATGTCTTCTGCCACCGATTTTCCGGACCTCTTCTTGCTTCTGGCTCTGTAAGGGGGATGGCGGCGCGGCTCCGGGACCGAACACCAAGGACTGGGCCTGCGGTCGATCCCTCTGGAGCTAATGGTGTCCAGTAGCCTAAGAAGCCCAATCCGGCTGCAAGCAGGCGAGTTCGCTTCTTCTCCCCTTAGTCCCTCGCTGCAGTGAGCCTGTTGCCAGCAGGTCTCACTGAAAATAAAAAACCTAAATCTATACTTTCTTTCTAAGGGCTCAGGAGAGCCCCTAGTGTGCATCCAACCTCGGCCGGGCACAAGATCTAACTGAGGCTTGGAGGAGGGTTATAGTGGGAGGAGCCAGTGCACACCAGGTAGTCATAAATCTTTCTAGAGTGCCCAGCCTCCTTCGGAGCCCGCTATTCCCCATGGTCCTTACGGAGTTCCCAGCATCCACTAGGACGTCAGAGAAAATACACTTACTGCGCCAATTAAATGTGCCCCCCTCGTTTTTGCCCTCTGTACTTGCTCAGCAGGGGAGAGTCCGGGGAGCAGCTTCTCTGCAGCGTGCTGTGGAGAAAATGGCGCTAGTTAGTGCTGGAGGATCAAGCTCCGCCCCTCAACTGTGGGCTTCGGTCCCGCTCAAATTCTTTATACTGGCGGGTTTTTTTTAATATACAGCCTCCGCAGTATCTAATATGTTAGCCAGTGTCCCTTGAGGTAATTCTTGCTGCCCAGGGTGCCCCCCCCCCCCCCCTGCACCCTTACAGTGCCGTCAGTGTGTGTGAATGTGGGAGCAATGGCGCGCAGCGTTACCGCTGCGTGGTACCTCAGTGAAGATCTGAAGTCTTCTGCCGCCTGTGAAGTCTTCTTTCTTCTTATACTCACCCGGCTTCTATCTTCCGGCTCTGTGAGGAGGACGGCGGAGCGGCTCCGGGACGAACAGCGAGGATGAGACCTGTGTTCCGACCCTCTGGAGCAAATGGTTAAGTATGTCTGCTTCTCTCCCCTCAGTCCCACAATGCAGGGAGCCTGTTGCCAGCAGTGCTCCCTGAAAATAAAAAACCTAACAAAAGTCTTTTCAGAGAAACTCAGTAGAGCTCCCCTGCAGTGCATCCAGTCTCCTCTGGTCACAGGATCTAGCGGAGGTCTGGAGGAGGGGCATAGAGGGAGGAGCCAGTGCACACCCTTCTAAAGTCTTTAGAGTGCCCAGGTCTCCTGCAGAGCCTGTCTATACCCCATGGTCCTTATGGAGTCCCCAGCATCCTCTAGGACAAAAGAGGGGGGGAAATATTTTTTTTATAATTTGTATTTTTAACTTTTATTATTTTAATTTTACATTGGGGCAGAGACCATGGATGGACGCACAGATCACCCCTTTCAGATACAGTAGACAGAGCATCCCTGGACTGATGGAGCAGATAGAGCGAGATGCAGTTAGGATCCCAAAGGACGGGATCTCAGCGGTCGATATACCAACACCAAAATCCAGAGGGACACCGCAAGCCCGGCGTCAAAATACAGACGCTGCTCGGGTTACCGGCGTTAAAATACCGACAGCTGGAATCCCGATCGTTCTTCCAGCGGGACACACTGGCGTCCTGCACCGCGGAAGGGTGTTAGGATTTAAGCAGAAGGGAGGTTATGGTTAGGCACCAAGCAAGAGGGTTATGTTTAGGCAGCGGGAAAGGGAGGGCTAGGATTAGGCACCACCGGAAAGGGTTAGGTTTAGACACCCACAAGGAAAGGTTAGGGTTGGGGACAGGGGAGGGTTAGGGTACTTTACAGGGAGCTATCGGGATTCTGATGGTCGGGATGCTGCTGTCTGTATTCCCGTCCATCAGTAAATCATACTTATCGCGACAGAGCACCTGCCCCACACCAGACAACACAGTACTGAGACTGGCACGTCCATTCAATACACTCACCACAGCCAGAGTGAAGACTACGCCAATCACCGGGGACCTTTATAGAATCCAAAACCCGTGAGAATCCAACAGCGTAATGATGATGTTCAGCCTCGGTTTGGGATCAGAGTAAGGCGGGAAGTCCCGAGCCGGACTTCATAGATAGATAGATATATAGATATATATAGATATATAATATATATATATAGATATATATAGTAGGTTATTGGACCCAGTATATGCTGGGTCACCAGTATCTGCCGGTCAGACCACAGTATATAATTATTTCGTACTCATACATGTATTGAGTGACTGTTGATAAAGGTCAACCGCAGTGTTCGATTACTATTTCTGACGCACACAAGTATTGTGTGTCGCTGTGGGTGAAGGTGTGACACTGTGGGTGCCCCACCACTCACAGCCCCCTCCCTATCTCTATGTCCTGTATTATGCAGCCCGCCATCGACATGTTCTGCATTGTGCTGTCCACCCCTCCCCATCTGTATGTCCTGCATTGTGCTGCCCACCCCCTCTCCATCTGTATGTCCTGCACTGTGGTATCCAGCCCCACCCCATCAATAAATAATAAGATTTTACTTACCGATAAATCTATTTCTCGTAGTCCGTAGTGGATGCTGGGGACTCCGTCAGGACCATGGGGATTAGCGGCTCCGCAGGAGACAGGGCACAAAAATAAAGCTTTAGGATCAGGTGGTGTGCACTGGCTCCTCCCCCTATGACCCTCCTCCAAGCCTCAGTTAGGATACTGTGCCCGGACGAGCGTACACAATAAGGAAGGATTTTGAATCCCGGGTAAGACTCATACCAGCCACACCAATCACACCGTACAACTTGTGATCTGAACCCAGTTAACAGTATGACAACGTAGGAGCCTCTGAACAGACGGCTCACAACAAGAACAACCCGATTTTTTTGTAACAATAACTAGGTACAAGTATTGCAGACAATCCGCACTTGGGATGGGCGCCCAGCATCCACTACGGACTACGAGAAATAGATTTATCGGTAAGTAAAATCTTATTTTCTCTAACGTCCTAGTGGATGCTGGGGACTCCGTCAGGACCATGGGGATTATACCAAAGCTCCCAAACGGGCGGGAGAGTGCGGATGACTCTGCAGCACCGAATGAGAGAACTCCAGGTCCTCTTTAGCCAGGGTATCAAATTTGTAGAATTTTACAAACGTGTTCTCCCCCGACCACGTAGCTGCTCGGCAGAGTTGTAATGCCGAGACCCCTCGGGCAGCCGCCCAGGATGAGCCCACCTTCCTTGTGGAATGGGCCTTGACAGATTTAGGCTGTGGCAGGCCTGCCACAGAATGTGCAAGTTGAATTGTGCTACAAATCCAACGAGCAATCGTCTGCTTAGAAGCAGGAGCACCCAGCTTGTTGGGTGCATACAGTATAAACAGCGAGTCAGATTTTCTGACTCCAGCCGTCCTTGAAATATATATTTTCAATGCCCTGACAACGTCCAGCAACTTGGAATCCTCCAAATCGCTAGTAGCCGCAGGCACCACAATAGGCTGGTTCAGGTGAAACGCTGACACCACCTTAGGCAGAAAATGAGGACGCGTCCGCAGTTCTGCCCTGTCCGAATGGAAAATCAAATATGGGCTTTTATACGATAAAGCCGCCAATTCTGACACTCTCCTGGCTGAAGCCAGGGCCAGTAGCATGGTTACTTTCCATGTAAGATATTTCAAATCCGCCGATTTGAGTGGCTCAAACCAATGGGATTTGAGAAAATCCAAAACTACATTAAGGTCCCACGGAGCCACTGGGGGCACAACCGGGGGCTGTATATGTAGTACTCCTTTTACAAAAGTCTGGACTTCAGGAACTGAAGCCAATTCTTTCTGGAAGAAAATCGACAGGGCCGAAATTTGAACCTTAATGGACCCCAACTTGAGGCCCATAGACAATCCTGTTTGCAGGAAATGTAGGAATCGACCCAATTGAAATTCCTCCGTGGGGGCCTTCCTGGCCTCACACCACGCAACATATTTTCTCCAAATGCGGTGATAATGTTGTGCAGTCACCTCCTTCCTGGCTTTAATCAGTCTAGGAATGACCTCTTCTGGAATGCCTTTTTCCCTTAGAATTCGGCGTTCAACCGCCACGCCGTCAAACGCAGCCGCGGTAAGTCTTGGAATAGACACGGTCCCTGCTGAATCAGGTCCCGTCTTAGAGGTAGAGGCCACGGATTTTCCGTGAGCATCTCCTGAAGTTCCGGGTACCAAGTTCTTCTTGGCCAATCCGGAGCCACGAGTATCGTTCTTACTCCCCTTTGCCGTATAATTCTCAGTACTTTGGGTATGAGAGGCAGAGGAGGAAACACATACACTGACTGGAACACCCACGGTGTTACCAGAGCATCCACAGCTATTGCCTGAGGGTCTCTTGACCTGGCGCAATACCTGTCCAGTTTTTTGTTGAGGCGAGACGCCATCATATCCACCTTTGGTTTTTCCCAACGGTTCACAATCATGTGGAAGACTTCTGGATGAAGTCCCCACTCTCCCGGGTGTAGATCGTGTCTGCTGAGGAAGTCTGCTTCCCAGTTGTCCACTCCCGGAATGAACACTGCTGACAGTGCTATCACATGATCTTCCGCCCAGCGAAGAATCCTTGCAGCTTCTGCCATTGCTCTCCTGCTTCTTGTGCCGCCCTGTCTGTTTACGTGGGCGACTGCCGTGATGTTGTCCGACTGGATCAACACCGGCTGACCCTGAAGCAGGGGTTTTTCCAGGCTTAGAGCATTGTAAATCGCTCTTAGCTCCAGTATATTTATGTGAAGAGACATCTCCAGGCTTGACCATACTCCCTGGAAGTTTCTTCCCTGTGTGACCGCTCCCCAGCCTCTCAGACTGGCATACGTGGTCACCAGGACCCAGTCCTGTATGCCGAATCTGCGGCCTTCTAACAGATGAGCACTCTGCAACCACCACAGAAGAGACACCCTTGTCCGTGGCGATAAGGTTATCCGCTGATGCATCTGCAGATGCGATCCGGACCATTTGTCCAGCAGATCCCACTGAAAAGTTCGTGCGTGGAATCTGCCGAATGGGATTGCTTCGTAAGAAGCCACCATCTTTCCCAGGACTCTTGTTCATTTATGCACAGACACTTTTCCTGGTTTTAGGAGGTTCCTGACAAGTTCGGATAACTCCTTGGCTTTCTCCTCCGGAAGAAACACCTTTTTCTGAACCGTGTCCAGAATCATTCCCAGGAACAGCAGACGTGTTGTCGGGGTCAACTGAGATTTTGGAAAATTCAGAATCCACCCGTGTTGTTGCAGCACTACTTGGGTTAGTGCTACTCCGTCCTCCAGCTGTTCTCTGGACCTTGCCCTTATCAGGAGATCGTCCAAGTAAGGGATAATTAATACGCCTCTTCTTCGCAGAAGAATCATCATTTCGGCTATTACCTTGGTAAAGACCCGAGGTGCCGTGGACAATCCAAACGGCAGCGTCTGAAACTGATAATGACAGTTTTGCACCACGAACCTGAGGTACCCTTGATGTGAAGGGCAAATTGGGACATGCAGGTAAGCATCTTTTATGTCCAGGGACACCATAAAGTCCCCTTCTTCCAGATTCGCTATCACTGCTCTGAGTGATTCCATCTTGAACTTGAATTTTTGTATGTACAGGTTCAAAGATTTCAGATTTAGAATAGGTCTTACCGAGCCGTCCGGCTTCGGTACCACAAATAGCGTGGAGTAATACCCCTTTTCCTGTTGTAGGAGGGGTACCTTGACTATCACCTGCTGAGAAAACAGCTTGTGAATGGCTTCCAATACCGTCGCCCTGTCTGAGGGAGACGTTGGCAAAGCAGACTTTAGGAACCGGCGAGGGGGAGACTTCTCGAATTCCAACCTGTAACCCTGAGATACTACCTGCAGGATCCAGGGGTCCACCTGTGAGCAAGCCCACTGCGCGCTGAAATTCTTGAGTCGACCCCCCACCGTTCCTGAGTCCGCTTGTAAAGCCCCAGCGTCATGCTGAGGGCTTTGCAGAACCCGCGGAGGGCTTCTGTTCCTGGGAAGGAGCTGCTTGCTGCCCTCTCTTACCCTTTCCTCTGCCTCGGGGCAGATATGACTGTCCTTTTGCCCGCTTCTTATAGGACCGAAAGGACTGCGGCTGAAAAGACGGTGTCTTTTTCTGTTGGGAGGGGGTCTGAGGTAAAAAAGTGGATTTCCCGGCAGTTGCCGTGGCCACCAAATCCGATAGACCGACGCCAAATAATTCCTCCCCTTTATACGGCAATACTTCCATATGCCGTTTGGAATCCGCATCACCTGACCACTGTCGTGTCCATAAACTTCTTCTGGCAGATATGGACATCGCACTTACACTCGATGCCAGAGTGCAAATATCCCTCTGAGCATCTCGCATATAAAGAAAAGCATCCTTTAATTGCTCTAAAGTCTGTAAAATACTGTCCCTATCCAGGGTATCAATATTTTCAGTCAGGGAATCCGACCAGACCACCCCAGCACTGCACATCCAGGCTGAGGCGATGGCTGGTCGCAGTATAACACCAGTATGTGTGTATATACTTTTTAGGGTAGTTTCCAGCCTCCTATCAGCTGGATCCTTGAGGGCGGCCGTATCAGGAGACGGTAACGCTACTTGTTTTGATAAGCGTGTGAGCGCCTTATCCACCTTAGAGGGTGTTTCCCAGCGCGCCCTAACCTCTGGCGGGAAAGGGTATAATGCCAATAACTTTTTTGAAATTAGCACTTTTCTATCTGGGTTAACCCACGCTTCATCACATACATCATTCAATTCCTCTGATTCAGGAAAAACTACAGGTAGTTTTTTCACCCCCCACATAATACCCCTTTTTGTGGTACTTGTAGTATCAGAGATATGCAAAGCCTCCTTCATTGCCGTGATCATATAACGTGTGGCCCTACTGGAAAATACGTTTGTTTCTTCACCGTCGACACTAGATTCAGTGTCCGTGTCTGGGTCTGTGTCGACCGACTGAGGTAAAGGGCGTTTTACAGCCCCTGACGGTGTCTGAGACGCCTGGGCAGGTACTAACTGGTTTTCCGGCCGTCTCATGTCGTCAACTGATTTTTGTAATGTGCTGACATTATCACGTAATTCCATAAACAAAGCCTGGGGGGTGACATCACCATTACCGGCAATTGCTCTGCCTCCACACCAACATCGTCCTCATACATGTCGACACACACGTACCGACACACAGCAGACACACAGGGAATGCTCTATTGAAGACAGGACCCCACTAGCCCTTTGGGGAGACAGAGGGAGAGTTTGCCAGCACACACCCAAGCGCTATAATATATATGGGAACAACCCTATATAAGTGTTGTATCCTTATAGCAGCTTAAATATAGTAATATCGCCAAAAAAAGTGCCCCCCCTCTCTGTTTTACCCTGTTTCTGTAGTGCAGTGCAGGGGAGAGTCCTGGGAGCCTTCCTCACAGCGGAGCTGAGCAGGAAAATGGCGCTGTGTGCTGAGAATAAGCCCCGCCCCCTATTTCGGCGGGCTCTTCTCCGGAGTTTGTGAGATCTGGCAGGGGTTAAATACATCCATATAGCCTCAAGGGCTATATGTGATGTATTTTTTAGCCATAAAAAGGTATTATACATTGCTGCCCAGGGCGCCCCCCCAGCGCCCTGCACCCTCCGTGACCGCTGTGTGAAGTGTGCTGACAACAATGGCGCACAGCTGCAGTGCTGTGCGCTACCTCAGGAAGACTGAAAAGTCTTCTGCCGCCTGCTTCTGGACCTCTTCCATCTTCGGCATCTGCAAGGGGGGTCGGCGGCGCGGCTCCGGGACCGGACTCCATGGCTGGGCCTGTGTTCGATCCCTCTGGAGCTAATGGTGTCCAGTAGCCTAAGAAGCCAATCCATCCTGCACGCAGGTGAGTTGACATCTCTCCCCTAAGTCCCTCGATGCAGTGAGCCTGTTGCCAGCAGGACTCACTGAAAATAAAAAACCTAAAAACTTTTTCTAAGCAGCTCTTTAGGAGAGCCACCTAGATTGCACCCTGCTCGGACGGGCACAAAAACCTAGCTGAGGCTTGGAGGAGGGTCATAGGGGGAGGAGCCAGTGCACACCACCTGATCCTAAAGCTTTATTTTTGTGCCCTGTCTCCTGCGGAGCCGCTAATCCCCATGGTCCTGACGGAGTCCCCAGCATCCACTAGGACGTTAGAGAAAATGCATTGTGCTGTCTGTCCACTCAACATCAGTGGGGGTCATTCAGGTGCGGTTGCACCTGCGTACATCATTGCGAAGTACTGATTTTCAGTGCTTTGTGCATGCGCAGAACCTGTTCTGCGAATGCACAAACGGGTCCTGCGGCATAGGACTTAGGCTGGCATCAGACTGTCACTGATTTACACTCTGATGCCATTTACAGGGTAGCGGTGGGGGTGGCCAGCCTCCAGGCCACACTTCTTGGGGACTTTGGAAGGAAAAGTAAGGGATCACCCTGACGACACACTGAATACAGTGACACTTGTCAGTTGAGTGGCAGGTACGTGACTGTGCGGTCAGGCCAGTAGGTAGTGTGGTACAGCGTACTGGCTTGTACCACTAAACGTAACCAATGAAATTTTATGGGCCTAAATTAAATGGGGGGCCTGGAGCTGGAGCTTCACTATATCTCCTATAGAATAGCCCTGTGATTCTGTGCCTGGGTCTCTAACGCTGGGCGTGGCTAGGAGCTCTCATTGGGTTAGTGGCAGGTCTATCACACCCACTCCACAGCTGATTGGGCGAGAAACGCCCTCCCACACAGGTTGCATCCAATGGGAGGCTCTGCCCTTTGCCTGCTGTGTTTTCACAGAGCAGGATTAGCAATGGGTTGAAGCTAGATCCAAGTGGGCTAAGGGACCTTTTCCGTCAGGGGGAGGAGTCATGACACAAGGGGGAGGAGCTAGGCCAACGGGACAGTTGCTCTACTATCCACACCACCAACTATCACCTTTAGTAATCAGGTGGCGAGCGAAGCGAGCCCGCGAGTGTACTTTTCAGGTACCCTGTTCGCCCATAACTCCTCCCCCTGGTGACGTGTCTCCTCCCCTAGGTACGTCAGAAGGTCCCTTCTCCCACTCAGATATAGACTCAACCATTAGCAATGGGACTGATGGAGCTGCAGCTCCAGCCCCACACCCCAAAATAGGCCCACAGCATCTGCAGCAACATACACTCCAACAATTTACACATAAACATTGATGCAAATTCGAAAAGGGGCGTGGCCACGCCCCTTTTCCTAACTGACCGTTTTCAGGGAGAGCTCGGAAAAACGCAGGCGTGGCTGGGTCTGAAGTGATCGCAAGTAGGTCTGAAGCTACTCTGAAACTGCACAAAATTTTTTTGTACCTGCGCTCTGATCCCTTCGTTCGCACTTCTGCTAAGCTAAAATACACTCCCAGTGGGCGGCGGCATAGCGTTTGCAGGGCTGCTAAAAACTGCTAGCGAGCGATCAACTCGGAATGACCACCAATGTCTTGCTGCTAGTCCACCTGCCCCCTCCGGCATCAACAATCCCCACTCCCTAGCCGCACCGCAGGTGGAACAAAAGCTGCTGCGGCCACCGGCATAGATGTGTATGAAAGCGGCGCAGTGGAAGGCTCCCTGCGCCGCATACTCTCTGAACCCCGGACCCTGCTCTGCGTCTGATGTCACAGAAGTGCCTCCCCACCACAGCCGCACCCAGATCCCCAGAGGCCCTGACTCCGCAACACAGCACCTGGCCTGCCGACCTGGAGATGGTTAATGTAGCGCAGGCCTGGCCAACCTGTGGCTCTCCAGATGTTGTAAAACTACAAGTCCCATCATGCTTTGCCACAGTTTTGCTATTAGGGAATACTAGAACTGTGGCAGGGAATGCTGGGATGTGTAGTTTCACAACATCTGGAGAGCCACAGGTTGGCCAGGCCTGATGTAGCGGATAGAGAGGGTGATATCGCGGAGGGTAATGTATGGACGCTGAATCAATGTAAAAGGTGACAGTGCTGTGCAGTGCAGTGGGTGTGCAGTCAGGGCCGTTGCTAGAGTGTTCGGCGCCCCCCTGCAAACTATACATTTGCACCCTTGCATACCTTACAAATGCACAGCGCACATAATGACCCCTGTAGTAGAGACACTTACACATGTAATGCTTCCTGTACCAGAGACGCTTACATATGTCACGCCCCCCCGTACCAGTGACGCTTACACAAGTAACACCCCCTGTAGCAGTGACGCTTACACACGTAACGCCCCCCTGTACCAGTGCCGCTTAGACACGTAACGCCCCCTGTACCAGTGCCGCTTACACACGTAACGCCCCCCTGTACCAGTGACGCTTACACACGTAACGCCCCCCTGTACCAGTGACACTTACACACGTAACGACCACCCGTACCAGTGAAGCTTACACACGTAGCGCCCCCTGTACAAGGGAGGAGCTTAGCTGCTGACAGGAGGAGAAGCAGGATAAGCATTACCCGCCCCTCCCCCACTCACTACCTCTGGGCCCCATCCACGCCACCCCCACCGACCCCGCACCTCTCAACGCATCCACCCCTCCCCCACCCGGGGCAACCCTGCAACTGCTCCTCCCCCACCCGCAGCGGCTCCAGACCACCACCTGCGGCACCACCGCAACCGCCCCTCCTGTGGCACCCCAGGATCCCATCCGCCTCTTCCCCACACCCCCCAACCAAAGCACCTACTAGATGATTCACCAGCCCCTGCGTCCACTGTTCACGCCGTTGCAAAGGGCTTCCACCCCTTAACCATTGCACGCCCTTTGTCCGTGCAATATTTAACCACTTACACAATTATGACTGGATGCGTGCTTCTTTTGGAAAGGGGACCAAATCCAACAGGTTTTAGCCCCGTTTCCGACAATGTCAATTCGACTTTTAAAAAAGTCGGATTGACACTGTCAGGACCGGGCCAAACCTGTCGGATTTGACCCGGCATCCGTGCAGCTGCTGTGTGTCAGGGCTGTTAATTGATTTTAGAAAGACATTCTTAAATAAGCCCTAACATATACCTCTCACCAACCGGCTTCCTTCGCCCCTGCCACCCTGTGTGATACCACAGTGCGAGGCCGTAGCTGCACAGGATGTAAGAGTGAAGCGGCTGCTGCACAGGGCGAAGGAAGCTGGTTGCCGTGAGGTATATGTTAGGGCTTATTCAAGAATGTATTTTTCTAAAATCAATAACAGCCCTGTCACACAGCAGCTGCATGGACGCCGGGCCAAATCCTACAAATGCATGTCGAAATGGATCGGACTTTAATTGAATATACCCCATAGGGTAAGATATATTTTAAATACATGAGAATACTGCTAGAATAGCATTTATATTTGGGATTTTCCAACTGCCATTAATCATGCATTATTTACTGTAACAAGTGACATTAATGGCAGTTGGAAAATTTCACTTGTTACAGTAATATTGCACGATTAATGGATATTTTATTAAACTGGGGAAAGGTAGTAAACTTTCTAGAGTGAAATAGCCCAGAGCTGGTATTCCCAACCACAGTACTCAAGGCACACCAACAGTGCAGATTTTAGTGATATCCAGGCTTCAGCACAGATGGTTAAATCAAAATAACTGAGGAACTAATTAAGTCACCTTTGTTCAAGCCTGGATATCACTAAAAACAGGACTGTTAGTGTGCCTTGAGGACCATGATTGGGAAACACTGGCACAGAGGATCTCAAACTCAGGTGAAGTGATAAAGTGAAAGGTGATAAAGTACCAGCCAATCAGCTCCTAACTTCCATGTCACAGGCTGGGTTTGAAAAATGACAGGAGCTGAATGGCTGGAGCATTATCACTTCACCAGTCTTAATAAATCTGCCACTCAGTCCTCAAGGCACCCCAACGGTCCAGGTTTTAAGTATATCCATGCTTGGCCACAGGTGACTTAATTAGTACCTCAGTCTATTTTGAATAATCAACCTGTGCAGAGTCTTGGAGATATCTAAAACCTGGACCATTGGGGTGCCTTAAGGATGGACATTGCATCATGGTTCGCAACCAAAATTTTGTTACGATGGCAGTGTTTGCAGCCATCGAATGGTAAGCATTTGATGGTGTTCCGATGGTCCAGCCCCCAGTTCCATCCCCAGCTAGCCAGGCTGCAGATTTCACGGATACACGCCCACGCTTCAGAGGTTTGACCATGCACAAATCCTGATTTTTTTTTCTATTGAATTCTGTGATTGCGATATTCAGTTACCGTCGCAGCGATTCGTTGACGAGAGCCCAGCATCATTTGACAGGCTTCTGATGTCCATCCCTAGGGTGCCTTGAGGACCACGTTTGAGAACCTCTTGAAGCCCATAATAACCAGCTTCTATCATTTCTATAAATTGATAGGTTGGTATAGTCAACTTCATCACTACTTAGGTTTGATACATTTGCCCTTAATTAGCTCAGGTAAGTAATATGTATTAGTACACCACTGCTTAACCCTAGAATGGTTACTTTTATTTAAAGCTGACCTCTGGATTTTAAGATCTAAGTCTGTTCCTACAAGTTTCGAAACATTAAATTGTGCAAGTTTTCTATGTAGTCCTATAATATAGGACAAAGTAGGGATGGCCATCGACAGTCGCCAAACATCGATGGTTTACTACCGGTGGCCGATTGTTTTGCCATGGCAAACTGCAGTTTTTTTTCTCTTCATGCAGGGAGCTTAGCACCTCCGGCCATCCCCCATATTTGATTGGCCCACGGCCCGACAAGCACAGTTCAGCTGTGGCGATCGAGTGGTTCAAGCCATCGATGGTTTGTATGTCATCGATGGCTAGCACCGATGGCCATCCCTAGGACAAGGATAACGTGTGCAACTGTGCACTTAGTTCAATAATGAAGGGCTACTAGATTTGTGCTGTGATTTACAGGACGTTCCCGCAGCCAGCACACGGTATATTGTCCATGCGCAAACTGTGTGGGATATTTGCCGTGAAAGCAAACACCTGCCCCGAGGCGGAAAATAACACAATAGACCTGCAGAATACTCTGCATTCCATTATATTAGTCCCAGTGTACATTACCGCCCCGGCCCATAGCAGCATCTGATGGGGTTCCCGCCACATCACTATACAATAGCATACCCACCAACATTTTACATAAAAAAAACACAAGAATAAAAACACATAAGTAGGAGTGAATGTATTATCCCCTATTATAGTCTATGCATATCGGCGTTTCCCTCGCACATGAATAAGACTCACACGCTGGCACATTACAGCCCCTTTACAGGGGTGGGTGGCCCTTAGAAGGGCCTTTGGGTCGCTGGAGGTCGGTATCGGTGGGGTTAGTAGAGCTCAGTACTCCTGGGACTGCTGAGACGCTTTCTTGCCAGATGCCTTGCTAGTTGCCTTGCCGGAAGTCTTCCCGACGGCGGGAGCGGCGCTGGAGCTCTTCTTCGGCAGCAGCACGGCCTGGATGTTGGGCAGGACGCCGCCCTGGGCGATGGTCACCCCACCCAGCAGCTTGTTCAGCTCCTCGTCGTTGCGGACGGCCAGCTGCAAGTGGCGGGGGATGATGCGGGTCTTTTTATTGTCACGGGCCGCGTTCCCGGCCAGCTCCAGAATTTCGGCGGTCAAATATTCCAGCACGGCGGCCATGTACACCGGGGCTCCGGCGCCGACACGCTCGGCATAGTTACCCTTCCGGAGCAGGCGGTGCACACGGCCGACGGGGAACTGGAGACCGGCTCTGGAGGATCGGGTCTTCGCCTTGGCACGGGTCTTGCCGCCGGTCTTTCCTCTGCCTGACATGGTGCTGGATCACGAAATGCAAATACTACGTACGTACGAGTTGGGGATGTTTGAGGCAGTGGACTCAGCGAGAGTCTCCTTTATAGCGCAGATCTCCGCTCTCATTGGTCAGTTTTGGCGGGCGTAGGAACGGTATGCAGGAGTGTCTGAGGGACTCTGTCCTGTGATTGGCTTTCTCGTCAAGCCTGTACAGTATTTAGCCTATCAGCGGCCAGCGCGGGATATTTTAAAACTTGTAACTGTTTTCCCTATACTGTTACTGTGTGATTCACAGCCTACAGACTAGTATAGCGCCTTTGTGAGTGCGGTCTGCCTTTATACGTTATTTATAATTGCATCAGGAAGCTCTGTCCCAGGGCCTCAATCACATACTGTGCCTATACACAGAGCTGTAATAAATGTCCCTGTTGCTCACAAATCATTGCAGTCCTGCAGGGTATCAGTACTTTTGTTAAAAAAACAGATCGATTATTTCTGCAAGTTAATACATGACTACCTTCTCAAAAATGATTAAAGCCCAATGAATGGGGACAGGGGGAAATTCTTACAAATACCCAAAGTTCAGGAAATATGTGCAAAATAAAGTTTGCAGGGGCTTAATGGGCAAGAAAATGTCTTACATTTACAGCACTGATCACCGAGGGATTGAAAAGTCCATAAAGGAACATATTTGTCATGTAAATTACTCCTGCCTAGTAATGGACTCGGAAACTGATAGAAACCATTGATCTTCCTGATCTGATGTTTCTTCACAGCAGTGTAACAGGGAAATGTCAAAATCGGAATTGTGTTCCTGACGCTGTACGCACTCATAGAAATGTTATTGTATTGCCATGCTGAGATCCAGGTTCTCTTTATGATGTTCTGAGATAGGCTCTCTGGACCTTATTCAGTAAGGATTGCAAAATTTGCGACTCGCAATCTGGCCGATTATCAAACGACTGCGCATGCACAGCGTTTGCATTGCGCACGCGCGAGTAATAATAGTGACAAGAAATTGCGTACACATTGTGATCACAATGCAGACACTGTTTAACTGACAGGAAGCCGGAACTTCTCGGCGGAAACCTGATGTTTTCTGGGTGTGTCTGAAAAACCACTGGCGTGCCCGGGCGTTTTTAAGGAGGGCGTCTGACGTCAGCGAAGACCACTTCCAGCTTCTTGTGTCGCAAGAATTGTGGATGACCTTGCCTGGCGCAGAAAGGAAAAATCTTCAATGTTCTGGTAATTGCGTATAGTTTTGTGATCAGCCCCATGCCATGTATTCGCAATTTCTTCAATGGGCGTTTTTTCTATATTTTTGGCCAGCAATTATTTGATCGCAGTAGCAACTGCTTTTTAGCAGAAACTGCAATCCTTGCTGAATAAGGTCCTCTGTCTATGGAAGAGGGAAGGTGCGAGTACCTTTAAAGGGATGCAGTCAATTTGCCGGCGGTTGGGATCCCGGCATTTAAGATCCTGACGCCAAAATCCCGCCAGCCGACAATGCCGCCAGCCGGAATCCCGGCGCACCAGGGCTATTCCCACTCGTGGGTGTCCACAACACCCATAGAGTGGGAATAGATCCTGTGGTGAGCAAGCCACCGAGCCCACAAGGGGACTCTTAGTATTTGTCCCGCTGCCGGCATTCTGGCGGGCGGGATGCCACTGTTGGGATATGGACAGCCGCATCACGTCCGCCGGTAATATATACAAACCCCCTTTAACTTGTGTTCTTCTGTATGTGCACTTATTTTTAAACTAGGTGATTCATCGCACCCTACGGGCGCTCTTCACACTGTCATAAGGGGCTACGCCCCCTTAACCCTTGCACACCCTTGTGGCGTGCAATATTTTTATTATATGGAGTATTACATCCAGTCATAATTGTGTAAGTGGTTAAATATTGCACGGACAAAGGGCGTGCAATGGTTAAGGGGTGGAAGCCCTTTGCAACGGCGTGAACAGCGGACGCAGGGACTGGTGAATCACCTAGTAGGTGCTTTGGTTGGGGGAGTAGAGGGTGCGGGGAAGGGGGAAGAGGCGGATGGGATCCTGGGGTGCCACGGGAGGGGCGGTTGCGGTGGTGCCGCAGGTGGGGGAGGGTGCGTGGGTGCCGTGGGTGGTGGTCCGGAGCCGCTGCGGGTGGGGGAGGAGCAGTTGCAGGGTTGCCCCGGGTGGGGGAGGGGCGGATGCGTCGAGAGGTATGGGTGCGGGGTCGCTGCGGGTGGAGGAGGGGGTCCGGAGCTATCGCGGGTGCTGGAGGGGGTGTGTGGGGGTGCCGCGGATGGGGCCCAGAGGTACTGTGAGTGGGGGAGGGGCGGGTAATGCTTATCCTGCTTCTCCTCCTGTCAGCAGCTAAGCTCCTACCTTGTACAGGGGGCGCTACGTGTGTAAGCTTCACTGGTACAGGTGGGCGTTACGTGTGTAAGCGTCACTGGTACAGGGGGGCGTTACGTGTGTATGCGTCACTGGTACAGGGGGGGCGTTACGTGTGTAAGCGTCACTGGTACAGGGGGCGTTACGTGTGTAAGCGGCACTGGTACAGGGGGCGTTACGTGTCTAAGCGGCACTGGTACAGAGGGCGTTACGTGTGTAAGCGTAACTGCTACAGGGGGTGTTACTTGTGTAAGCGTCACTGTTACAGGGGGGCGTGACATGTGTAAGCGTCACTGGTTCAAGGGGCATTACATGTGTAAGCGTCTCTGGTACAGGAAGCATTACATGTGTAAGTGTCTCTACTACAGGAGTCATTATGTGCGCTGTGCATTTGTAAAGTATGCAAGGGTGCAAATGTATAGTTTGTAGGGGGGCGCCGAACACTCTAGCAACGGCCCTGACTGCACACCCACTGCAGTGCACAGCACTGTCACCTTTTACATTGATTCAGCGTCCATACATTACCCTCCGCGATATCACCCTCTCTATCCGCTACATTAACCATCTCGGGGCTTCCAGGTCGGCAGGCCAGGTGCTGTGTTGCGGAGTCAGGGCCTCTGGGGATCTGGGTGCGGCTGTGGTGGGGAGGCACTTCTGTGACATCACACGCAGAGCAGGGTCCGGGGCTCAGAGAGTATGCGGCGCAGGGAGGCCTATGAAAGCCTTCCGCTGCGCCGCTTTCATACACATCTATGCCGGTGGCCGCAGCAGCTTTTGTTCCACCTGCGGCGCGGCTAGGGAGTGGGGATTGTTGATGCCGGAGGGGGCAGGTGGACTGGCAGGAAGACATTGGTGGTCATTCCGAGTTGATCGCTCGCTAGCAGTTTTTAGCAGCCCTGCATACGCTATGCCGCCGCCCACTGGGAGTGTATTTTAGCTTAGCAGAAGTGCGAACGAAGGGATCAGAGAGCGGGTACAAAAACATTTTGTGCAGTTTCAGAGTAGCTTCAGACCTACTTGGCGCTTGCGATCACTTCAGACCATTCAGTTCCTGATTTGACGTCATGAACACGGCATGCGTTCGGCCAGCCACGCCTGCGTTTTTCCGAGCTCTCCATGAAAACGGTCAGTTTGGAAATGGGGCGTGGCCACGCCCCTTTTCGAATTTGCATCAATGTTTATGTGTAAATTGTTTGAGGGTATGTTGCTGCAGATGCTGTGGGCCTATTTTGGGGTGTGGGGCTGGAGCTGCAGCTCCATCAGTCCCATTGCTAATGGTTGAGTCTATATCGGAGTGGGAGAAGGGACCTTCTGACGTACCTAGGGGAGGAGACACGTCACCAGGGGGAGGAGTTACGGGCGAACAGGGTACCCAAAATGTACCCTCGCGGGCTCGCTTGGCTCGCCACGCTTCGGGCTCAGTGGCTCGCCACCTGATTACTAAAGGTGATAGTTGTGGTGTGGATAGTAGAGCAACTGTCCCGCTGGCCTAGCTCCTCCCCCTTGTGTCGTGACTCCTCCCCCTGGCAGAAAAGGTCCCTTAGCCCACTTGGATCTAGCTTCAACCCATTGCTAATCCTGCTCTGTGAAAACACAGCAGGCAAAGGGCAGAGCCTCCCATTGGATGTAACCTGTGTGGGAGGGCGTTTCTCACCCAATAAGCTGTGGACTGGGTGTGATAGACCTGCCACTAACCCAATGAGAGCTCCTAGCCACGCCCAGCGTTAGAGACCCTGGCACAGAATCACAGGGCTATTCTATAGGAGATGTAAAGTTTGCTTGGCAGTCATTTAGATACTATTTTTAATGATACACAGTAGTGAATTAGTGTACAAAGAGTTGGATAACCTCCAGGATGTCAGACAGCTAATTAGCGATTATTCAGATGCTTAATTCAGCTGTATGGGGAGCGACAAGCTTCACACAAGAGTAACTCCTGCTTCTCACATCTTTTAATGATGGGGAGCTGGGTGTAGCCCTGCAAACTAGCGGCGGAATGTAATGGAGTCCGAGATCCCTGGAGGTGCGGAATGCCAGCCAATTTTGGACGTTTTTTTGTAAAGGGGCAAACCTTTACAAGCAAAACTATGCCATGTAAGTGATTGCCCCTTCAAAAAAACATCCGAGATCATACAGCGATCTCAGACTCCATTAAATCCTGCTGTAGATTCATACAGAGCCACTAAGTGAAACGTATACCAGAAGTTGGGTGGTCTAAAGGTGGGTACACACTAGGCGATTTTGTACTAGGCGTTTGGCCAGCCACGCCTGCGTGTGAATGCTGGGATGCGGTTCCTCCATCCCAGCATCCACAGCAGCGCCGGGCAGCCAATACGGAAGAAGAGGGGACAGCTGCAGCGGCGCTACCAATGAAATAGCGCTGCTGCGGCTCCAGTCCCCCTCCCTCCTCCTCCTTGTCCGATGCCTGCACCAAGGGAGCTGCCAGCACGAGGAGCCTGTCAGCGGGGAGATGGTAAGTATATCTCTCTCTCTCTTGGACACCGTCTGCCATAATGTGTAAAAAGGGGGACTGGCTGCCGCAATGTGTAAAAAGGGAGACACCGTCTGCCGTAATGTGAAAAGGGGGACTGGCTGCCGTGACGTGTAAAAAGGGGGACTGGCTGCCGTAATGTGTAAAAAGGGGGACTGGCTGCCGCAATGTATAAAAAGGGGGGACACCGTCTGCCGTAATATGTAATAAGGGGGCCTGCCTGCCGCAATGTGTAAAAAGGGGGACTGGCTGCTGTAATGTGTAAGAAGGGGGACTGGCTGCCGCAATGTGTAAAAAGGGGGACACCGTCTGCCGTAATATGTAAAAAGGGGGCCTGGCTGCCGCAATGTGTATAAAGGGGGACTGGCTGCCGCAATGTGTAAAAAGGGGACGCTGTCTGCCGTAATGTGTAAAAGGGGGACTCTGTCTGCCGTACTGTGTAAAAATGGGGACGCTGTCTGCCGTAATGTGTAAAAAAGGGGACGCTGTCTGCTGTAATGTGTAAAAGGGGACGCTGTCTGCCGTAATATGTGAAGGGGGACTGGCTGCCGTGACGTGTAAAAAGGGGGACTGGCTGCCGTAATGTGTAAAAAGGGGGACTGGCTGCCGCAATGTATAAAAAGGGGGGACACCGTCTGCCGTAATATGTAATAAGGGGGCCTGCCTGCCGCAATGTGTAAAAAGGGGGACTGGCTGCTGTAATGTGTAAGAAGGGGGACTGGCTGCCGCAATGTGTAAAAAGGGGGACACCGTCTGCCGTAATATGTAAAAAGGGGGCCTGGCTGCCGCAATGTGTATAAAGGGGGACTGGCTGCCGCAATGTGTAAAAAGGGGACGCTGTCTGCCGTAATGTGTAAAAGGGGGACTCTGTCTGCCGTACTGTGTAAAAATGGGGACGCTGTCTGCCGTAATGTGTAAAAAAGGGGACGCTGTCTGCTGTAATGTGTAAAAGGGGACGCTGTCTGCCGTAATGTGTAAAAAGGGGGACTGTCTGCCGTAATGTGTAAAAAGGGGGACGCTGTCTGCTGTAATGTATAAAAGGGGCTCTACCTGGTGTAGTGGCGCTACTGTGCAGCGTAATTTGAATAATGGAGACTACTGTGCACCGTAGTATGAATTGCTATTATTTTGTGGCCACGCCCCTATATATTTTTTGCACGCCTACGGCGCGCACTGCCCCTGTCTTACATGGGGGGGCGCCAATGTCGTTTCTTGCACACAGCGCTAAAATGCCTAGTTATGGCACTGATAAATGCTCTCTATTATTAACCTTTGACACTGGTTAGCATATATAATACTAGAGGGGTCATGACAGTAAAGTCGGAGTTTGGGTAATATAAGCTGATCTTTGTACAGAAGCCACATCCCAAATGTCTTAGTTATGTGTAATCCCCCATAAAACTCTAATTGTCCAACCTTCTAAGGAATATGGTTTCTGTAGCATCTCGGCAGCTTCGGTTCAGTCTGCGGTCCGCAGACGCAGCCCGGGGAAACGCTGAGAAAGAGCTGCCGATGGCAGCGTTACGGCAGCTTCGGCTCAGTCTGGGCTGAACACAGAGATTTGATGTCATCATCTCGCGAGACAGTCACTGTAGTTCACCGAGTTCCTCGGCTGCCAAGGAGCACTGCTGGTGCTCCCAGGTTCCCCTTATTCCTGGAGAATCCAGGAATCTGGGTGAAGGCAAAAGCCTCCTGGAGGATTGCCACCAAATCCTGGAGGAGAGGTGGCAATCCTACAAGTCACTGACACCCACCATGTGTGGAGTGTATGGAACCAGTCTTCAATACTTTGATCAGATGCCCTGTCATTTCTATATATCTGCATTTGTATCCTACCTCTATGTCTGTCTCTTTTTACCCAGTTTCGTTCTATTACTGTTTTTCCAATTGTAAGGGTCAACGGAATATGCTGCGTTATATAGGAAATTGTTAATAAATAAAAATAAAAAAAATTGTGTCCTTAGACATCATCTGGCCTTATGGTGCCCACACACGGTGTGATTATCGCATGCTATTTGATCTTTTTAGTTCAGATCATGGTGTCTGGTTCACATCGCACCGTGGGCCTAATTCTGAGTTGATCGCAGCAGCAATCTTGTTAGCAGTTGGACAAAACTAGGGCCCTCATTCCGAGTTGATCGGTCGCAAGGCGAATTTAGCAGAGTTACACACGCTAAGCCTACGCCTACTGGGAGTGAATCTTAGCTTCTTAAAATTGCGACCGATGTATTCGCAATATTGCGATTACTAACTACTTAGCAGTTTCAGAGTAGCTCCAGACTTACTCTGCCTGTGCGATCAGTTCAGTGCTTGTCGTTCCTGGTTGACGTCACAAACACACCCAGCGTTCGCCCAGGCACTCCCACCGTTTCCCCGGCCACTCCTGCGTTTTTTCCGGAAACGGTAGCGTTTTCAGCCACACGCCCCTGAAACGCAGTGTTTCCGCCCAGTAACACCCATTTCCTGTCAATCACATTACGATCGCCGGAGCGAAGAAAAAGCCGTGAGTAAAAATACTATCTTCATAGTAAAGTTACTTGGCGCAGTCGCAGTGCGAACATTGCGCATGCGTACTAAGCGGATTTTCACTGCGATGCGATGAAAAATACCGAGCGAACAACTCGGAATGAGGGCCTATGTGCACTGCAGAAAGGGCAGATATAACATGTGCAGAAAGCGTTAGATTTGGGTGGGATCTATTCAAACTGAAATCTAAACTGCAGTGTAAAAATAAAGCAGCCAGTATTTACCCTGCACAGAAACAAAATAACCCACCCAAATCTAACTCTCTCTGCAAATGTTACATCTGCCCCCCCCTGCAGTGCACATGGTTTTGCCCAATTGCTAACAAACTTGCTGCTGCGATCAACTCGGAATGACCCCCCGTGTTTAGTTTCCCTTGCAATGCGTGCTCCCGTGTAGTCCATATCGCAAGGCAAAATAGTATGTGCAGGCAGGAATTTCTGAACTACATCGCACCCATTACATATTGTAGTGTAGTCAGATTCAGGTGTAGTTCAAATCGCATGTAGGGGGTAATTCCAAGTTGATCGCAGCAGGAATTTTGTTCGCAATTGGGCAAAACCATGTGCACTGCAGGGGAGGCAGATTTAACATGTGCAGAGAGAGTTAGATTTGGGTGTGGTGTGTTCAATCTGCAATCTAATTTGCAGTGTAAAAATAAAGCAGCCAGTATTTACCCTGCACAGAAACAAAATAACCCACCCAAATCTAACTCTCTCTGCAAATGTTATATCTGCCCCCCCTGCAGTGCACATGGTTTTGCCCAACTGCTAAAAAATTTCCTGCTGCGATCAACTTGGAATTACCCCCGTAGTTCAAATCGCATACCACTAAAGTACAAATCGCATAGCACAAATAGTATAGCGCAAATCGCACCGTGTGTGGGCACCATTACAGCGGTGTTGCTATTTGTTCATGTGTCAGACTTGCCTACTCTCCCGGAATGGCCGGGAGGCTCCCGAAAATCGGGTGACCCTCCCGGCCCCCCGGAAGAGCAGGCAAGTCTCCCGATTACAGGGGTCCCCCCCTGCCCGGCCACCCACTTAGCGAGTAAAGTGGGCGGTCCGGGCAGGCGATGATGCGATTCTTGTTGAATCGCGTCATCATAGCCACGCCCCCTGCTGTATAATGCCGGTAATAGCGGCATTACACAGCGGGGGGCGAGGCTTACACGGGGATGATCCCGTAGTCACGCCCCGGCCCGCCTCCGACACGCCCCCGGCCCGCCTACACCACACCTCCGGTCCGCCCCCCTCTGCACTCACATCGCAGCCCGCCCCCCTGCCGAACCCACCTGGCTGCTCTCTCCCGGAGAGAGCAGCCAAAAAGTCGGTAAGTATGTCATGTGTATACATAAATAAAGTGATTCTCGTTTGTTGCACAGGAACCTGACATGCATAGGCCCAGGAAGAGCAAGAGGATCAGCCAGAGGAGAATGAACCAGTGGATTAGGGACTACAAGAGGCAGGAAGATGCGATAAGATGAAAGAAACTGTGGATGTTGGTGTTGGTGAATAAATATGAACTCTTCTCCTGTTATCTGTTGTTTTTAAATTCCTTCAAGGAATATAGAGCAAATTTGAGATGCATTCATGGTGTTCAAGGCCCAGTCATGGAACAACTTCATACCACGTGATGTTAGTGGTTCCCAACTCGTCTCAGAGAACACAAACAGTAAATGTATTCCATACGCTGTGATGGAGCACAGGTGTATGAATTACTCACACCTTTTAAAATCCTCAGGTGGTACTAGGTGTGATTCTGCGGGGAGCCCTAGAAAACATGCACTGTTGGGGTTCGCAGGGGTATGGAGTTTGTAAGCACTGGTTTAGGCAATTGCAGTAATTGTACAGTGCAGGGGCGTTTCTAGAGAGGAAAAGGCCCGTGTCCACACTCCGTCTGGGCCTCTTCCTCTCTAGCCGGCAGCAGCGCTGTGACTCTGGGCACTAGGGTCCCTAGGGAACCCTAGCACTGTCCCAGAGCCTAGAGTGCATGTGCAAATCACCGGGAAAATGGTGTGGTGGACATTTTCCCAGTGATTTTCCTGCTGCCCATGCACAAATCACTGGGAAAATGGTGCCTTGCCATTCTCCCAGTGAATTCTGCAGCACTGATGCTGCACTGCGGGATACTGGAGGATAAGTATTTAAATTAATGAATGCAGCATGTGCGGTGTGGACCCCCCACACACACTGCACCCATTATAAAAAATACGCCAGTGAACTGTGTTATCTTATTTCTCTGCCATTTTGCCAAACAAAACTGTATTTGGTTCCTGAAGTTAAAATCTGTTTTTAGAATGACTTCACGTAGAATTTTTTAAGAGCCTATAAAAATATGAGTCAAAACCCATGTATGTCAACCAAACCCCATTGATAAAAATTATGTATGAAGTGTAGAATGTGTTATTAATACATAATTATTACTGATTTCTCTAACGTCCTAGTGGATGCTGGGGACTCTGTAAGGACCATGGGGAATAGACGGGCTCCGCAGGAGACAGGGCACTTTAAGAAAGAATTTGTATTCTGGTGTGTTCTGGCTCCTCCCTCTATGTCCCTCCTCCAGACCTCAGTTAGAATCTGTGCCCGGACGAGCTGGGTGCTACTTAGTGAGCTCTCCTGAGCTTGCTATAAGAAAGTATTTTGTTAGGTTTTTTATTTTCAGAGAGATCTGCTGGCAACAGGCTCTCTGCTACGTGGGACTGAGGGGAGAGAAGCAGCCCTACTCACTGAAGATAGGTCCTGCTTCTTAGGCTACTGGACACCATTAGCTCCAGAGGGATCGTACACAGGATCGCACCCTTGGTCGTCAGATCCCGGAGCCGCGCCGCCGTCCCCCTCGCCGAGCCAGAAGACAGAAGCCGGTGACAGAAGCAAGAAGACTTCGAAATCGGCGGCAGAAGACTCCAGACTTCATATGAGGTAGCGCACAGCACTGCAGCTGTGCGCCATTGCTCCCACACTAAACCCACATACTCCGGTCACTGTAGGGTGCAGGGCGCAGGGGGGGGTGCCCTGGGCAGCAATTAGAGACCTCTTTGGCAAAAGTTTGCATAATATACAGTTGGGCACTGTATATATGTATGAGCCCCCGCCAAAATTGTACATGAAAGCGGGACAGAAGCCCGCCGTCGAGGGGGCGGGGCTTCTTCCTCAGCACTCACCAGCGCCATGTTTTTTCTCCACAGCACCGCTGAGAGGAAGCTCCCCAGTCTCTCCCCTGCAGTTACACGGTAGAAGAGGGTAAAAAGAGAGGGGGGGCACATAATTAGGCGCAAAAATCAATATAAAAAGCAGCTACTGGGTTAACATTAAGTTACTGTGTTATTCCTGGGTTAATAGCGCTGGGGTGTGTGCTGGCATACTCTCTCTCTGGGGGTCATTCCGAGTTGTTCGCTCTGTATTTTTTTCTCGCAACGGAGCGAATTAGTTGCTAATGCGCATGCGCAATGCCCGCAGTGCGACTGCGCCAAGTAAATTTGCTATGCAGTTAGGTATTTTACTCACGGCATTACAAGGTTTTTTCTTCGTTCTGGTGATCGTAATGTGATTGACAGGAAGTGGGTGTTTCTGGGCGGAAACAGGCCGTTTTATGGGTGTGTGCGAAAAAACGCTACCGTTTCTGGGAAAAACGCGGGAGTGGCTGGAGAAACGGAGGAGTGTCTGGGCAAACGCTGGGTGTGTTTGTGACGTCAAACCAGGAACGACAAGCACTGAACTGATCGCAGATGCCGAGTAAGTGTGGAGCTACTCAGAAACTGCTAAGACGTGTCTATTCGCTATTTTGCTAATCTTTCGTTCGCAATTTTGATAAGCTAAGATTCACTCCCAGTAGGCGGCGGCTTAGCGTGTGCAAAGCTGCTAAAAGCAGCTTGCGAGCGAACAACTCGGAATGACCCCCTCTGTCTCTCCAAAGGGCCTTATGGGGGAATTGTCTTCAGATGAGCATTCCCTGAGTGTGTGGTGTGTCGGTACGTGTGTGTCGACATGTCTGAGGTAAAAGGCTCCCCTAAGGAGGAGATGGAGCAAATATGTGTGCGAGAGGGTGTCTCCGTCGACAACGCCGACACCTGTTTAGATATGTGTAATTAAGTGCTAAGGTGAATTTATTGCACAAAAGATTAGAGAACAGACAGGAAATCTACCCATGTCTGTCCCTATGTCGCAGAGACCTTTAGAGTCTCTCAATGCTCACTATCCAAAATAATACACTGATATCGACACGGAGTTTGACTCCAGTGTCGACTACGATAATGCAAAGTTACAGCCAAAATGGCAGAAAAGTATTCAATATATGATTATTGTAATAAAAGATGATTTGCATATCACTGATGACTCATCTGTCCCTGACACAAGGGTACACATGTTTAAGGGGAAGAAAGCTGAGGTAAATTTCCCTCCTCTCATGAGGAAAAAGAGCGGGAATCTCCAGACAAGAGACTGCAGTTTCCCACAAAGAATTCTCAGGCAGTATCCTTTCCCCACTAGGGCCAGGATATGATGGGAATCTTCCCCTAGGGTGTCACGTTTGCCCAAAAGGTAGCCCTGACGTAACAGCTATTCTCAGGGATCCTGCAGATAGCGTGCAAATTCTGGTACACTACTCAGACCGGTGATTGTGTCGGCATGGGTTTATAGCGCTGTGGCAGCGTGGACAGGTACCTTATCAGCAGAGATTGAGACCCTGGTATGTACATAGATATACACATGTATATATAGATATATATATATTAAAGATGCTGTCTTAAGAGATATGTATATATAAAACATGCCCAAAGAGACATGAGTATACTGGGTCCGAGAGTCAAAGCTATGTCGATTTCTGCTTGACGTGTCCTGTAGAATATGCAATGGACAGATGATGCCGACTTAAGAGGCATATAGAAGGCTGAGGATTGTGTGGAGAAGGGTTCTTGGACCTGGTCTCCACAGCTATAGCTGGTAATTCTGATATTTTGCCTTATATTCCTGCACAGCCTAAGAAAGCACGACATTATCAAATGCAGTCTTTCGAATAAAGAAACAAGAAAGTCCGAGGTGCGTCCTTTCTTGCCAGAGGCGGGGGCAGAGGAAAGAAGCTGCACAACACAGCTAGTTCCCAGGAACAGAAGTCCTCCCCGGCCTCTACAAAAATCCACCGCATGTCGCTGGGGCTCCACAGGCAGAGCTAGGCCCAGTGGGGGCACGCCTTCGTAAGTTCAGCCACAAGTGGGTTCACTCCCTGTTAGATCCCTGGGCAATAGATATTGTGTCTCAGGGATACGAGCTGGACTTTGAGAAGATGCCCTCTCACCGACGGCCCTGCCGGCTTCCCCCCATGAGAGGGAAACAGTGTTAACTGCAATTCACAAATTGTATCTTCAACAGGTGGTGGTCAAGGTTCCCCTCCTTCAACAAGGAGGGGGTTATTATTCGACCATGTTGTAGTCCCGAAACCAGACGGTTCGGTCAGACCCATATTGAATTTAAAATCCCTGAACATATACCTGAAAATGTTCAAGATCAAGATGGAATCGCTAAGAGCGGTCATTGCAAGCCTGAAAGGGGGAGATTTTATGGTGACTCGGGACATAAAGGATGCATACCTTCATGTCCCCATTTATCCACCTCATCAGGCGTACCTCAGAATTGCGGTACAGGATTGTCATTACCAATTTCAGACGTTGCCGTTTGGTCTCTCCACGGCCTTGAGAATATTCGCCAAGGTAATGGCGGGAATGATGGTGCTCCTTCGGAAGCAAGGTGTCACTATTATCACGTACTTGGACGATCTCCTTATAAAAGCGAGATCAAGAGAGCAGTTGCTGAACAGCGTATCACTTTCTCTGGAAGTGTAACGGCAACACGGCTGGATTCTATATATTCCAAAGTCGCAGTTGGTTCCTACAGCTCATCTGCCTCTCCTAGGCATGATCCTAGACACAGACCAGAAAATTGTTTATCTCCTGATAGAGAGAGCTCAGGAGCTCGTGACACTGGTCAGGATTCTATTAAAACCAAAACAGGTGTCAGTGCATCACTGCACTCGAGTCCTGGGAAGGAGGGTGGCATCATACGAGGCCATTCCCTTCGGCAGGTTCCATGCGAGGACCTTCCAATGGGACTTACTGGACAAGTGGTCCGGATCACATCTTCAGATTAATCACCCTATCCCCCAGGGCCAGGGTGTCTCTCCTGTGGTGGCTGCAGAGTGCTCACCTTCTCGAAGGTCGCAGATTCGGCATTCAGGACTGGGTCCTGGTGACCACGGATGCAAGCCTCCGAGGGTGGGGGGCAGTCACAAAGGGAAGAAATTTCCAAGGGCTGTGGTCAAGGCAGGAGACTTGCCTTCACATCAATATCCTGGAACTAAGGGCCATATACAACGCCCTAAGTCAAGTGGAGACCCTGCTTCACGACCAACCGGTTCTGATTCAGTCAGACAATATCACCGCAGTGGCTCATGTAAACCGCCAAGGCGGCACAAGGAGCAGGGTGGCGATGGTAAAAGCCACCAGAATTCTTCGCTGGGCGGAGAATCACGTAAGCGCACTGTCAGCAGTGTTCATTCCGGGAGTGGACAACTGGGAAGCAGACTTCCTCAGTAGGCACGACCTCCACCCGGGAGAGTGGGGACTTCATCAAGAAGTCTTCATGCAGATTGCAAGTCGGTGGGAGCTGCCACAGGTGGACATGACGGCATCCCGCCTCAACAAAAAGCTGCAGAGATATTGCGCCAGGTCAAGAGACCCTCAGGCAATAACTGTGGACGCACTGGTGACACCGTGGGTGTTCCCGTCGGTCTATGTATTTCCTCCTCTTCCTCTCATACCCAAGGTGCTGAGAATCATAAGGAAAAGAGGAGTGAGAACAATACTCTTTGTTCCGGATTGGCCAAGAAGGACTTGGTATCCAGATCTGCAAGAAATGCTCACAGAGGACCCGTGGCCTCTGCCTCTAAGACAGGACTTGTGCAACAGGGGCCCTGTCTGTTCCTAGACTTACCGCGGCTGCGTTTGACGGCATGGCGGTTGAACGCCGGATCCTAGCAGAAAAAGGCATTCCGGATGAGGTCATTCCTACGCTGATAGAGGCTAAGAAGGATGTGACGGCTCAACATTATCACCGTAGATGGCGAAAATATGTTGCTTGGTGTGAGGCCAGGAATGCCCCAACGGAGGAATTCCAGCTGGGCCGTTTTCCTTCACTTCCTACAGTCGGGAGTGACTTTGGGCCTGAAATTGGGTTCCATTAAGGTCCAGATTTCGTCCCTATCCATTTTCTTTCAAAAAGAACTGGCTTCTCTTCCTGAAGTTCAGACGTTGTAAAGGGAGTGCTGCATGTTCAGCCCCCTTTTGTGCCTCCAGTGGCACCTTGGGATCTTAACGTGGTGTTGAGTTTCCTGAAGTCACACTGGTTTGAGCCACTCAAAATCGTGGAGTTAAAATTTCTCACGTGGAAGGTGGTCAATGCTATTAGCCTTGGCTTCAACTAGGCGTGTGTCAGAATTAGCGGCTTTGTCACATAAAAGCCCCTATCTGGTTTTTCCATATGGACAGAGCAGAATTTCGGACCCGTCCACAATTTCTGCCAAAAGTTGTGTCATCTTTTCATATGAACCAACCTATTGTGGTGCCTGTGGCTACTCGTGACTTGGAGGATTCCGAGTTACTAGATGTGGTCAGGGCTTTGAAGGTTTATGTAGCCAGAACGGCTAGAGTCAGGAAAACTGAGTCGCTGTTTATCCTGTATGCACCCAACAAGCTGGGTGCTCCCGCTTCAAAGCAAACTATTGCTCGCTGGATCTGTAACACGATTCAGCAGGCTCATTCTGCGGCTGGATTGCCGCTTCCAAAATCAGTAAAAGCCCACTCCACAGGGAAGGTGGGCTCTTCTTGGGCGGCTGCCCGAGGGGTCTCGGCATTACAGCTTTGCCGAGCAGCTACTTGGTCAGGTTCGAACACTTTTGCAAAGTTTTACAAGTTTGATACCCTGGCTGAGGAGGACCTTGTGTTTGCTCATTTGGTGCTGCAGAGTCATCCGCACTCTCCCGCCCGTTTGGGAGCTTTGGTATAATCCCCATGGTCCTCACGGAGTCCCCAGCATCCACTAGGACGTTAGAGAAAATAAGATTTTACTTACCGGTAAATCTATTTCTCGTAGTCCGTAGTGGATGCTGGGCGCCCGTCCCAAGTACGGACTTCTTCTGCAATGCTTGTATATAGTTATTGCTTAAATAAGGGTTATGTTTGGTTGCATCAGGGTTGATCTGATGCTCTGTTGTTGTTCATACTGTTAACTGGGTAAATTTATCACGAGTTATACGGTATGATTGGTGTGACTGGTATGAGTCTTGCCCTGGATCCCAAAATCCTTTCCTTGTACTGTCAGCTCTTCCGGGCACAGTTTCTCTAACTGAGGTCTGGAGGAGGGACATAGAGGGAGGAGCCAGAACACACCAGAATCCAAATTCTTTCTTAAAGTGCCCTGTCTCTTGCGGAGCCCGTCTATTCCCCATGGTCCTTACGGAGTCCCCAGCATCCACTACGGACTACGAGAAATAGATTTACCGGTAAGTAAAATCTTATTTTTACTAACATATAGTATATGTTGCTTCTACAAATTTGGAGGCTGTGGTGTTGCCCTCAGAAATGTGGCAATGTCAGCAGGGCTACCTCAGGAGTTTTGCACTAAGGGCCTAATTCATGTTTGTACGCACATGCTTACACAGCTGTGATAATTCAGACTACAGACTTGCTATTCGTCACAAGTGAAGCTGCTGCCCAGAAAAGAATAGACTCAGCAACTGCGTACACATTCATAGTCTATACACAAGAACGAGAAACACTGACTGTAAGGGTAGCCCTATGGTTACGCAGATTGGTGGTGGCAGTAGCAACACTGCCATATTTCTCTGAGTACATGATCGCAGGTGACTGCAGATACACACCCTGAAAAACAACCATGACATGCCGCCACCTTTGCTGCCAGTCCTGGTTACCTCCTCCAAATAATCCTGTCAATCACTCTGCATTTACATTTCACTGCGATTGCCATTGCAAAGGTATCTTGGTGCATGCGCAGTCTGCCGATAATGGCTCAGTTGCGGGAGCATCGGTATTGTGTACAAACATGAATTAGGCCTAAATGTATTCCTATGCAGCAGGTCCATGCCATGTACATAGATATTCCAATGAGGGCATGTGTGATGGATGATGGATCTTTTGCTGACTGAGTCATGTCACCAACATTCTGCCATTGGTACCCCTGGCAGATGGAGGTGCTGGTGCAAGATGAGCTAGTGGACCACTGCAGCCTCCTTACGTTCACCCTGCAGTCTATACTTGGGAAAAGGGCTGACCAGATACCTTTGCATATAGATTTGGGCATGGTTGTGAAAGTGTTCATCTGCTGAAATCTGTGCTTTGTCCTCCATATGTGCGTATGTGTCCATTATTTGTGTTAATATGTGGCATATGCTGTGCAGGCAGAGTGAGCCGTATCTTAGAGATGCCAACCACTCTGCATATATGTGAATATATAGGCCACTTTCTCATACGCAAGCTGCGCCCATTTCCTAACTCTACACCAGCCTAGCTTTTTTCAGGATGGACCGTTGCATTTGTTATTCTAACCCACAGGTTCTCAAACTCTGTTCTCAGAAACCCCACACAGTGCATGTTTTGCAGGTCTCCTCACAGAATCACAAGTGAAATAATTAGCTCCACCGGTGGATGTTTTAAAATGCGTCAGTGGGTAATAAATACACCTGTACACCTGCTGAGTGACCTGGAAAATGACTGTTTGGGGTCCTGAGGACTGAGTTTGAGAACCTATGTTCTAGGCACGAAAGAAAATCAAAAGAAGGGCTGTTTGATGTTACCTTTACAATATGTTCATTCACACGTTACAGCAAAGTATGATAAAAAAAAAGAGAAATAAAGAATACATGACTAAGATATTTTAAACAAAATTTCTATCTTTATTCAGACTCTTTTTTTATATATTTCATTGTAAATTGTCCTAATGGACATATTTTAAAGAAGGCCTGGCCAACCTGTGGCTCTACAGCTGTTGTGAAACTACACATCCCAGCAGAGCCAGCCCTAACCAATATGATGCCCTAGGCAAGATTTTGGCTGATGCCCCCTAGCACCACCGCTAGTTCCGCCTCTGACTCTGCACCCCTTTCCCAGCACAATCACTCCTCACCCATAGCAGTCCTCATTTTGGTACTCCTATCCCCTATATTTTAAATAGGAATAGTGCGCACATTCAGCACACAGATCAAAAAGGGGCATGTTCTTGCTGGAAAGGGGCATGGCCACACAATAGTACCCCCCCAATTCCAATTACGCCACACAGTAGTGCAACTTTATTCACATTTTATCATGCAATAGTGTTCCTTGTTCATGTTTCATCACACAGTAGTACCACTTGCCTTATATAAGTTACTCCTCACAGTAGTGCCCCTTATTCACATTACACCACACCATATTGCACTTTATTCACATTAGACTACACAGTAGTACCCTTTATATATATTACGCCACACAGTAGAACACCTTATACACATAATGCCACTATACACATAACACCACACAGTAATGCCCCTCACACATAACTCACATTATTAATGTCCCTCATAAACATAATGCGCCTTACACATTATGCCAAACTTTATTAATGCCCTTATACACATAATGGGGTGAATGTATGAAGTAGTGAAAAAAGTGGAGAAATTGCCCATGACAACCAATCAGCTGGTACGTATCATTTTATAGAATACACTTGATAGATGTTACTTCAAAGCTGACACACTTCTCCAGTCTTTTCACTGCCTCATACATCTACCACAATGCCCCTTACACATATGCCGCACATTATTAATGCCCTTATACACAGAATGACACAGAGTGCCCCTTACACATGTTCCGCACATTATTAGTGCACTTATACACATAATGACAAACATAATGCCCCTTACACTTTTGCCGCACATTATTACAGCACTTATACACATGACAACACAGTGTCCCTTACACATATGGCGCATATTATTAGCGCACTTATACACATGACAACACACAGTGTCCCTTACACATATGGCGCACATTATTAATGCATTTATACACATGACACACATAATGCCCCTTACACATATGTCGAACACTAGTGCACAACCAACCCACCCACACACGGCACTGGCTGCTAACACTGTGACATCTGCCTCTGCTTGGATACAGATGTGTCCTCATATAGCGTGTCTCAATATGCCATACAGCAGGAGGTGCCTGGTGTGAGTCAGCTGCCAGTTCTGCTAACATTGGGCACCTTTTTTGTTGAAAATGCATCTTATTTGCATTACTATGTGGCTAGGATGCACAAGCAGCTTCTGCTGATTAAAATGATATGTGGCATGCCTATATTCTGTGTGCGACTGTGGCTGTATCTGCATATGTTAGTGATTTCCAAGAATACACTGCAACATAGCATATCTTATATGCAGATACAGCCGCAGTCACACACACACACACACACACACACACACACACACACACACACACACACACACACACACACACACACACTATAGACATGCCACATATCATTTTAATCAGCAGCAGCTGCTTGTGCCCCTAGGCATACCAAATGTCCTAGGCATTTGCCTAGTTTGCCTATGCCTAGGGCCGGCTCTGCATTCCAGCATGCCCGGCCACAGTTTTTCTATTAGGAATGCTGGAATGTGTAGTTTAACAGCTGGAGAGACACAGGTTGGCCAGGCCTACTTTAAAGGTAACAAAATAATAGTTACGGTAGACTTACCGTTGACAACTCTATTTCTCCTAAGTCCACAAGATAAACATTGAGATATGAGGTAGCGACAGCGGATTGGCACCAACGATCAAAGCTTTCGGCCTCCCAGAATGCAAAAGGCCAGTCCCTTATATCCCCGCCTTCTGGCTCAGGCAATTCAGTTTTTTTCCAGAGCTCAAGGAGCATCATAGAGAGCCCTAATCAGGCGAGATGAACACACATGCACACCCTTCTGTACAAGAGGTTAGTATGTGAAAGGATCCTCAAATCAGGTGCGTCAGGGTGGGATCCCTGTGGATACTGTGGAGAAAGAGTTATCAACGGTAAGTCTACCATAACTATTATTTCTCTGACGTCCTAGTGGATGCTGGGAACTCCGTAAGGACCATGGGGAATAGCGGCTCCGCAGGAGACTGGGCACAAAAGTAAAAGCTTTAGGACTACCCGGTGTGCACTGGCTCCTCCCCCTATGACCCTCCTCCAAGCCTCAGTTAGATTTTTGTGCCCGGCCGAGAAGGGTGCACACTAGGGGCTCTCCTGAGCTTCTTAGTAAAAGTTTAGTTTTAGGTTTTTTATTTTCAGTGAGACCTGCTGGCAACAGGCTCACTGCATCGAGGGACTAAGGGGAAAAGAAGCGAACTCACCTGCGTGCAGAGTGGATTGGGCTTCTTAGGCTACTGGACACCATTAGCTCCAGAGGGACCGAACACAGGCCCAGCCTCGGAGCTCGGTCCCAGAGCCGCGCCACCGGCCCCCTTACAGAGCCAGAAGCAAGAAGAGGTCCGGAAAAATCGGCGGTAGAAGACATCAGTCTTCAACAAGGTAGCGCGCCATTGTTACTCAGGCACACTTCACACTCCGGTCACTGAGGGTGCAGGGCGCTAGGGGGGGGCGCCCTGAGCAGCAATGTAAAACACCTTGGCTGGCATAAATACACCACATATAACCCCCAGGGCTATATGGATGTATTTTAACCCCTGCCAGAACTCACCAAAAAAGCGGGAGAAAAGGCCGTCGAGAAGGGGGCGGAGCCTATCTCCTCAGCACACGGGCGCCATTTTCCATCACAGCTCCGCTGGAAGGACGTCTCCCTGACTCTCCCCTGCAGTCCTGCACTACAGAAAAGGGTAAAAAAGAGAGGGGGGGCACTAATTTGGCGCAGTTTTGATAATAACAGCAGCTATAAAGGGAAAAGCACGTTATATAGTGGTATTCCTGTCTATATATAGCGCTCTGGTGTGTGCTGGCATACTCTCCCTCTGTCTCCCCAAAGGGCTAGTGGGGTCCTGTCCTCTATTAGAGCATTCCCTGTGTGTGTGCTGTGTGTCGGTACGTTGTGTCGACATGTATGAGGAGGAAACTGATGTGGAGGCGGCGCAATTGCCTGTAATGGTGATGTCACCCCCTAGGGGGTCGACACCTGAGTGGATGGGCTTATGGAAGGACTTGCGTGACAGTGTCAGCTCTTTACAAAAGACAGTTGCTGACATGAGACAGCCGGCTACTCAGCTTGGGCCTGTCGGGGCATCTCAAAGGCCATCAGGGGCTCTAAAGCGCCCGTTACCTCAGATGGCAGATACAGATGCCGACACGGATACTGACTCCAGTGTCGACGGTGAAGAGACGAATGTGACTTCCAGTAGGGCCACACGTTACATGATTGAGGCAATGAAAGATGTTTTACACATTTCTGAGATTACAAGTACCACTAAAAAGGGTATTATGTTTGGTGAGAAAAAACTACCCGTAGTTTTTCCTGAATCTGATGAATTAAATGAAGTGTGTGATGAAGCGTGGGTTTCCCCTGATAAAAAACTGATAATTCCTAAAAAGTTATTGGCATCATACCCTTTCCCGCCAAAGGATAGGGCACGTTGGGAAACACCCCCTAGGGTGGATAAAGCGCTCACACGCTTGTCAAAACAGGTGGCACTACCGTCTCCTGATACGGCCGCCCTTAAGGAACCTGCTGACAGAAAGCAGGAGAATATCCTAAAATGTATATACACACATACTGGTGTTATACTGCGACCAGCAATCGCCTCAGCCTGGATGTGCAGTGCTGGGGTGGCTTGGTCGGATTCCCTGACTGAAAATATTGATACCTTGGATAGGGACAGTATATTACTGACTATATTGCATTTAAAAGATGCATTTTTATATATGCGTGATGCACAGAGGGATATTTGCCGACTGGCATCAAGAGTAAGTGCGCTGTCCATATCTGCCAGAAGAGGGTTATGGATGCGGCAGTGGTCAGGTGATGCTGATTCCAAAAGGCATATGGAAGTATTGCCTTATAAAGGGGAGGAGTTATTTGGGGTAGGTCTATCGGACCTGGTATCCACGGCAACTGCTGGGAAATCCACATTTTTACCCCAGGTAGCCTCTCAACATAAAAAGACGCCGTATTATCAGGCGCAGTCCTTTCGGCCCCATAAGGGCAAGGGGGCGAAAGGCTCCTCATTTCTGCCCCGTGGCAGAGGGAGAGGAAAAAGGCTGCAGCAAACAGCCAGTTCCCAGGAACAGAAGCCCTCTCCCGCTTCTGCCAAGTCCTCAGCATGACGCTGGGGCTCTACAAGCGGACTCAGGCACGGTGGGGGCCCGTTTCAAGAATTTCAGCGCGCAGTGGGCTCACTCACAAGTGGACCCCTGGATCCTTCAGGTGGTTTCTCAGGGGTACAAATTGGAATTCGAGACGTCTCCCCCTCGCCGTTTCCTAAAGTCTGCCTTACCGACGTCTCCCTCCGACAGGGAGGCGGTATTGGAAGCCATTCACAAGCTGTATTCACAGCAGGTGATAATCAAGGTACCCCTCCTGCAACAGGGAAAGGGGTATTATTCCACGCTGTTGGTATACCGAAGCCGGACGGCTTGGTGAGACCTATTTTAAATCTAAAATCTTTGAACACTTACATACAGAGGTTCAAATTCAAGATGGAGTCACTCAGAGCAGTGATCGCGAACCTGGAAGAAGGGGATTATATGGTGTCTCTGGTCATGTCCCAATTTACCCTTCTCATCAAGGGTACCTCAGGTTTGTGGTACAGAACTGCCACTATCAGTTTCAGACGCTGCCGTTTGGATTGTCCACGGCACCCCGGGTCTTTACCAATGTAATGGCCAAAATGATGATACTCCTCCGAAGGAAAGGAGTTTTAAATTATCCCTTACTTGGACGATCTCCTGATAAGGGCGAGATCCAGGGAACAGTTGGTAGTCGGGTTAGCACTATCGCAAGTAGTGCTGCGGCAGCGCGGTTGGATTCTCAATATCCCAAAATCGCAGCTGATCCCGACGACTCGTCCTCTATTCCTAGAGATGATCCTGGACACAGTCCAGAAAAAGGTGTTTCTCCCGGAGGAGAAATCCGGGGAGTTATCCGAGCTAGTCAGAAACCTCCTAAAATCAGGCCAAATCTCAGTGCATCAATGCACAAGGGTCCTGGGAAAAATGGTGGCTTTCTACGAAGCAATCCCATTTGGCAGATTCCACGCAAGAACATTCCAGTGGGACCTGCGGGACAAATGGTCCGGATCGCATCTTCAGATGCATCAGCGGATAACCCTGTCCCCTAGGACAAGGGTGTCTCTCCTGTGGTGGTTGCAGAGTGCTCATCTTCTAGAGGGCCGCAGATTCGGCATTCAGGACTGGGTCCTGGTGACCACGGATGCCAGCCTGCGAGGCTGGGGAGCAGTCACACAGGGAAGAAATTTCCAGGGCTTGGGGTCAAGCCTGGAGACATCACTTCACATAAATATTCTGGAGTTAAGGACCATTTACAATGCTCTAAGCCAAACAAGACCTCTGCTTCAAGGTCAGCCGGTGCTGATCCGCTCGGACAACATCACGGCAGTCGCCCACGTAAACAGACAGGGCGGCACAAGAAGCAGGAGGGCAATGGCAGAAGCTGCAAGGATTCTTCGCTGGGCGGAAAATCATGTAATAGCACTGTCAGCAGTGTTCATTCCGGGAGTGGACACGACCTCCACCCGGGAGAGTGGGGACTTCATCCAGAAGTCTTCCACATGATTGGGAACCGTTGGGAAAAACCAATGGTGGACATGATGGCGTCCCGCCTCAACAAAAAACTGGACAGGTATTACGCCAGGTCAAGGGACCCTCAGGCAATAGCTGTGGACGCTCTGGTAACACCGTGGGTGTACCAGTCGGTGTAGGTGTTCCCTCCTCTGCCTCTCATACCCAAGGTACTGAGAATTATAAGACGGAGAGGAGTAAGAACTATACTCGTGGCTCCGGATTGGCCAAGAAGGACTTGGTACCCGGAACTTCAAGAGATGCGCACAGAGGACCCGTGGCCTCTGCCTCTAAGAAGGGACCTGCTCCAGCAAGGACCCTGTCTGTTTCAAGACTTACCGCGGCTGCGTTTGCCGGCATGGCGGTTGAACGCCGGATCCTAAAGGAAAAAGGCATTCCTGGGGAAGTCATCCCTACCCTGATCAAAGCCAGGAAGGATGTGACCGCAAAACATTATCACCGCATTTGGCGAAAATATGTTGCGTGGTGTGAGGCCAGGACGGCCCCAACGGAGGAATTTCAACTGGGTCGATTCCTGCATTTCATGCAAACAGGAGTGTCTATGGGCCTCAAATTGGGGTTCATTAAGGTTCAAATTTCGGCCCTGTAGATTTTCTTCCAGAAAGAACTGGCTTCAGTTCCTGAAGTCCAGACGTTGTCAAGGGAGTGCTGCATATACAGCCTCCTTTTGTGCCTCCAGTGACACCTTGGGATCTCAATGTAGTTTTGGGGTTCCTCAAATCACATTGGTTTGAACCACTTAAATCTGTGGATTTAAAATATCTCACATGGAAAGTGGCCATGCTGTTGGCCCTGGCTTCGGCCAGGCGCGTGTCAGAATTGGCGGCTTTATCTTGCAAAAGCCCCTATCTGATTTTCCATTCGGACAGGGCGGAATTGAGGACTCGTCCTCAGTTTCTCCCTAAGGTGGTCTCAGCGTTTCACCTGAACCAACCTATTGTGGTGCCTGCGGCTATTAGGGACTTGGAGAACTCCAAGTTGCTAGATGTTGTCAGGACCCTGAAAATATCCTGTATGCACCCAACAAGCTGGGTGCTCCTGCTTCTAAGCAGACTATTGCTCGTTGAATTTGTAGTACAATTCAGCTTGCACATACTGTGGCAGGCCTGCCACAGTCAAAATCAGTAAATGCCCATTCCACAAGGAAGGTGGGCTCATCTTGGGCGGCTGCCCGAGGGGTCTCGGCTTTAAAACTTTGCCGAGCAGCTACTTGGTCAGGGGCAAACACGTTTGCAAAATTCTACAAATTTGATACCCTGGCTGAGGAGGACCTGTAGTTCTCTCATTCGGTGCTGCAGAGTCATCCGCACTCTCCCGCCCGTTTGGGAGCTTTGGTATAATCCCCATGGTCCTTACGGAGTTCCCAGCATCCACTAGGACGTCAGAGAAAATAAGAATTTACTTACCGATAATTCTATTTCTCGTAGTCCGTAGTGGATGCTGGGCGCCCATCCCAAGTGCGGATTGTCTGCAATACTTGTACATAGTTATTGTTAACTAAATCGGGTTATTGTTGTAGTGAGCCATCTTCCTAGAGGCTCCTCTGTTATCATACTGTTAACTGGGTTCAGATCACAAGTTGTACGGTGTGATTGGTGTGGCTGGTATGAGTCTTACCCGGGATTCAAAAATCCTTCCTTATTGGGTTTGCTGGTCCGGGCACAGTATCCTAACTGAGGCTTGGAGGAGGGTCATAGGGGGAGGAGCCAGTGCACACCGGGTAGTCCTAAAGCTTTTACTTTTGTGCCCAGTCTCCTGCGGAGCCGCTATTCCCCATGGTCCTTACGGAGTTCCCAGCATCCACTACGGACTACGAGAAATAGAATTATCGGTAAGTAAATTCTTATTTTCTGCTGCAGGGTCCACAGGTTATCCACAGAATAAACATTGGGATGTCCCAAAGCAAATTTAGTGGTGGGGATGCTCCCGATTGGACAGGAGAATCCTTTGTCCGAATTCAGCGTCCTGAGAGGCAAAGGTATCAAAGGCATAATGTCTAATGAATGTGTTAATGGAAGACCATGTGGCTGCCTTACATATCTGTTCAGCTGAAGCACCACATTGTGCTGCCCGTGACAGACCTACCTTACGAGTAGAGTGAACAGAGACATTAGCCGGAACAGAGAGATCAGCTTGAGAATATGCCTCTGAAATCGTCATCCAAAGCCACCTCGCCAGTGTCTGCTTGTCAGCAGGCCACCCTCTCTTGTGAAATCCGTAGAGAACAAAGGGGGTCATTCCGAACCATTCACACGCATCGTTTCATCACTGTGGTGCGAATGGGTCGGGCATGCGTGGCGGGCGCAATGCGCACCGTTGCCCAGCAACAGCCATCACCAGGCAACGAAAAGAAGAAGATCCAAACGAAGGCGTGTCCAGACGTTTGGATTGCGGTTGTCTGACATTAATTCCGGGATGATCACACAGGGTAAAGTACCTGCAGGGCTGGTCTTGTTCTGCACAAAACCTTTTTAGCATAGCAAGGCTGCACAAGCGTTCGCAGCCCTGTTATGCTAAAATACACTCCCCCATAGGCGGCGTCTAGTTGATCGCACGAACAGCAAAAAGTTGCTACATGCGATCAACTCGGAATGACCCCCAAAGAGAGAGTGTTCGTCTTTCTGATGGCACTGGTGCGACCCACATAGATCTTTAAAGCATGGACTACGTCCAATGATGCATCTCCCACGGAAAGGTCCGGCCCTTGGAAGGCCGGGACAACAATTTCTTTGTTAAAGGTGGAATTTACACACCACCTTAGGAAGATAACCAGATTTGGTTCTAAGAACCGCTCTATCTGGATGAAAAATCAGAAAAGGAGGACGACATAATAACGCCCCTAAATCTGAAACTCTTCTAGCTGAAGCAATATCCAGTAGAAAGAGAGCTTTAGCTGTCAACCATTTAAGATCCACAACTTGAAGCACCCTTAGGTCTAAACTTAAATGCCAAGGCACTGCAGGAGGAACAAAGGGAGGTCAGATGTGAAGCATTCCCTGGAAGAAAGTGCGAATATCCTGTAGGTTAGCAATTTTCTTTTGGAACCATACAGTCAATGCTGACACCTGCACTCTCAAGGAAGCCACCCATAACCCTTTGTCCATTCCTGCCTGAAGGAATGCTAGGACTCTGGACAGGGCCGGTGCTAGGGTGTTCGGCGCCCCCCTGCAAACTATAAATTTGCGCCCTCCCATATTCGCGCCGGGAAAAGGGGTGTGGGCTCACAAGTAAGGGGCATGGCCACACAATAGTACCCCCATTTAAAATTACGCCACAATGTAGCACAATCTTATTCCTCTTATACATAATGCCCCACCCGTAGTAGTAGCGTCATATGTAATGCACCCCAGTAGTAGTAGCATCCTTATACATAATGCCCCCCAGTAGTAGTAGTATCCTTATACATAATGCCCCCCCAGTAGTAGTAGCATCCTTATATGTAGTGCGCCCCCAGTAGTAGACGCGTCCTTATACGTAGTGCACCCCCAGTAGTAGAAGCGTCATTATACGTAATTCCCCCCTAGTAGTAGTATCATCCTTATACGTAATGCCCCCCCCAGTAGTAGTAGCGTCATTACGCGTAATGCCCCCCCTGTAGTAGTAGCGTCCTTATACGTAGTGCACCCCCAGTAGTAGAAGCGTCCTTATACGTAATTCCCCCCTAGTAGTAGTATCGTCCTTATACGTAATGGCCCCCCCAGTAGTAGCGTTGTTTCACAAAATGCCCCCCCAGTAGTAGTAGCATCCTTACATGTAATGCCCCCCCCCCCAGTATTAGCGTCATTATACGTAATGCCCCCCCAGTACTACCATCCATAAAGTGCGCGTACACAGACATACCTCACACACACACACAATTAACACATATATACACACACATACACACCCACCATATACACACACACACCGTATGCACACACACCATATATACAAACACACACTTCTCTCTCACCCTCTACTTACCTAAGCCAGTCTCCCTCGGTACAGCAGCCTGGTCCGTGTAGCCCCGCCCCCTTCCGGCCCGTTTAGCTCCGCCCCCTTCCGTCCCGTTTAGCTCCGCCCCCTTCCGTCCCGTACACAGCCGCTGCCACACAGGTGAGGGGAGGGAGGAGGCTTTTCACGCTGCAGGCTCCGCTGCCAGTGACTGTCACAGTCATACAGTGACAGACACAGCAGCAGCAGCAGCAGCAGCAGGGGGGCCAGGACGGCGCAGCAGGGAAGGAATGCAGAGCAGGGGGAGCGCCTCTCCGTCCCAGCGCCTCCCTGCACTGCATCCCTTCGCTGAGCGGGTAGCGCCGGGCCTGACTCTGGAAACTCTAAAAGACCTAGGGTCAAATTTCCGGTCACTGCATCATTGATTATAGGCTTGTCATATTCGGTGATAAATGCGAGCGGAGGACGGTTTCCTTGCTCTGAGCATTGTTTGAACTACCTGTTGTGAGAATCCTCATGCTTTCAGAATGGAAGTATCAAGAGCCACGCTTTCAACGACAGTCGATTCAGGTGCTTGTAATAGCAAGGACCCTGTGACAGTAGATATGGACATTGAGGGAGTAGAAATCAGGGACGTGCAGTCAGGGGAGGCAGTGCCTCCCCTGTCGTTAATGATTAAAATAATATAAAGAAGATACTTATGACACATATTCTGTGTCATAAGTATCTCCTTTATATCAATGTAACCATTATCCCGACTCTAAATGGGGTTGGGAGGCACCGATCGCGGTGCCTCCCGGTCAGATAGGGAAAAGTATGGGGAGCGGGGGGCGGGAGCGGGCGGGTCCTAGCAATGGGCATTAAAAGCCCATTGAAATAGCATAAGAAAGCGGCACCATTAGTGGTGCCGCTTTCACACAGGGACGTGCTTTCAACCTATGAAAGCACGTCCCCTGTCAGTCTGGCCACAGTGATTGGCCAGCGGATCCGTCACTGGATCCGCTGTCAATCACTGTTGTGGGTGTCGGCGGAGGTGCGGGTGTCGGCGGAGGTGCGGGTGTCGGCGGAGGTCCTGGCGGCGGAGGTGCGGGCGGCGGCGGTGTAGGCGGCGGAGGGCGGGTGACGGCGGAGGTGCGGGCGGCGGCGATGCAGAGTTTGGCAGCGGAGCGGTAACCCATTTCAAAAATGGCGCCTCAGCGTCATTTTTTAAATTGAAGATGGCCGCCGCGAGCCAATCACGGCTCGCTGCGTCATCGCTCCGCCCCCTCTGGCTGACTTATATAAGTCAGCGCGAGGGAGCGGCTGTCAGTCCGACGGCGGAGGAGGAGCGGAGAAGAGCTCCTGAAGGCTGAAGATGCCGGAAGTCCTGGATGGGCGGCGGCTATGCAAAAGAGCTTAGCAGCCGCCGCCCACCAGGTGAAGACACTGGAAGTCCTGGGGAAGGCGGCAGCCATGCAAAAGAGCTTAATGGCCGCCACCTCCCAGGTGAAGACGCCGGAGGAAGACGCTGGAAGCCCTGGGGAGGTGGCGCCCCCCAGGTGAAGACGCCGGAAGCCCTGGGAGGCGGCGGCCATGCAAAAGAGCTTAAAGGCCGCCGCCCCCAGGTGAAGACCCTGTCAAATAAACTATTTTTTTTTTAAAGAGACTGGTGTTTTTATTTTAATATTTTCTTTACAGGTGGAGAACAGGTGCCAGCAGGCCATTTATATCCGGGCATGCTGGCACTTGTGGTTCTCCATGTGCCAGCATGCTGGGGCAGGCTTGCTGGGACCTGTTGGCCACCTGTAAAGAACAATATTACTGTTCTTTACAGGTGGACCACAGGTGCCAGCGGGCCATTTATGTCCGGGCATGCTGGCAGCCTGGCACTTGTGGTTCTCCAAGTGCCAGCATGCTGGGCAGGCTTGCTGGGACCTGTAGGCCACCTGTCAAGAACAATATTAACTATGAACCCTGCACCCACCGCCACCAGGGGTGCGGGGCATAGCACTAGGCTATCAGCCCAGTGCTGGTTATTGCTCGGGAGGAGGACCCCATGTTTATTTTTTGGGGTCCCCACTTCCGAGGAATTCCAGCCCTGGGCTGACTGGTTTGGGGGGGCAGATTAATGTTATGGAAGGGGGACCCCATACCGAGTGTCTCCCCTGCTATGGCATTACCCCCCCCTAGCTGGTTCTGCTCGGTGCTGGTTTCACGAATGTGGGGAGGGGGCTACACTTTTTTTTCTCTGACGTCCTAGTGGATGCTGGGAACTCCGTAAGGACCATGGGGAATAGCGGCTCCGCAGGAGACTGGGCACAAAAGTAAAGCTTTAGGACTACCTGGTGTGCACTGGCTCCTCCCCCCATGACCCTCCTCCAAGCCTCAGTTAGATTTTTGTGCCCGGCCGAGAAGGGTGCACACTAGGGGCTCTCCTGAGCTTCTTAGTGAAAGTTTAGTTTTAGGTTTTTTATTTTCAGTGAGACCTGCTGGCAACAGGCTCACTGCATCGAGGGACTAAGGGGAGAAGAAGCGAACTCACCTGCGTGCAGAGTGGATTGGGCTTCTTAGGCTACTGGACACCATTAGCTCCAGAGGGACCGAACACAGGCCCAGCCTCGGAGCTCGGTCCCAGAGCCGCGCCGCCGGCCCCCTTACAGAGCCAGAAGCAAGAAGAGGTCCGGAAAAATCGGCGGCAGAAGACATCAGTCTTCAACAAGGTAGCGCACAGCACTGCAGCTGTGCGCCATTGTTACTCAGGCACACTTCACACTTCGGTCACTGAGGGTGCAGGGCGCTAGGGGGGGGCGCCCTGAGCAGCAATGTAAACACCTTGGCTGGCATAAATACACCACATATAACCCCCAGGGCTATATGGATGTATTTTAACCCCTGCCAGAACTCACCAAAAAGCGGGAGAAAAGGCCGCCGAGAAGGGGGCGGAGCCTATCTCCTCAGCACACGGGCGCCATTTTCCATCACAGCTCCGCTGGAAGGACGTCTCCCTGACTCTCCCCTGCAGTCCTGCACTACAGAAAAGGGTAAAAAAGAGAGGGGGGCACTAATTTGGCGCAGTTTTGATACTAACAGCAGCTATAAAGGGAAAAGCACATTTTATAGTGGTATTCCTGTCTATATATAGCGCTCTGGTGTGTGCTGGCATACTCTCCCTCTGTCTCCCCAAAGGGCTAGTGGGGTCCTGTCCTCTATCAGAGCATTCCCTGTGTGTGTGCGGTGTGTCGGTACGATTGTGTCGACATGTTTGAGGAGGAAAATGAGATGGAGGCGGAGCAATTGCCTATTATAGAGTTGTCACCCCCTAGGGAGTCGACACCTGAGTGGATGAGCTTATGGAAGGAATTGCGTGACAGTGTCAGCTCTTTACGACAGACAGTTGACGACATGAGACAGCCGGCTACTCAGCTTGTGCCTGTCCAGGGGTCTCAAACGCCATCAGGGGCTTTAAAACGCCCGTTACCTCAAATGGCAGACACAGACACGGATACTGACTCCAGTGTCGATGATGAGGAGACAAACGTGACTTCCACTAGGGCCACACGTTACATGATTGAAGCAATGAAAAATGTATTGCATATCTCTGATAATACAAGTACCACTAAAAAGGGTATTATGTTTGGTGAGAAAAAACTGCCTGTAGTTTTTCCTGTATCCGAGGAATTAAATGAAGTGTGTGATGAGGCGTGGGTTTCCCCCGATAAAAAACTGATAATTCCTAAAAGGTTATTGGCATCGTACCCTTTCCCGCCAGAGGATAGGGCACGTTGGGAAACACCCCCTAGGGTGGATAAAGCGCTCACACGCTTGTCTAAACAGGTAGCACTACCCTCTCCTGATACGGCCGCCCTAAAGGAACCTGCCGATAGAAAGCTGGAGAATATCCTAAAATGTATATACACTCACACGGGTGTTATACTGCGACCAGCAATCGCCTCAGCCTGGATGTGCAGTGCGGGCCTGGCGTGGTCGGATTCCCTGACTGAAAATATTGATACCCTAGATAGGGACAGTATATTACTGACTATAGAGCATTTGAAGGATGCATTTCTATATATGCGTGATGCACAGAGGGATATTTGCAGACTGGCATCAAGAGTTAGCGCGCTGTCCATTTCTGCAAGATGAGGTTTATGGACGCGGCAGTGGTCAGGTGATGCGGATTCTAAAAGGCACATGGAAGTATTGCCTTATAAGGGGGAGGAGTTATTTGGGGTAGGTCTATCAGACCTGGTAGCCACGGTAACTGCTGGAAAATCCACATTTTTACCCCAGGTAGCTTCTCAACCTAAGAAGACGCCGTATTATCAGGCGCAGTCCTTTCGGCCCCATAAGGGCAAGCGGGCAAAAGGCGCCTCATTTCTGCTCCGTGGCAGAGGGAGAGGAAAAAGGCTGCAACAAACAGCCAGTTCCCAGGAACAAAAGCCCTCTCCGCCTCCGCAAAGTCCTCAGCATGACGCTGGGGCTTTACAAGCGGACTCAGGCACGGTGGGGGCCCGTCTCAAGAAGTTCAGTGCGCAGTGGGCCCACTTGCAAGTGGACCCCTGGATCCTTCAGGTGGTATCTCAGGGGTACAAATTGGAATTCGAGACGTCTCCCCCTCGCCGTTTTCTAAAGTCTGCTTTACCGACGTCTCCCTCAGACAGGGAGGCAGTATTGGGGGCCATTCACAAGCTATATTCCCAGCAGGTGATAATCAAGGTACCCCTCCTACAACAGGGAAAGGGGTACTATTCCACACTATTTGTGGTACCGAAGCCGGACGGCTCGGTGAGACCAATTTTAAACCTAAAATCCTTGAACACTTACATACAAAGGTTCAAATTCAAGATGGAGTCACTCAGAGCAGTGATTGCAAACCTGGAAGAAAGGGGCTATATGGTGTCTCTGGACATCAAAGATGCTTACCTACATGTCCCAATTTACCCTTCTCACCAAGGGTACCTCAGGTTTGTGGTACAGAACTGTCACTATCAGTTTCAGACGCTGCCGTTGGATTGTCCACGGCACCCCGGGTCTTTACCAAGGTAATGGCCGAAATGATGATACTCCTTCGAAGGAAGGGAGTTTTAGTTATCCCTTACTTGGACGATCTCCTGATAAGGGCAAGATCCAGGGAACAGTTGGAAGTCGGAGTAGCACTATCTCAGATAGTGCTGCGCCAGCACGGTTGGATTCTCAATATTCCAAAATCGCAGCTGATCCCGACGACACGACTTCTATTCCTAGGGATGATCCTGGACACAGTCCAGAAAAAGGTGTTTCTCCCGGAGGAGAAAGCCAGGGAGTTATCCGAACTAGTCAGAAATCTCCTAAAACCAGGCCAAGTCTCAGTGCATCAATGCACAAGGGTCCTGGGAAAGATGGTGGCTTCTTACGAAGCAATCCCATTCGGCAGATTCCACGCAAGAACCTTCCAGTGGGATCTGCTAGACAAATGGTGCGGGTAGCATCTTCAGATGCATCAGCGGATAATCTTGTCACCAAGGACAAGGGTGTCTCTCCTGTGGTGGTTGCAGAGTGCTCATCTTCTAGAGGGCCGCAGATTCGGCATTCAGGACTGGGTCCTGGTGACCACGGATGCCAGCCTGAGAGGCTGGGGAGCAGTCACACAGGGAAGAAATTTCCAGGGCTTGTGGTCAAGCCTGGAGACATCACTTCACATAAATATCCTGGAGCTAAGGGCCATCTACAATGCTCTAAGCCTAGCAAGACCTCTGCTTCAAGGTCAGCCGGTGCTGATCCAGTCAGACAACATCACGGCAGTCGCCCACGTAAACAGACAGGGCGGCACAAGAAGCAGGAGGGCAATGGCAGAAGTTGCAAGGATTCTTCGCTGGGCGGAAAATCATGTGATAGCACTGTCAGCAGTGTTCATTCCGGGAGTGGACAACTGGGAAGCAGACTTCCTCAGCAGACACGACCTCCACCCGGGAGAGTGGGGACTTCACCCAGAAGTCTTCCACATGATTGTGAACCGTTGGGAAAAACCAAAGGTGGACATGATGGCGTCCCGCCTCAACAAAAAACTAGACAGGTATTGCGCCAGGTCAAGGGACCCTCAGGCAATAGCTGTGGACGCTCTGGTAACACCGTGGGTGTACCAGTCAGTGTATGTGTTCCCTCCTCTGCCTCTCATACCCAAGGTACTGAGAATCATAAGAAGGAGAGGAGTAAGGACTATACTCGTGGCTCCGGATTGGCCAAGAAGGACTTGGTACCTGGAACTTCAAGAGATGCTCACAGAGGACCCGTGGCCTCTACCTCTAAGAAAGGACCTGCTCCAGCAGGGACCCTGTCTGTTCCAAGACTTACCGCGGCTGCGTTTGACGGCATGGCGGTTGAACGCCGGATCCTGAAGGAAAAAGGCATTCCGGATGAAGTCATCCCTACCCTGATCAAAGCCAGGAAGGATGTAACCGTACAGCATTATCACCGTATTTGGCGTAAATATGTTGCGTGGTGCGAGGCCAGGAAGGCCCCTACAGAGGAATTTCAACTGGGTCGTTTCCTACATTTCCTGCAAACAGGACTGTCTATGGGCCTAAAATTAGGGTCCATTAAGGTTCAAATTTCGGCCCTGTCGATTTTCTTCCAGAAAGAACTGGCTTCAGTTCCTGAAGTTCAGACGTTTGTCAAGGGGGTACTGCATATACAGCCTCCTTTTGTGCCTCCAGTGGCACCTTGGGATCTCAATGTAGTTTTGGGGTTCCTAAAATCACATTGGTTTGAACCACTCACCACTGTGGACTTAAAATATCTCACATGGAAAGTGGTAATGCTGTTGGCCCTGGCTTCAGCCAGGCGTGTCTCAGAATTGGCGGCTTTATCCTATAAAAGCCCTTACCTAATTTTTCATACTGACAGGGCAGAATTGAGGACTCGTCCTCAATTTCTCCCTAAGGTGGTTTCAGCGTTTCACTTGAACCAGCCTATTGTGGTACCTGCGGCTACTAGGGACTTGGATGACTCCAAGTTGCTGGACGTAGTCAGGGCCCTGAAAATATATGTTTCCAGGACAGCTGGAGTCAGAAAATCTGACTCGCTGTTTATCCTGTATGCACCCAACAAGCTGGGTGCTCCTGCTTCTAAGCAGACTATTGCTCGTTGGATTTGTAGTACAATTCAGCTTGCACATTCTGTGGCAGGCCTGCCACAGCCAAAATCTGTAAAAGCCCATTCCACAAGGAAGGTGGGCTCATCTTGGGCGGCTGCCCGAGGGGTCTCGGCTTTGCAACTTTGCCGAGCGGCTACTTGGTCAGGGGCAAACACGTTTGCTAAATTCTACAAATTTGATACCCTGGCTGAGGAGGACCTGGAGTTCTCTCATTCGGTGCTGCAGAGTCATCCGCACTCTCCCGCCCGTTTGGGAGCTTTGGTATAATCCCCATGGTCCTTACGGAGTTCCCAGCATCCACTAGGATGTCAGAGAAAATAAGAATTTACTTACCGATAATTCTATTTCTCGTAGTCCGTAGTGGATGCTGGGCGCCCATCCCAAGTGCGGATTGTCTGCAATACTTGTACATAGTTATTGTTACAAAAATCGGGTTATTATTGTTGTGAGCCATCTTTTCAGAGGCTCCTCTGTTATCATGCTGTTAACTGGGTTCAGATCACAGGTTGTACGGTGTGATTGGTGTGGCTGGTATGAGTCTTACCCGGGATTCAAAATCCTTCCTTATTGTGTACGCTCGTCCGGGCACAGTATCCTAACTGAGGCTTGGAGGAGGGTCATGGGGGGAGGAGCCAGTGCACACCAGGTAGTCCTAAAGCTTTACTTTTGTGCCCAGTCTCCTGCGGAGCCGCTATTCCCCATGGTCCTTACGGAGTTCCCAGCATCCACTACGGACTACGAGAAATAGAATTATCGGTAAGTAAATTCTTTTTTTTTTTTTTTCCACTCTATGGGGGGGGGGGGGGGGGAGGGATGAAAGGCTGCTTGTGCCTCCCCAGCCACCGACCTCACCGCACGCCACTGGTAGAAATGGAGCATCCATCGAAAGCCTCTGCAAATCTGTGTACCAATGTCTTCTGGGCTAAGCCGGCGCTATTAGTATCACAGCGCCTTTTCCCTGTTTTACCTTTTCTCATCACCCTGGGCAACAGGGCGATTGGTGGAAACACATAGGCCAGACGAAATTCCCATCTCACTGACAGAACATCCACAAAGGTTGCTCTGGGATCATTTGTTCTTGACCCGTACGCAGGAACTTTGTTGTTCTGACGGGACGCCATTAGATCTATCACCGGTAACCACCACTTGTCTATTAGGGTCTGGAAGACCTCGGGGGATGTAAAGCCCATTCGTTTACATTAATGGCGTGTCTGGGAAAATCCACTTCCCAGTTTAGGACTCCCGGAATGAACACTGCGGACAAGGCTTGATGATTAAGTTCTGCCCTCCTTCATTGCTTTTTGGCTGCGAGTTCCTCCCTGATGATTGAGGTACGCTACTGTCATTGCATTGTGCGAGCAAATTTGAACTGGTTTCCCCTGAAGTATGTCCTTTGCCTGAATAAGTGCAAAATATATATGGGCCGAAGTTCCAGTATATTTTTCTCTAACGTCCTAAGTGGATGCTGGGGACTCCGTAAGGACCATGGGGGATTAGCGGCTCCGCAGGAGACTGGGCACAACTATAAAGAAAGCTTTTAGACTACTGGTGTGCACTGGCTCCTCCCACTAAGACCCTCCACCAGACCTCAGTTAGATTCTTGTGCCCGGCCGAGCTGGATGCACACTAGGGGCTCTCCTGAGCACCTAGAAAGAAAGTATATTTAGGTTTTCTCTGACGTCCTAGTGGATGCTGGGGACTCCGTAAGGACCATGGGGAATAGACGGGCTCCGCAGGAGACTGGGCACACTATAAGAAAAATTTGGTACTACCTGGTGTGCACTGGCTCCTCCCTCTATGCCCCTCCTCCAGACCTCAGTTAGATTTCTGTGCCCGGCCGAGCTGGATGCATACTAGGGGCTCTCCTGAGCTCCTAGAAAGAAAGTATATGTTAGGTTTTTTATTTTACAGTGAGACCTGCAGGCAACAGGCTCACTGCAACGAGGGACTAAGGGGAGAAGAAGCGAACCTACCTGCTTGCAGCTAGCTTGGGCTTCTTAGGCTACTGGACACCATTAGCTCCAGAGGGATCGACCGCAGGACCCGTCCTTGGTGTTCGTTCCCGGAGCCGCGCCGCCGTCCCCCTTACAGAGCCAGAAGCAAGAAGATGGTCCGGAAAATCGGCGGCAGAAGACTTCAGTCTTCACCAAGGTAGCGCACAGCACTGCAGCTGTGCGCCATTGCTCCTCATACACACTTCACACTCCGGTCACTGAGGGTGCAGGGCGCTGGGGGGGGGGGCGCCCTGAGCAGCAATAAAATCACCTTGGCTGGCAAAATAACCACAATATATAGCCCCAGAGGCTATATATGTGGTAATTACCCCTGCCAGAATACAGAAAAAAGCGGGAGAAAAGTCAGCCGAAAAAGGGGCGGAGCCATCTCCCTCAGCACACTGGCGCCATTTCTCCCTCACAGTTCCGCTGGAAGGAAGCTCCCTGACTCTCCCCTGCAGTCTACACTACAGAAAAGGGTAAAAAAAGAGAGGGGGGGCACAAAATTGAGGCGCAGTAAATATTATAGCAGCTATAGGGGACATAATTCAGTTAGTCCCTGCATTATATAGCGCTCTGGTGTGTGCTGGCATACTCTCTCTCTGTCTCCCCAAAGGGCTTTTGTGGGGTCCTGTCTCCTTTAAGAGCATTCCCTGTGTGTGTGTGCGGTGTGTCGGTACGGCTGTCGACATGTTTGATGAGGAGACTTATGTGGAGGCGGAGCAGATGCCTATAAATGTGATGTCACCCCCTGCGGGGCAGACACCTGAGTGGATGGACTTATGGAAGGAATTACGTGCAAGTGTCGACTCCTTACATAAAAAATTTGACGACATGCCAAATGCGGGACAGCCGGCTTCTCAGCTCGTGCCTGCCCAGGCAATTCAAAGGCCATCAGGGGCTCTAAAACGCCCACTACCTCAGATGGCAGACACAGATGTCGACACGGATACTGATACCAGTGTCGACGACGATGAGTCAAATTTAATGTCCACTAGGGCCATTCGTTGCATGATTGAGGCAATGAAAGAGGTTTTACACATTTCTGATATGAACCCAGGTACCTCAAAAAGGGTTATTATGTTTGGGGAGAAAAAACTACCAATAGTTTTTCCCCCATCTGAAGAATTAAATGAAGTGTGTGAAGAAGCGTGGGCTTTCCCTGATAAAAAATTGGTGATTTCAAAAAAATTACTAATGGCGTTCCCTTTCTCGCCAGAGGATAGGTCACGTTGGGAAACTCCCCCTAGGGTGGATAAAGCGCTAACACGTTTGTCTAAAAAGGTGGCACTACCGTCTCCGGATACGGACGCCCTAAAGGAACCTGCTGATAGAAAGCAGGAGGCTATCCTAAAGTCTATATATACACACACTGGTGTGATACTGAGACCAGCTATTGCTTCAGCGTGGATGTGCAGTGCTGCTGCTGCTTGGTCAGATTCCCTGACGGAAAATATTGACACCCTAGACAGGGACACGATATTGCTAACCGTAGAGCATATAAAAGACTCAGTCTTGTACATGAGAGATGCACAGAGGGAGATCTGCCGGCTGGCATCTAGAATAAGCGCATTGTCCATTTCTGCTAGGAGAGGCTTATGGACTCGGCAGTGGACAGGAGATGCAGATTCTAAAAGGCACATGGAAGTTTTGCCTTATAAGGGTGAGGAGTTATTCGGGGATGGTCTCTCAGACCTTGTTTCCACAGCAACAGCTGGGAAGTCAGCATTTTTGCCCCATGTCCCCTCACAGCCTAAGAAAGCGCCGTATTATCAGGTACAGTCCTTTCGACCCCAGAAAAACAGGCGGGGAAAAGGCGGGTCCTTTCTGTCTAGAGGCAGAGGAAGGGGAAAAAAGCTGCACCACGCAGCAGGTTCCCAGGAACAAAAGTCCTCCCCCGCTTCTTCCAAATCCGCCGCATGACGGTGGGGCTCCACAGGCGGAGCCAGGTACGGTGGGGGGCCGCCTCAAAAATTTCAGCGATCAGTGGGTTCGCTCACGGGTGGATCCCTGGATCCTTCAAGTAGTATCTCAGGGGTACAAGCTGGAATTCGAGGCGCCTCCCCCCCGCCGTTTCCTCAAATCGGCCTTACCGACAACTCCCTCGGGCAGGGAGGCTGTACTAGAGGCAATTCACAAGCTGTATTCCCAGCAGGTGATAGTCAAAGTACCCCTACTTCAACAAGGACGGGGTTACTTTTCCACACTGTTTGTGGTACCGAAACCGGACGGTTCGGTGAGACCCATTTTAAATTTTAAATCCTTGAACACATACATAAAAAGATTCAAGTTCAAGATGGAATCGCTCAGGGCGGTTATTGCAAGCCTGGACGAGGGGGATTACATGGTATCCCTGGACATCAAGGATGCTTACCTGCATGTCCCAATTTACCTTCCTCACCAGGAGTACCTCAGATTTGTGGTACAGGATTGCCATTACCAATTCCAGACACTACCGTTTGGACTGTCCACGGCACCGAGGGTGTTTACCAAGGTAATGGCAGAAATGATGATACTCCTTCGAAAAAAGGGAGTTTTAATTATCCCGTACTTGGACGATCTCCTAATAAAGGCGAGGTCCAGGGAGCAGTTACTGGTCGGAGTAGCACTATCTCGGGAAGTGCTACAACAGCATGGCTGGATTCTAAACATTCCAAAGTCACAACTGGTTCCTTCCACACGCTTACTGTTCCTGGGGATGATTCTGGACACAGAACAGAAAAAAGTGTTTCTCCCGCAGGAGAAAGCCAAGGAGCTGTCATCTCTAGTCAGAGACCTCCTAAAACCAAAACGGGTATCGGTGCATCACTGCACACGAGTCCTGGGAAAAATGGTGGCTTCATACGAAGCAATTCCGTTCGGCAGGTTCCATGCAAGGACCTTCCAGTGGGACCTCTTGGACAAGTGGTCGGGATCGCATCTTCAGATGCATCAACTGATAACCCTGTCTCCAAGGACCAGGGTGTCTCTACTGTGGTGGCTGCAGAGTGCTCATCTTCAAGAGGGCCGCAGATTCGGCATACAGGACTGGGTCCTGGTGACCACGGATGCCAGCCTTCGGGGCTGGGGCGCAGTCACACAGGGAAGAAATTTCCAGGGACTTTGGTCAAGTCAGGAGTCGTCCCTACACATAAACATTCTGGAACTGAGGGCCATTTACAATGCCCTAAGTCAGGCAAGGCCCCTGCTTCAAAACCAACCGGTTCTGATCAAATCAGACAACATCACGGCAGTCGCCCATGTAAACCGACAGGGCGGCACAAGAAGCAGGGTGGCGATGGCAGAAGCCACAAGGATTCTCCGATGGGCGGAAAATCACGTACTAGCACTGTCAGCAGTGTTCATTCCGGGAGTGGACAACTGGGAAGCAGACTTCCTCAGCAGACACGACCTACACCCGGGAGAGTGGGGACTTCATCCAGAAGTCTTCCTACTGTTGGTAAACCGTTGGGAAAGGCCACAGGTGGACATGATGGCGTCCCGCCTCAACAAAAATCTAAAGAGATATTGCGCCAGGTCAAGGGACCCTGAGGCGATAGCTGTGGACGCTCTAGTGACACCGTGGGTGTACCAGTCGGTTTATGTGTTCCCTCCTCTGCCTCTCATACCAAAGGTTCTGAGAATAATAAGAAGGCGAGGAGTAAGAACGATACTCGTGGTTCCGGATTGGCCAAGAAGAGCTTGGTATCCGGAACTTCAAGAAATGTTATCAGAGGACCCATGGCCTCTGCCGCTCAGACAGGATCTGCTACAGCAGGGGCCCTGTCTGTTCCAAGACTTACCGCGGCTGCGTTTGACGGCATGGCGGTTGAATTCCGGATCCTAAAGGAAAAGGGCATTCCGGAGGAAGTCATTCCTACGCTGATAAAAGCCAGGAAAGAAGTAACCGCAAACCATTATCACCGCATTTGGCGAAAATATGTTGCGTGGTGTGAGGCCAGGAAGGCCCCTACAGAGGAATTTCAGCTGGGTCGTTTTCTGCACTTCCTACAGTCAGGAGTGACTATGGGCCTAAAATTGGGTTCCATTAAGGTCCAGATTTCGGCTCTGTCGATTTTCTTCCAGAAAGAACTGGCTTCACTGCCTGAAGTTCAGACTTTTGTAAAGGGAGTGCTTCATATTCAGCCCCCTTTTGTGCCTCCTGTGGCACCTTGGGATCTCAATGTGGTGTTGAGTTTCCTAAAATCACATTGGTTTGAACCACTTAAAACCGTGGATCTGAAATATCTCACGTGGAAAGTGGTCATGTTATTGGCCTTGGCTTCGGCCAGGCGTGTGTCAGAATTGGCGGCTTTGTCATGTAAAAGCCCTTATCTGATTTTCCATATGGATAGGGCAGAATTGAGGACTCGTCCCCAGTTTCTCCCTAAGGTGGTATCAGCTTTTCACTTGAACCAACCTATTGTGGTGCCTGCGGCTACTAGGGACTTGGAGGATTCCAAGTTACTGGACGTAGTCAGGGCCTTGAAAATTTATGTTTCCAGGACGGCTGGAGTCAGGAAAACTGACTCGCTTTTTATCCTGTATGCACCCAACAAAATAGGTGCTCCTGCTTCTAAGCAGACTATTGCTCGCTGGATTTGTAGCACAATTCAACTGGCGCATTCTGCGGCTGGATTGCCGCATCCTAAATCAGTGAAAGCCCATTCCACGAGGAAGGTGGGCTCATCTTGGGCGGCTGCCCGAGGGGTCTCGGCTTTACAGCTTTGCCGAGCTGCAACTTGGTCAGGGGCAAACACGTTTGCTAAATTCTACAAATTTGATACCCTGGCTGAGGAGGACCTTGAGTTCTCTCATTCGGTGCTGCAGAGTCATCCGCACTCTCCCGCCCGTTTGGGAGCTTTGGTATAATCCCCATGGTCCTTACGGAGTCCCCAGCATCCACTAGGACGTCAGAGAAAATAAGAATTTACTCACCGGTAATTCTATTTCTCGTAGTCCGTAGTGGATGCTGGGCGCCCATCCCAAGTGCGGATTGTCTGCAATACTTGTATATAGTTATTGCCTAACTAAAGGGTTATTGTTGAGCCATCTGTTGAGAGGCTCAGTTATATTTCATACTGTTAACTGGGTTTAATATCACGAGTTATACGGTGTGATTGGTGTGGCTGGTATGAGTCTTACACGGGATTCAAAATCCTTCCTTATTGTGTCAGCTCTTCCGGGCACAGTATCCTAACTGAGGTCTGGAGGAGGGGCATAGAGGGAGGAGCCAGTGCACACCAGGTAGTACCAAATCTTTCTTATAGTGTGCCCAGTCTCCTGCGGAGCCCGTCTATTCCCCATGGTCCTTACGGAGTCCCCAGCATCCACTACGGACTACGAGAAATAGAATTACCGGTGAGTAAATTCTTATTTTTTATTTTCAGTGAGATCTGCTGGCAACAGCGAGGGACTAAGGGGAGAAGAAGCGAACCTACCTAACAGGTGGTAGTTTGGGCTTCTTAGGCTACTGGACACCATTAGCTCCAGAGGGATCGACCGCAGGACCCGACCTTGGTGTTCGTTCCCGGAGCCGCGCCGCCGTCCCCCTTACAGAGCCAGAAGCACGAAGAAGGTCCGGAAAATCGGCGGCAGAAGACTTCAGTCTTCACCAAGGTAGCGCACAGCACTGCGCGCCATTGCTCCTCATGTACACCTCATACTTCGGTCACTGATGGGTGCAGGGCGCTGGGGGGGGGGCGCCCTGAGGGCAATAAATAACACCTTGGCTGGCAAAATATACATCATATATAGTCCCAGGGGCTATATAGATGTAAAATTACCCCTGCCAGTATCACAGAAAAAGCGGGAGAAAGTCCGCCGAAAAGGGGGCGGGGCTTCTCCCTCAGCACACTGGCGCCATTTTTCCCTCACAGTTCCGCTGGAAGGAAGCTCCCTGGCTCTCCCCTGCAGTCTGAGAATACTACAGAAGGGTAAAAAAGAGAGGGGGGGCACTAAATTTAGGCGCAGTATAGATATATATACAGGTTGAGTATCCCATATCCAAATATTCCGAAATACGGAATATTCCGAAATACGGACTTTTTTGAGTGAGAGTGAGATAGTGAAACCTTTGTTTTTTGATGGCTCAATGTACACAAACTTTGTTTAATACACAGAATTATTAAACATATTGTATTAAATGACCTTCAGGCTGTGTGTATAAGGTGTATATGAAACATAAATGAATTGTGTGAATGTAGACACACTTTGTTTAATGCACAAAGTTATAAAAAATATTGGTTGAAATGACCTTCAGGCTGTGTGTATAAGGTGTATATGTAACATAAATGCATTCTGTGCTTAGATTTAGGTCCCATCGCCATGATATCTCATTATGGTATGCAGTTATTCCAAAATACGGAAAAATCCCATATCCAAAATACCTCTGGTCCCAAGCATTTTGGATAAGGGAGACTCAACCTGTATATGTAATATATATAAAAAGCAGCTACAGGGAAAACACTCATTGATAGTGGGATCCCAGTGTTATATAGCGCTCTGGTGTGTGCTGGCATACTCTCTCTCTGTCTCCCCAAAGGGCTTTGTAGGGTCCTGTCCTCTGTCAGAGCATTCCCTGTGTGTTTGCGGTGTGTCGGTACGGCTGTGTCGACATGTTTGATGAGGAGGCTTATGTGGAGGCGGAGCAGATGCCTGTAAATGTGATGTCACCCCCTGCGGGGTCGACACCTGAGTGGATGGTGCTGTGGAAGGAATTACGTGATAGTGTCGACTCCTTACATAAAAGGTTTGACGACATACCTAATGTGGGACAGCCGGCTTCTCAGCCTGTGCCTGCCCAGGCGTCTCAAAAACCATCAGGGGCTCTAAAACGCCCGCTACCTCAGATGGTTGACACAGATGTCGACACGGATACTGACTCCAGTGTCGACGACGAAGAGACTAATGTAACTTCCAGTAGGGCCACACGTTACATGATTGAGGCAATGAAAAATGTGTTGCACATTTCTGATGTTACCCCCGGTACCACAAAAAAGGGTATAATGTTTGGAGAGAAAAAACTACCAGTAGCTTTTCCTCCATCTGAAGAGTTAAATGAAGTGTGTGAAGAAGCGTGGGCTTCCCCTAATAAAAAGATGGTAATTTCTAAGAGATTACTAATGGCGTACCCTTTCCCGCCAGAGGATAGGTCACGCTGGGAAACATCCCCTAGGGTGGATAAAGCGCTCACACGCTTGTCAAAGAAGGTGGCACTACCGTCTCCGGATACGGCCGCCCTGAAGGAATCTGCTGATAGAAAGCAGGAGGCTATCCTGAAATCTATATATACACACACAGGTGTGATACTGAGACCGGCTATAGCTTCAGCCTGGATGTGCAGCGCTGCTGCTGCGTGGTCAGATTCCCTGTCAGAAAATATAGATACCCTAGACAGGGACACTATTTTGCTGAACGCAGAGCATATAAAAGACGCACTTTTATACATGAGGGATGCACAGAGGGATATTTGCCGGCTGGCATCCAAAATTAGTGCAATGTCCATTTCTGCCAGGAGAGGGTTATGGACTCGGCAGTGGACAGGTGATGCAGATTCCAAACGACACATGGAAGTTTTGCCTTATAAGGGTGAGGAATTGTTCGGGGATGGTCTCTCGGACCTCGTTTCCACAGCAACAGCTGGGAAGTCTACATTTTTGCCCCATGTTCCCTCACAACCAAAGAAAGCACCGTATTATCAGGTACAGTCCTTTCGGCCCAATAGGGGCAAGCGGGTTAAAGGCGCGTCCTTTCTGCCCAGAGGCAGAGGTAGAGGGAAAAAGCTGCAGCATACAGCCAGTTCCCAGGAGCAAAAGTCCTCCCCCGCTTCTTCTAAGTCCACAGCATGACGCTGGGGCTCCACAGGCAGAGCCAGGTACGGTGGGGGCCCGTCTCAAGCATTTCAGCAATCAGTGGGCTCGCTCACGGGTGGATCCCTGGATCCTTCAAATAGTATCTCAGGGGTACAAACTGGAATTCGAGACGTCTCCCCCCCGCCGTTTCCTCAAATCTGCCTTGCCAACCACTCCCTCAGGCAGGGAGGCAGTGTTGCAGGCAATTCAAAAGCTGTATTCACAACAAGTGATAGTAAAGGTGCCCCTACTTCAACAAGGAAGGGGTTACTATTCCACAATGTTTGTGGTACCGAAACCGGACGGTTCGGTGAGACCCATTTTAAATTTGAAATCCTTGAACACATATATCAAAAAATTCAAGTTCAAGATGGAATCGCTCAGGGCGGTTATTGCAAGCCTGGACGAGGGGGATTACATGGTATCGCTGGACATCAAGGATGCTTACCTACATGTCCCCATTTACCATCCTCACCAGGAGTACCTCAGGTTTGTGGTACAAGATTGTCATTACCAATTCCAGACGTTGCCGTTCAGTCTCTCCACGGCTCCGAGGGTCTTTACCAAGGTAATGGCGGAAATGATGATACTCCTTCGAAGGAAGGGAGTTTTAATTATCCCGTACTTGGACGATCTCCTGATAAAGGCGAGGTCCAGAGAGCAGTTGTTGGTAGGGGTAGCACTATCTCGGGAAGTGCTACAACAGCACGGCTGGATTCTAAACATTCCAAAGTCACAGCTGGTCCCTACGACACGCCTGCTGTTCCTAGGGATGGTTCTGGACACAGAACAGAGAAAAGTGTTTCTCCCGGAGGAGAAGGCCAAGGAGCTGTCATCTCTAGTCAGAGGCCTCCTAAAACCAAAACAGGTGTCGGTGCATCACTGCACGCGGATCCTGGGAAAAATGGTAGCTTCCTACGAAGCGATTCCATTCGGCAGGTTTCATGCAAGAACCTTTCAGTGGGACCTGTTGGACAAGTGGTCTGGATCGCATCTTCAGATGCATCGTCTGATAACCCTGTCTCCAAGGACAAGGGTGTCTCTGCTGTGGTGGCTGCAGAGTGCTCATCTTCAAGAGGGCCGCAGATTCGGCATACAGGACTGGGTCCTGGTGACCACGGATGCCAGCCTTCGAGGCTGGGGAGCAGTCACACAGGGAAGAAACTTCCAAGGACTATGGTCAAGTCAGGAGACTTCCCTGCACATAAATATTCTGGAACTAAGGGCCATTTACAATGCCCTAAGTCAGGCAAAACCCCTGCTTCAAAACCAGCCGGTACTGATCCAGTCAGACAACATCACGGCAGTCGCCCATGTAAATCGATAGGGCGGCACAAGAAGCAGGACGGCAATGGCAGAAGCCACAAGGATTCTCCGATGGGCGGAAAATCACGTGTTAGCACTGTCTGCAGTGTTCATTCCGGGAGTGGACAACTGGGAAGCAGACTTCCTCAGCAGGCACGACCTCCACCCGGGAGAGTGGGGACTTCATCCAGAAGTCTTTCAAATGATTGTAAACCAGTGGGAAAAACCACAGGTGGACATGATGGCGTCCTGCCTAAACAAAAAGCTAGAAAAATATTGCGCCAGGTCAAGAGACCCGCAGGCGATAGCTGTGGACGCTCTGGTAACACCGTGGGTGTACCGATCGGTTTATGTGTTCCCTCCTCTTCCTCTCATACCAAAGGTACTGAGGATAATAAGGAGAAGAGGAGTAAGAACTATACTCATTGTTCCGGATTGGCCAAGAAGAGCGTGGTATCCGGAACTTCAAGAAATGATGTCAGAGGACCCATGGCCTCTACCGCTCAGACAGGACCTGCTGCAGCAGGGGCCCTGTCTGTTCCAAGACTTACCGCGGCTGCGTTTGACGGCATGGCGGTTGAACACCGGATCCTGAAGGAAAAGGGCATTCCGGAGGAAGTCATTCGTACGCTGATAAAAGCTAGGAAAGAAGTAACCGCGAACCATTATCACCGCATATGGCGAAAATATGTTGCGTGGTGTGAGGCCAGGAAGGCCCCAACGGAAGAATTTCAGCTGGGCCGGTTCCTGCACTTCCTACAGTCAGGGGTGACTATGGGCCTTAAATTGGGTTCCATTAAGGTCCAGATTTCGGCTCTATCGATTTTCTTCCAGAGAGAATTGGCTTCACTACCTGAAGTTCAGACTTTTGTTAAGGGAGTGCTGCATATTCAGCCCCCTTTTGTACCTCCAGTGGCACCTTGGGATCTCAACGTGGTGTTGGATTTCCTAAAGTCACATTGGTTTGAGCCCCTGAAAACCGTGGATTTAAAATATCTCACGTGGAAAGTGGTCATGTTGTTGGCCTTGGCTTCGGCCAGGCGTGTTTCAGAATTGGCGGCTTTGTCATGTAAAAGCCCTTATCTGATTTTCCATATGGATAGGGCAGAATTGAGGACTCGTCCCCAGTTTCTCCCCAAAGTGGTATCAGCTTTTCATCTGAACCAACCTATCGTGGTGCCTGCGGCTACGAATGACTTGGAGGCTTCCAAGTTGTTGGATGTAGTCAGGGCCCTAAAAATTTATGTTTCCAGGACAGCTGGAGTCAGGAAGACTGACTCGCTTTTTATCCTGTATGCGCCCAACAAGTTGGGTGCACCTGCTTCTAAGCAGACTATTGCTCGCTGGATCTGTAGTACGATTCAGCTTGCACATTCTGCGGCTGGACTGCCGCATCCTAAATCAGTAAAAGCCCATTCCACGAGGAAGGTGGGCTCTTCTTGGGCGGCTGCCCGAGGGGTCTCGGCTCTTCAACTTTGCCGAGCTGCTACTTGGTCAGGGGCAAACACGTTTGCTAAATTCTACAAATTTGATACCCTGGCTGAGGAGGACCTTGAGTTCTCTCATTCGGTGCTGCAGAGTCATCCGCACTCTCCCGCCCGTTTGGGAGCTTTGGTATAATCCCCATGGTCCTTACGGAGTCCCCAGCATCCACTTAGGACGTTAGAGAAAATAAGAATTTACTCACCGGTAATTCTATTTCTCATAGTCCGTAGTGGATGCTGGGCGCCCATCCCAAGTGCGGATTGTCTGCAATACTTGTATATAGTTATTGCTTAACTAAAGGGTTATTGTTGAGCTATCTGTTGAGAGGCTCAGTTGTTATCATGCTGTTAACTGGGTATTGTATCACGAGTTATACGGTGTGATTGGGGTGGCTGGTATGAGTCTTACCCGGGATTCAAAATCCTTCCTACTTGTGTCAGCTCTTCCGGGCACAGTATCCTAACTGAGGTCTGGAGGAGGGTCATAGTGGGAGGAGCCAGTGCACACCAGTAGTCTAAAAGCTTTCTTTATAGTTGTGCCCAGTCTCCTGCGGAGCCACTAATCCCCCATGGTCCTTACGGAGTCCCCAGCATCCACTACGGACTATGAGAAATAGAATTACCGGTGAGTAAATTCTTATTATTGGCAGGCAACTTTCTTCCTTGGTCCACTGTCCTTGGAAGCAAATTCTTCCTGACACTGCTCCCCAGCCCTGAAGACTGGCATCTGTTGTCAGAACTTCCCAATCTGATATCCAAAAGGGTCTCCCTTGGTCCAGATGAGATGTCTGTAGCCACCAGGCTATTGACCTACTTACTTCCAGAGGAAGGACCATAGGGGCTAATTCAGACCTGATCGCTGCTGTGTTTTCGCACAGCAGATGATCAGGTCTGAACTGTGCATGCAAAGCAATGCACCGGTGCATGCCAGAGATGCGATCGGCATCTCAACCGTGCGATCGCCTCTACCTGATTGACAGGCAGAGGCGTTCGCTGGGCGGACCGGCAGCGCTGGGCCGCCGTTTTGGGGGCACGGTCCGGGAAACGCAGCCGCTGTGACCCACAGAGCGACAGATAGCTCCCGGCCAGCGCACAGGAGCTGCACTGGTAGGGAGCTACTCTTCAGGTACAAAAGCGGCAATGCTTTTGTACCTGTGCTGGGGGGCAGAGCCAGACATGCGGGGCAGACTAGCCCTGTGCTGGGCGTCCCCCCGCATGTCTGTGAAAGTGATCGTAGATGTGCTAAATTTAGCACATCTATGATCAAGTCTGAATTACCCCCATAGTCTCCATTTCTATTGTCTTATGAAAACCATTCGATGAGTCCTCATCCTCCGACGAGGCCCCATCTGAAACATGTGTAGACTGTGAAGATGTTGTTTCATCTCTATATGATTTACTATCCATCGGCCTTTCATCCTGTTTTTGTTGAAAGGCTGCAGATTCCTGTACTGGATGTGATAAACCCCAGGTGGAATGTTGCATGTAAGGGTTAATAGGGTAACCTATCCCTGGTCTAGGAGCTGGCATTATCCGCTCAGCTATACTGGATAATTTCTGCGCAAACATAGCCCATTCAGGAGGCTTTGGTGAAAACTAAAACAGTTTGCACATAATCCACTTTGAACCAGATCCTTAGAGGTTAACCCAGCTTTGCAAGACAAACACAAAATCAGTGTTGGTGCTGCTGTGGAGAGTGTATCCTCCTCACCCTTGCCTCTCTTAAACATGATAAATAAATAACACACCTGCACAGTGTTAACTACACAATTTGTGACTGAAATCACTTTAAAACTTTTTAAAGTGACATACAATCCAACCCCTCCCTGCTTTGCACCAGCATGGAGGATCAGAATACATAGAAACTGACAGAAAATAGTAAAGTCAGCAATCAGTCACAGGTTATACATTAGTATATTAAGCCATATGAGCAAATATTCAACTACAAATACATTTCAGGTATGTAGGAGAAACATATTACAGGTCGGGTATCCGTTATCCAGACACCCGTTAACCGAAATATTCCAAAAACCGGAATATTTCAGTCCTGTAGTGACATCATGACGTCACTGGAGTCTGCGGCCAATCACAGACAGGTGGGGGAGTGGCTTTGCAGCCATTCCCTCACCGCTGCTGACTCCTCGGATCTCCCCACTGATTCGCCAGATCCCCGGGACACCTCACCGTCGTGCTGGACCCACAGCGGTCCCCCCCTGGCGTCTCGCTGGACCCCGGAACCCATCCTGATAACAGGTAATCTGTTATCCGGAAAAATCCCATATCCGGAATGCTCCTGGTCCTGAGCATTCTGGATATGGGATACTCAACCTGTACTGCATTACCTTATATAGGACTTAAAACGTATTCAGTCACACAGCGAAAAAAACCCAGCAGCAATAGTTTACAGACTCGTATGTATCAGGCACTTAGCCAACTATTCGTACTCCAAGGTAGAGGCTTAGGGGGTCATTCAGACCTGATTGCACGCTAGGTTTTTTTGCCACACTGCGATCAGGTCAGAACTGCGCATGCGTATGCACCGCAATGCGCAGGCGCGTCATATGGGTACAAAGCGGATTGTTGCTGTGCGATGGAGTGTACAAAGAATCCAATCGCAAGGAAATTGACAGGCTGAAGGCGTTTGTGGGTGGCAACTGACCGTTTTCTGGGTGTGGTTGGAAAAACGCAGGCGTGTCCAAGCGTTTGCAGGGTGTGTGTCTGCCGTCAATTCTGGGCCTGGACAGGCTGAAGTGATCGCAGCGGCTGAGTACTGGGCAACTCAGAAACTGCACAAAACTTTTTTTGTACCGCTCGGCTGCACATGCGATCGCACACTTGCAAAGCAAAAATACACTCCCCCATGGGCGGCGACTATCTGCTCGCAGTAGTGCAAAAATCCCCTAGCGAGCGATCAGGTCTGAATTAGGCCCTTAGTGCTGTATCACCCAGCTCAGGAGAGTGGGATACAGGGAGACTTCACCCCGGTTCCAGGATCAATCAAAAACGTTAGTAAATGCTGTGTGGATCCAGACGCTATTAGTGTACACAATCGCCCCGTGAACCTCCAGTGAACACAGATGCCCAAGTGAACACCGGCGCACCAGTCATACAGCTGCCTATGCGCACCAGTCATTCAGCTGCCTATGTTGTGACTGGGTCCTTTAGATACACAGCGTCACAGATGGAAGCGGGAAATCAGTTCATGGCGGGAAACTTGGAGGAAACTGGTCATGAACCAGGGGAAGGAACGACCAAGGGAGCGTCTTACTCCCCATCAATCCCGGGGATCACAGCCTCATACTACCACTAGAGCCTATGATCCCTGAGACCTAGCGCTGGTGCACCCAAGGTGGCAGCCGCGTCAGCGACTGTTCGGTAGTCTCCATCTCGAAACAGTGCGGCTGTGTCTCGTGTTTCGCCTGCTAAGCGGAACTGATGCCTTACCTTCTCCCCGTGCTCCAGCCACAGCCTGGTAATGTCTGCTGGACCTGCTAGTACATCCAACACAGACGCCCGCCGAAACAGCACTGTACACATGGGTAAGCGTTGTCGCGACCCGGCGGAGAGTTGTTGGAGCGACTCTTTCTAAGGGACATAGAAGACGCTTTTTAGAAAAGTAGCTAAAAATAAATAAATGGTAAGACTATAAAAATAACATAATAAAAAGCTTATGGCTGCTAAAACCAGCAACCCATTGACCATGGTCCGGCTCCTGCCGCACCAAACAAAAAACTAAATTGACTGAGCCAGGAGGCGGGGATATAGGGGACTGGCACCGTTACATTCTGGGAGGCCGAAAGCTTTGATGGTGCCAATCCGCTGTCGCTACCTCATATCCCAATGTTTATTCTGTGGATAACCTGTGGACCCTGCAGGAGAAAGTTCATTAACATTGTTATTGTCCATATCGTTAATAAGAATCACCTAGTGTGTATACAGCTTAAGCTTTTGTCAAAGTCGAAAAAATATCATGCTTCACATTGCCTTGTACTAACCCCAATGCACGTGCCCGCTGCTCGCGCACCGACTCCCCCGTGCGTACGCATCCCCTCAGGTTGCGTAAGGGACGCTCCGACGTCGCCTGCGCACAGAGATGTGTATTTACGGCAGTGTTTGTGAGCGACTAGCGAGCGACTCGATCGCAGCATATTTAACCTTTATAGTGTGTTTTGTAGATATTATTCCCCTTAACAATATCAGCAAGTATGGTAAGTTTAAAACTTCTTGGACCTGAGAGATTCCTCTTTACATGCTAGGAAGGCTCAGACAAAGGTTGGAAGGTAGTGTTTAGTATCCAACTGTAGGGTATTAAAAGGGTATTATGCCTATGATAGTTAGGAAAGATTCGCATATTCCTACGCATAGTTATGCGCAGAAGTAGAAAATAAGATTAATTGTATTCCGAATAAATTACACATAAGTGCAGGGTAGGTGAATGGAATTCAGTCATTTCTTTCCCACAGACTGAATACAATAGCGTTATTTACACTAAGCTTTGAGATTCTATGAAGAGGGCTTACACCTTTGTTTATGAATAGGACCAGGTTTCTCTCCAGAATAATGAGGGCTGAGTTGTCAATTGTCTCAACTGAAGGAGGGGACAGTGGGGTGAACAAAGCCCAGAGACAGAGTTTGTTTGGAAGATCCAAAACAATATTTTTCCACAATATAACCAGACAAAGAGGAATTTAGAATACTAACAAGTCCTAGCCATCGCCCACTTCTTGAACTAACCAATGATCCCCGGTGCAGTACATGTCCCACCCCCTAACCAATGGAAAGAGAGCACACAGTATCTATTGTATTATGTCTTGAGCTAGTGAATAAATATAGCTTGCAATAGGCTTGGTCACACAAGACTCTGCAAGGCTTTCTCCTTGATAAGCTGAGGACTGAATTCAGGTTGCCCCGGCGAAGTCATTCCCACGTGTGTAAGTTTCTCTGTGACCATCTTGTTCTCCTTCTGTGTTAGCCATTTACTCCTTCTCTCTGTTATTATTTGCGATTGTGCCACTATTGTATATTCATGTCTAGTTACTCTGTTTAGATATTAATGTTAGTTTTGTAGTGTATAAGCTGTTAACTGTACTTTTTCCCTTTTTACTTACTAATATCATCTAGTAAAGGTGTTGGAACCTTAGCAAGGAGTGTGTGTTTTACTAGTTATTGCAAAGGGTATTCTGAGCGTCTCATATCGCTCAAACAGTTTTTATATTATCAAGGTCTATAAGCATTATATCATTACAGTATTACAGTACTAAGGTTTTACAGTATAAGCATATCCTTTCAGTGTGTTGCTAGCAAGGTTTACTGAGTGTCATTCTGTGAGCGTCTGCGCCGCTCGTGTTCTCGTGGGCACAGCGTCTGCTACGCTATAAGCGTACCATTACGGTACTTCATACGCCAATTGCGTACTGAGTCTGGTACAAATATATAGTGAATGTTATAAGGTAAAGAATAGGCTTTATCACTTTGCATACCGGTCATCCTTGTGCTCATTTATATGGGGGCTGGACAGGGCTGCGCTTCTGTCTGTCCATAATTATAGCTCTCAAAAGGAATGTGCTCCCCAGTATTTTGTGCTGTTGTATAACTGCTGTAAAACACATTGTTTCCTGTATGTGGGATTATTATTCAGATTTACTATAAACTAAGATTCCATATTTATACACATCCAGTATGCTGCACGCAAGACCACAAATGTTACAGTACTGCTGTGTGTACCCATTTTCCTTCTGTCCTTTAATGCCACTGTCAATTCACAGAATTCGGAATGAAGGGTGACTGGTCGCCATTCAGCATGTTGACACCAGAAGGATAACACATTGACAGTCAGTATGTTTATTAGGTCGACAACCAACATCTAGACGTGCATTAAGGTCGACACATTCAAAATGTTGACATTTAACATGACGATAGCAAAATATTGACATGTTTCTTGTTGATTTTTAGGTTGCAGTTTACGCCAAAATAAGCAAAAAAACCTCGTCATCATTCTGGTGTGGATATGTTAAATGTGGACACTGAACATGTCGACCTTAATGCATGTCTACATATCGGTTGTCAATCTAATGATTGTGTTGACATTCTGACCATCAAAATTTGGAGCGTGTTGACCTTCTGGTGTCATCATACTGAATGTCGACCAGTCACACCAAACCCATATACAGATCTACAAGGGTGTAACTAGGGGTCCGAGCGCCCCTGGCAAAGTGGCTGCCCCCCCCCCCCCCCCCTTCCCTCACACACACACACACATATATTTGAAATAAGGGAGGCTTGTCAAAAAAGTAATGTGGCCTTGTGGGGAAGGGGCATGGCCACACAATAGTATTTCCAATTATACCACACAGTATCACATTACCCCACACAGTAGTGTCCATTACTCACATTACAACGCACAGTAGTGTCTCTTATTCACGTTACGCCACACAGTCATACCCCTATAGAAAACACAGTCTATACAGGGCATATGGGGAATGCAAATAGAAAATGGAAATGTGGACCAATGCTAATAAATATAATCCTAATTTTATATGAGGAATGCGGTCAAACCACATTTGCCATTAGTATATCTGATCCTGCCCATAGGCACACACATATACACTTACATACATAGTCACAAACAAAACACATACATATGATATACAGTACAGTCACACATGCAGTATATACAAATGCAGTCCTGTACATAGTTACACACTTATTCACATACATAGTCACACACTAAAACACACATAAATACAGTAGATACTTATACGCACACAAACATATATTCATAATCACACACATACATAAATTCAATCGCAGACACACATACAGACAGACAGACTATATAGGATCTCCACCAGCCCCCACATTACAGACAGGGTACGCTGACTGCATGTACTTTAGTAGCTCATTGTCCTCTCTCCCTCTCCTCCATGCTGCTGGGCTGCCCGGCAGTGAGTGTTGTGTAGTCCCATCCCCGTGCTTCCACTCCGTCCATGGCCCTAGCCCAATACAGGGCAGTGCAGTCCTGTGCCTTGACCCCCCCCCATCCCAATAATCCAGCTCTGACTGTACCTGGTGACTGTCTGTCACTGCCGGCGCCAGTGTCCAGCGGCACAGCTCAGCACTAGTGATCAATCAGACTTAAAGTAAACTACAGCTCCTAGCAGCACTTGGTGCTGGGAGATCCCAGCAACAAGGGCTGCTGGGAGCTGTAGTTTATGTTGAGTCTGATTACAAGCGAGGTGCAGTGCACTGCTGTCGGACACTGGCACCGGCACTAACATACAGTCACCAACTCTAACAGTACCACTTGGTTTTACCCCCTGGCCATGGATGGCACAGCCGGATGGCGCCCCCTCCTTGCCTGGCGCCCCTGGCGAGTGCCATCCTGGCCAATAGGTAGATACACCCCTGCAGATCTATATAAAGATTCCATTCCCCATTCCATTGCTCCTGAGAAGAACCCCACTGTTTGCTAATATGGTTTTAGCCATGAAAAGGAGCTATCTATCCATTTCTATGGAGTATTCAGACAGTTACTTCTTCACCTTGCCCCCACAGTAACACATACCTGGTGCTACTCTGCTCCATGCCTTAGCACTGCAGTGCAAGCATTGCCTGGACATGTTCCCAATATTCACCTTAGGGTGCATCTCATACTGGATATTTATATCATAGTGAAAATAGGATTTTAATACCTACCAGTAAATCCTTTTAGCTTAGTCCATAGAGGATGCTGGGGACACCAAAAGGACCATGGGGTATAGACGGGATCCGCAGGAGACATGGGCACTTTAAGACTTTGAAAAAGGGGTGTGAACTAGCTCCTCCCTCTATGCCCCTCCTCCAGACTCCAGTTATAGGAACTGTGCCCAGGGAGACGGACATTCCGAGGAAAAGGATTTAATGATAACTTAGGTGGGACCCGTACCAGCTCACACCTCAAACACGCCGTACAACATGGCAATTAACAAAACTCCAGTCAACGTCATGAACAACGTCAGCAACAGGCTGACTATAATCATAACACAACCCGTGTGTAAACAGAACTAATAACTAAGAATTGCAGATAGAGTCCGCACTGGGACGGGCGCCCAGCATCCTCTACGGACTAAGAGAAAAGGATTTACTGGTAGGTATTAAAATCCTATTTTCTCATACGTCCTAGAGGATGCTGGGGACACCAAAAGAACCATGGGGTTTATACCAGAGCTCCAGAACGGGCGGGAGAGTGCGGATGACTCTGCAGCACCGATTGACCAAACATGAGGTCTTCATCAGCCAGGGTATCAAACTTCTAAAGCTTCTCAAAAGTGTTTGAACCCGACCAAGTAGCTGCTCGGCAGAGTTGCAATGCCGAGACCCCCCCCGGGCAGCCGCCCAGGATGAGCCCACCTTTCTGGTAGAATGGGCCTTCACCGATTTCGGTAACGGCAATCCAGCCGTAGAATGAGCATGCCGAATCGTAGTACAGATCCAGCGTGCAGTAGTCTGCTTGGAAGCAGGAGCCCCAATCTTGTTGGGAGCATAGAGGACAAACAGAGCGTGTGTTTTCCTCAGATGAGCCGTCCTGGCGACATAAATCTTTAACGCCCTAATCACATCTAAAGATTTTGACTCAGCGAAGGCGTCAGTAGCCACTGGCACCACAATAGGTTGGTTCATGTGGAATGATGAAACCACCTTTGGTAGAAATTGTTGACGAGTCCTCAACTCTACTCTATCTTCATGGAAGATTAAATACGGGCTCTTGTGAGACAAGGCCGCTAACTCAGACACCCGCCTTGCGGATGATAAGGCTAATAGCATGACCACTTTCCAAGTGAGAAATTTCAACTCTATCTTCTGCAAAGGTTCAAACCAAGTTGATTGAAGGAACTGCAACACCACGTTAAGATCCCATGGTGCCACTGGGGGCACAAACGGAGGTTGGATGTGCAGCACTCCTTTCACAAAAGTCTGAACTTCTGGAAGGGAGGCCAATTCTTTTTGAAAGAAAATTGACCAGGCCGAAATTTGTACTTTAATTGAGCCTAACTTCAGGCCCGCATCTACACCTGCTTGTAGAAAATGGAGAAAACGCCCTAGCTGAAAATCTTCCGCAGGAGCTTTCTTGGACTCACACCAATACACGTTTTCTCCAAATACGGTGGTAATGTTTCGCAGTTACTTCTTTTCTAGCCCGGAGAAGTGTGGGAATGACTTCACTGGGAATACCCTTTCAGCCTAGGATCCGACGCTCAACCGCCAAGCCGTCAAACATAGCCGCGGTAAGTCTTGATACACGCACGGCCCCTGCTGTAACAGGTCCTCTCGTAGAGGAAGGGGCCAGGGATCTCCTATGAGCAATTCCTGAAGATCTGGATACCAAGCCCTTCTTGGCCAGTCCAGAACAATGAGGATTGCCTGAACCTTTGTTCTTCTTATGATCTTTAGCACCTTTGGAATGAGTGGAATCGGAGGGAACACGTACACCGACTGAAACACCCATGGTGTCACTAGGGCGTCCACTGCTATTGCTTGAGGGTCTCTCGACCTGGAACAATATCTCTGAAGTTTCTTGTTGAGGCGAGACGCCATCATATCTATTTGAGGAATCCCCCAAAGACTTGTCACTTCTGCGAAGACCTCTTGATGAAGACCCCACTCTCCCGGATGGAGATCGTGTCTGCTGAGGAAGTCTGCTTCCCAGTTGTCCACTCCTGGAATGAAGACCGCTGACAGCGCGCTTGTATGCTTTTCCGCCCAGCGGAGAACTTTTGTGGCCTCTGCCATCGCCGGTCTGCTCTTTGTTCCGCCCTGGCGGTTTATGTGTGCTACCGCTGTTATATTGTCCGACTGGATCAGGACGGGTAGGTTGCGAAGAAGACATTCCGCCTGAAGAAGGCCGTTGTAAATGGCCCTTAACTCCAACACATTTATGTGTAGAGAAACTTCCTGGCTTGACCATTTTTTCCTGGAAGGTTTCCCCCTGTGTGACTGCACCCCAGCCTCGGAGACTCGCATCCGTGGTCACTAGGATCCAGTCCCGGATCCCGAACCTGCGACCATCTAGGAGGTGAGAGCTGTGCAGCCACCACAGGAGTGAGATCCTGGTCGTGGAGGACAGTATTATTTTCCGGTGCATGTGCAGATGAGATCTGGACCACTTGTCCAACAGATCCCACTGAAACACTCTGGCATGGAACCTGCCAAATTGAATGGCCTCGTAGGCCGCCACCATCTTCCCCAGCAATCGAGTGCATTGATGGATAGACACTCTTGCTGGTTTCAAAATTTGTTTGACCAGACTCTGAATTTCTAGAGCCTTCTCTTCTGGAAGAAAAACCCTCCGTAATTCCGTGTCCAGAATCAATCCCAAAAACAACAGTCTTTTCGTCGGATTCAACTGTGACTTTGGCAAGTTTAGGAGCCAACCATGTTGTTGCAGAACTGTCAGGGAGAGCGTAATGCTCTGCAGCAATTGGTCCTTGGATCTCGCCTTTATCAGGAGATCGTCCAAGTACGGGATAACTGTGACTCCTTGCTTGCGCAGGAGAACCATAATTTCCGCCATAACTTTGGTGAAAACCCTCGGAGCCGTGGACAGACCAAACGGCAACATCTGAAATTGGTAAATGACAATCCTGAACTGCAAACCTCAGGTAAGCCTGATGCGGAGGATATATGGGAATGTGTAAGTAGGCATCCTTTATGTCGACCGACACCATAAAATCCCCTTTCTCCATACTGGAGATCACTACTCAGAGAGATTCCATCTTGAATTTTCCTAGGTAGCAATTGAGGGATTTTAGGTTCAGAATAGGTCTGACCGAGCCGTCCGGCTTCGGGACCACAAACAGGCTCGAATAAAAGCCTTCTCCCTGTTCTGACGGGGGAACCCTGATAATAACCTGATTGAGACACAACTTTTGTATTGCATCGCATACTACCTCCCTGTCCGGAAGAGAAGCTGGCAAGGCCATTTTGAAAAATCGGCGAGGGGGAACGTCTTGAAACTCTAGTTTGTACCCCTGGGACACTATTCCTAACACCCAGGGGTCCAGGTCCGAACAAATCCAGACCTGACTGAAGAGTCGTAGACATGCCCCCACTGGTGCGGACTCCCGCAGAGGAGCCCCAGCGTCATGCGGTGGATTTGGCAGAAGCCGGGGAGGACTTCTGCTCCTGGGAGCCTGCCACGGCTGGAGATCTTTTACCTCTTCCCCTTCCTCTATTTGCCAGGAAGGAATAACATCGGCCTTTTTTGTACTGGTTTGTCCAAAAGGACTGCATCTGCAAGGGATAAGCTTTCTTTTGCTGCGGAGGAACATAAGGCAAAAATGAGGATTTAACCGCAGTAGCCGTATATACCAAATCAGTGAGACCTTCCCCGAACAATACTCCACCTTTATACGGTAAGGACTCCATAGCTTTCTTAGAGTCAGCATCAGCATTCCATTGATGAATCCACAACGCCCTCCTAGCTGAGATTGCCATGGCATTGGCCCTTGATCCCAAGAGGCCAATATCTCTCGCCGCTTCCTTCAGGTAAGCTGCGGCGTCCCTGATATAACCCAGTGTTAAAAGGATGTTTATCCCTATCTAGGGTATCAATATCAGATGACAAGTTATCTGCCCACTTTTCGATAGCACTACTCACCCACGCAGATGCAATAGCTGGTCTGAGTAGTGTACCTGTGTTGACGTAAATAGGATTTTAATACCTACCCGTAAATCCTTTTCTTAGTCCGTAGAGGATACTGGGGACGTTTCAAGAACCATGGGGTATAGACGGGATCCGCAGGAGACATGGGCACTTTAAGACTTAAAAAGGAGTGTGAACTGGCTCCTCCCTCTATGCCCCTCCTCCAGACCCCAGTTATAGGAACTGTGCCCAGGGAGAAGGATATATCGAGGAAAAGGTTTTATTTAATTTTAAACTAAGGTGAGATACATACCAGCTCACACCTCAAGCATGCCGTACAACATGGCATTCAACCAAACGCATGCAACGGCATGAATAACGTCAGCAACAGGCTGACTTAACACAACACAACATGTGTGTAACCATAACCAATAACTGCAGAAACAGTACGCAGTGGGACGGGCGCCCAGCATCCTCTACGGACTAAGAGAAAAGGATTTACCGGTAGGTATAAAAATTCTATTTTCTCATACGTCCTAGAGGATGCTGAGGACGCTTCAAGAACTATGGGGTTTATACCAAAGCTCTAGAACGGGCGGGAGAGTGCGGATGACTCTGCAGCACCGATTGACCAAACAAGAGGTCCTCATCAGCCAGGGTATCAAACTTGTAAAACTTCGCAAAGGTGTTTGAACCCAACCAAGTAGCTGCTCGGCAAAGCTGTAATGCCGAGACCCCTCGGGCAGCCGCCCAGGATGCGCCCACCTTTCTGGTAGAATGGGCCATCTCCGATTTCGGTAACGGCAACCCAGACGTAGAATGAGCCTGCTGAATCGCTTCACAGATCCAGCGTGCAATAGTCTGCTTGGAAGCAGGAGCCCCAATCTTGTTGGGAGCATACAGAACAAACAGAGACTCCGTTTTCCTAATGTGAGCCGTTCTGGCGACATAAATTTTCAAAGCTCTGACCACATCGAGAGACATCGATTCCGTCAAGGCTTCAGTAGCCACTGGCACCACAATAGGTTGGTTCATGTGAAACGATGAAACCCCTTTTGGCAGAAATTGCTGACGAGTTCTCAACTCCGCTCTATCTGCATGGAAGATTAAATAGGGGCTCTTGTGAGACAAAGCCGCTAATTCAGACACCCGCCTTGCGGATGCCAAGGCTAACAGCATGACCACCTTCCAAGTGAGGAATTTCAACTCAACTTTATGTAAAGGTTCAAACCAAGGAGTTTGCAGGAACTGCAACACCACATTAAGATCCCATGGTGCCACTTGGGGCACAAAGGGAGGTTGGATGTGCAGCACACCTTTCACGAAAGTCTGAACTTCTGGAAGGGAGGCCAATTCTTTTTGAAAGAAGATTGATAAGGCCGAAATTTGTACTTTAATGGAGCCTAATTTTAGGCCTGCAGCCACACCTGCTTGCAGAAAATGGAGAAAATGCCCCAGCTGAAATTCCTCTGTAGGAGCCTTCTTGGATTCACACCAAGACACATATTTTCTCCAAATACAGTGGTAATGTTTCGCCGTTACTTCTTTCCTAGCCTGAAGCAGTGTGGGAATGACTTAATTGGGAATACCCTTTCGGGCTAGGATTTGGCGTTCAACTGCCATGCCGTCAAACGCAGCCGCGGTAAGTCTTGATACACGCACGGCCCCTGCAGTAACAGGTCCTCTCGTAGAGGAAGAGACCAGGGATCTCCTATGAGTAATTCCTGAAGATCCGCATACCAGGCCCTCCTTGGCCAGTCTGGAACAATGAGTATCGCATGAACCCTTATTCTTCTTATGATCTTTATCACTTTTGGAATGAGTGGAAGTGGAGGGAATACATAGACTGACTGAAATACCCACGGTGTCACTAGGGCGTCCACCGCTATTGCTTGAGGGTCCCTCGACCTGGAACAATATCTCTGAAGTTTCTTGTTGAGGCGAGACGCCATCATGTCTAGTTGAGGAGTTCCCCAACGATTTGTCACTTCTGCAAAGACCTCTTGATGAAGACCCCGCTCTCCTGGATGGAGATCGTGTCTGCAGAGGAAGTCTGCTTCCCAGTTGTCCACACCTGGAATGAAGACCGCTGACAGAGCGCTTGCATGTCTTTCCGCCCAGCGGAGAGCTTTTGTGGCCTCTGCCATTGCCGCTCTGCTCTTTGCTCCGCCCTTGCGGTTTATGTACGCCACTGCTGTTATGTTGTCCGACTGAATCAAGACGGGCAGACCGCGAAGAAGATGTTCCACTTGCAGAAGGCCGTTGTAAATGGCCCTTAATTCCAGAATGTTTATGTGCGGACAAGCTTCCTGGCTTGACCATTTTCCCTGGAAATTTTCCTCCTGAGTGACTGCTCCCCAGCCTCGGAGACTTGCATCCGTGGTCACCAGGATCCAATCCTGAAACCCGAACCTGCGACCCTCTAAGAGATGAGAGCTGTGCAGCCACCACAGGAGGGAGATTCTGGTCCTTGAGGACGGGATAATTTTCCGGTGCAGGTACGACCCGGACCACTTGTCCAACAGGTCCCACTGAAACACCCTGGCATGGAATCTGCCAAACTGAATGGCCTCGTAGGCTACCACCATCTTCCCCAGCAACCGAGTGCATTGATGAATCGACACTCTTGCCGGTTTCAGAATCTGTTTGACCATGTTCTGAATTTCCAGAGCCTTTTCTACTGGAAGAAAGACTCTCTTTCATTCTGTGTCCAGAATCATACCCAAGATTGACAGCCGTGTTGTCGGAACCAACTGTGATTTTGGCAAGTTTAGGAGCCAACCATGTTGTTGCAGAATTGTCAGGGAGAGCGTAATCTTCTGCAGTAATTGCTCCTTGGATCTCGCCTTTATCAGGAGATCGTCCAAGTACGGTATAATTGTGATTCCCTGCTTTCGCAGGAGAACCATCATTTCCGCCATTACTTTGGTGAAAATTCTCTGAGCCGTGGCCAGACCAAACGGCAAAATCTGAAACTGATAATGGCAATCCTGCATTGCAAACCTCAGATGAGCCTGATGTGGAGGATAAATGGGAACATGCAAGTAAGCATCCTTTATATCTACCGACACCATAAAATCCCCCTCCTCCAGACTGGAGATCACTGCCCGGAGAGATTCCATCTGGAATTTCCTTAGGTAAAAATTGAGGGATTTGAGGTATAGGATTGGTCTGGCTTTGGGACCACGGACAGGCTGGAATAAAAGCCTTCTCCCTGTTGCGACAGGGGGACCCTGACAATGACCTGATTTAGACACAATTTTTGTATTGCTTCGCATACCACCTCCCTGTCCTGAAAGGAAGCTGGTAAAGCCGATTTGAAAAATTGGCGAGGGGGAACGTCTTGAAACTCTAGTTGGTAACCCTGGGACACTATTTCCAAAACCCATGGGTCTAGGTCCGAACGAGCCCAGAATTGACTGAAGAGTTTGAGACGTGCTCCCACCGGTGCTGACTCCCTCAGAGGAGCCCCAGCGTCATGCGGTGGATTTGACAGAAGCCGGGGAGGACTTCTGCTCTTGGGAACTTGCCCCAGCTGGTGACCTTTTTCCCTTTCCTCTTTCTCTAGAAGTAAGGAAGGAAGTCCCTCTGCCTTTTTTGTATTTATTGGGACGAAAGGACTGCATCTGATAGTGGTGCGTTTTCGTTTGTTGTGCAGGAACATAAGGTAAAAATGACGACTTACCCACGGTAGCCGTAGGTACCAGGTCAGTGAGGCAGTCACCAAACAAGATACCACCTTTATACGGCAGAGACTCCATAGCCTTCTTAGAGTCCGCATCAGCATTCCATTGATGAATCCACAATGCTCTCCTGACTGAGACTGCCATGGCATTGGCCCTTGATCCCAAAAGGCCAATATCCCTCGCAGCTTCCTTTAGATAGGCTGCAGCGTCCCTGATATGACCCAGTGTCAAAAGAACGCTATCCCTGTCCAGGGTATCTATATCAGATGACAAGTTATCTGCCCATTTTTCAATAGCGCTACTTACCCATGCCGAAGCCACGGCCGGTCTGAGCAGCGTACCCGTAGTGATATAAATGGATTTCAACGTATTTTCCTGCTTACGATCCGCAGGATCCTTTGGGGCTGCCGTTTCAGGGGACGGCAGCGCCACCTTTTTTGGACAGCCGTGATAAAGCTTTGTCCACAGTGGGGGGTGACTCCCACTTTTCCCTATCCCCCGAGGGGAACAGATATGCCACCGGAATTCTCTTGGGAATCTGAAACTTCTTGTCAGGATTTTCCCAAACCAAAAAGAGTATTCAGTTCATGAGAGGGAGGAAACGTTACCTCAGGTTTCTTTCCTTTATACATGCAGACCCTTGTATCAGGAACATCAGGGTCTTCCGTGATATGTAACACGTCTTTGATCGCCACAACCATGTACTGAATGCTCTTAGCCAGTTTTGGATTTAATCTGGCATCACTATAGTCGACACTGGCGTCAGAGTCCGTGTCGGTATCTGTATCTGCTATCTGGGTAAATGAATGCTTTTGTGGCCCCGAGGGGGTCTGAACCTTGGACTACACATCCTCTATGGATTTTTTCCATGCCTGGATTTGAGACTCAGATTTATCCAATCTTTTATTCAACGAGCCACATTCGCATTCAAAGCACTCAAAACATTTACCCAATCAGGAGTCGGCGTTGCAGACAGGGTCACTCCCACAGCAGTTTCTTTCCCTAATTCAGTCTCCTCCTGGGAAGAGCACTCTGGCTCAGACATGTCGACACACGTGCACCGACACTGCCAAACACACTGGGCATATAGGGGACAGACCCACAGTAAAGACTGTCAGAGAAACACAGAGGGAGTTTGCCAGCTGACAACCCAGCGCTTATCCCGGTTCTGAACACTTTTATATAAAGCCCCAGACCTGTTAGCGCTTTTATATTACATTAAATATCATCAAATATTCTGTGCCCCCCTCGGTTTTGCACCGTTACTGGTACAGCAGTGGAAAGGAAGGCCAGCGTCTCTACAGCTCTGTGGAGAGAAAATGGCGCTGGTGAGAGCTAAGCCCCGCCCCCTCAATGGCGCACTTCAGCCCCGCTATTTTATCAAATATTTATACTGGCGGGGGACCGGATTCAGTGCCTAGGCACTTAAAAAACACTTTTTCCAGGTCATATTGAGGATTTACATGCTGCCCAGGGTGCCGTGCCCCCCCCCCCCCCACGCCCTGTAGTGCCGGTGTGTGGGAGCATTGCGTGCTGTGCGGTACCTCAAAGCCGTCACTGAAGTCTTCTGATCTTCTTCTACTCACCCGTCTTCTGACTTCTGTCTCTGCAAGAGGGGTGACAGCAGGCTCCGGGAACGAGCATCTAGGCGTACATAGCGTTCAGACCCTCAGGAGCTAATGGTGTCCTGTAGCCTAAGAAGCAGATCCTTGAAACTCACAGAAGTAGGTCTGCTTCTCTCCCCTAAGTCCCACAATGCAGGGAGACTGTTGCCAGCAGTTCTCCCTGAAAATAATAAACCTAACATAAGTCTTTTTCTGAGAAACTCTGGAGAGCTCCCCAGTGTGCAACCAGTCTCACTGGGCACAGATTCTAAACTGGAGTCTGGAGGAGGGGCATAGAGGAAGGAGCCAGTTCACACCCCTTTTAAAGTCTTAAAGTGCCCATGTCTCCTGCGGATCCCATCTATACCCCATGGTTCTTGAAGAGTCCCCAGCATCCTCTAGAGACGTATGAGAAAATGGATTTCTCTATCGTCCTAAGTGGATGCTGGGGTTCCTGAAAGGACCATGGGGAATAGCGGCTCCGCAGGAGACAGGGCACAAAAAAGTAAAGCTTTACTAGGTCAGGTGGTGTGCACTGGCTCCTCCCCCTATGACCCTCCTCCAGACTCCAGTTAGATTTTGTGCCCGAACGAGAAGGGTGCAATCTAGGTGGCTCTCCTAAAGAGCTGCTTAGAGAAAGTTTAGTTTAGGTTTTTTTCTTTACAGTGAGTCCTGCTGGCAACAGGATCACTGCAACGTGGGACTTAGGGGGAAAGTAGTAAACTCACCTGCATGCAGAGTGGATTTGCTGCTTGGCTACTGGACACCATTAGCTCCAGAGGGATCGAACACAGGCCCAGCCGTGGAGTCCGGTCCCGGAGCCGCGCCGCCGACCCCCTTGCAGATGCTGAAGCGTGAAGAGGTCCGGAAACCGGCGGCTGAAGACTCCTCAGTCTTCATAAGGTAGCGCACAGCACTGCAGCTGTGCGCCATTTTCCTCTCAGCACACTTCACTGGGCAGTCACTGAGGGTGCAGAGCGCTGGGGGGGGGCGCTCTGAGAGGCAAATATAAACCTTATACAAGGCTAAAAATACCTCACATATAGCCCATAGGGGCTATATGGAGATATTTAACCCCTGCCTGACTGGAAAAATAGCGGGAGAAGAACCCGCCGAAAAAGGGGCGGGGCCTATCTCCTCAGCACACGGCGCCATTTTCTGTCACAGCTCCGCTGGTCAGAACGGCTCCCAGGTCTCTCCCCTGCACTGCACTACAGAAACAGGGTAAAACAGAGAGGGGGGGCACATTAATGGCTATATATATATATATTAAAGCAGCTATAAGGGAGCACTTAATATAAGGATATCCCTTGTATATATAGCGCTTTGTGGTGTGTGCTGGCAGACTCTCCCTCTGTCTCCCCAAAAGGGCTAGTGGGTCCTGTCTTCATTAGAGCATTCCCTGTGAGTTTGCGGTGTGTGTCGGTACGTGGTGTCGACATGTATGAGGACGATATTGGTGTGGAGGCGGAGCAATTGCCAAATATGCAGATGTCACCCCCCAGGGGGTCGACACCAGAATGGATGCCTTTATTTGTGGAATTACGTGATGGTTTATCTTCCCTTAAACAGTCAGTTGAGGACATGAGGCGGCCGGACAATCAATTAATGCCTGTCCAGGCGCCTCAAACACCGTCAGGGGCTGTAAAACGCCCTTTGCCTCAGTCGGTCGACACAGACCCAGACACGGGCACTGATTCCAGTGACGACGGTAGAAATTCAAACGTATTTTCCAGTAGGGCCACACGTTATATGATTTTGGCAATGAAGGAGACGTTACATTTAGCTGATACTACAGATACCGTAAAACAGGGTATTATGTATGGTGTGAAAAAACTACAAACAGTTTTTCCTGAATCAGAAGAATTAAATGACGTGTGTGATGAAGCGTGGGTTGCTCCTGATAAAAAGTTGATAATTTCAAAAAAGTTATTGGCATTATACCCTTTCCCGCCAGAGGTTAGGGCGCGCTGGGAAACACCCCCTAAGGTGGACAAGGCGCTCACACGCTTATCCAAACAAGTGGCGTTACCCTCTCCTGAGACGGCCGCACTTAAGGATCCATCAGATAGAAAGATGGAAGTTATTCAAAAGAATATATACACACATGCAGGTGTTATACTACGACCAGCTATAGCAACTGCCTGGATGTGCAGTGCTGGAGTAGTTTGGTCAGAATCCCTGATTGAAAATATTGATACCCTAGATAGGGACAATGTTTTACTGTCGTTAGAACAAATAAAGGATGCATTTATCTATATGCGTGATGCACAGAGGGATATTTGCACACTGGCATCTCGGGTGAGTGCTATGTCCATTTCAGCCAGAAGAGCCTTATGGACACGACAGTGGACAGGCGATGCGGATTCAAAACGTCACATGGAGGTTTTGCCGTATAAAGGGGAGGAGTTATTTGGAGTTGGTCTATCAGACTTGGTGGCCACGGCTACTGCCGGGAAATCCACTTTTTTACCTCAAGTCACTCCCCAACAGAGAAAGGCACCGACCTTTCAACCGCAGCCTTTTCGCTCCTACAAAAATAAGAGAGCAAAGGGCTTGTCGTACCTGCCACGAGGCAGAGGAAGAGGGAAGAGACACCAACAGGCAGCTCCTTCCCAGGAACAGAAGCCCTCCCCGGCTCCTGCAAAAACCTCAGCATGACGCTGGGGCCTCTCAAGCGGACTCGGGGACAGTGGGGGGCCGTCTCAAAAATTACAGCGCGCAGTGGGCTCACTCGCAGGTAGACCCCTGGATCCTGCAGATAATATCTCAGGGGTACAGGTTGGAATTAGAGACGGATCCTCCTCATCGTTTCCTGAAGTCTGCCTTACCAACCGTCTCTTCCGAAAGGGAGAGGGTGTTGGAAGCCATTCACAAGCTGTACGCTCAGCAGGTGATAGTCAAAGTACCCCTATTACAACAAGGAAAGGGGTATTATTCCACTCTATTTGTGGTACCGAAGCCGGATGGCTCGGTAAGGCCTATTCTAAATCTGAAGTCCTTGAACCTCTACATAAAAAAGTTCAAGTTCAAGATGGAGTCACTCAGAGCAGTGATAGCGAACCTGGAAGAAGGGGACTTTATGGTATCCTTGGACATCAAGGATGCGTATCTACACGTTCCGATTTACCCCGCACACCAGGGGTACCTCAGGTTCATTGTTCAAAACTGTCACTATCAGTTTCAGACGCTGCCGTTCGGATTGTCCACGGCGCCTCGGGTCTTTACCAAGGTAATGGCCGAGATGATGATTCTTCTTCGAAGAAAAGGCGTATTAGTTATCCCATACTTGGACGATCTCCTAATAAGGGCAAGGTCCAGAGAACAGCTGGAGACAGCTTTAGCACTATCTCAAGAGGTGCTAAGACAACACGGGTGGATTCTGAATATTCCAAAATCCCATTTAATCCCGACAACTCGTCTGCTGTTCCTAGGAATGATTCTGGACACGGTTCAGAAAAAGGTTTTCCTTCCAGAGGAAAAAGCCAAGGAGTTATCCGATCTGGTCAGGAACCTCCTAAAACCAGGAAAAGTGTCAGTACATCAATGCACAAGAGTCCTGGGAAAAATGGTGGCTTCTTACGAAGCAATTCCATTCGGCAGATTCCATGCAAGAATATTCCAAAGGGATCTGTTGGACAAATGGTCAGGGTCGCATCTGCAGATGCACCTGCGAATAACCCTGTCACCAAAGACAAGGGTGTCACTTCTGTGGTGGTTGCAGAAGGCTCACCTATTAGAAGGCCGCAGATTCGGCATTCAGGATTGGATCCTGGTGACCACGGACGCCAGCCTGAGAGGCTGGGGAGCAGTCACACAAGGAAGAAACTTCCAGGGAGTATGGACGAGTCTGGAAAAGTCTCTTCACATAAACATTCTGGAACTAAGAGCAATCTACAATGCTCTAAGCCAGGCGGAACTTCTCCTGCAAGGAAAGCCGGTGTTGATTCAGTCGGACAACATCACGGCGGTCGCCCATGTAAACAGGCAGGGCGGCACAAGAAGCAGGAGTGCAATGGCAGAAGCTGCCAAGATTCTTCGCTGGGCGGAGAATCACGTGATAGCACTGTCAGCAGTGTTCATCCCGGGCGTGGACAACTGGGAAGCAGACTTCCTCAGCAGACACGATCTTCATCCGGGAGAGTGGGGTCTACATCCAGAAGTCTTCAACATGTTAATAGACCGTTGGGAAAGACCAATTGTAGACATGATGGCGTCTCGCCTCAACAAGAAACTGGACAAATATTGCGCCAGGTCAAGAGATCCACAGGCAATAGCTGTGGACGCACTGGTAACTCCTTGGGTGTACCAGTCAGTGTATGTGTTTCCTCCTCTGCCGCTCATACCAAAGGTATTGAAGATCATACGGCAAAGAAGAGTAAGAACAATACTAGTGGTTCCGGATTGGCCGAGAAGGACTTGGTATCCGGAACTTCAAGAGATGCTCACGGACGAACCGTGGCCTCTACCTCTGAGAAGGGACCTGCTACAGCAGGGTCCCTGTCTTTTTCAAGACTTACCGCGGCTGCGTTTGACGGCATGGCGGTTGAACGCCAGATCCTAAAAGGGAAAGGCATTCCAGAAGAAGTCATTCCTACCTTGATTAAGGCACGGAAGGAAGTCACCGTGAAACATTATCACCGCATTTGGCGAAAATATGTAGCGTGGTGCGAGGATCGGAGGGTTCCGACGGAGGAATTCCAACTGGGTCGTTTCCTACATTTCCTGCAATCAGGATTATCTATGGGTCTCAAATTGGGATCCATTAAGGTTCAAATTTCGGCCCTGTCAATATTCTTCCAAAAAGAATTGGCCTCTGTCCCTGAGGTCCAGACTTTTGTCAAGGGAGTACTGCATATACAGCCTCCTGTGGTGCCTCCGGTGGCACCGTGGGATCTAAATGTAGTTTTAGATTTCCTCAAATCCCATTGGTTTGAACCATTGAAAAAGGTGGATTTGAAATATCTCACATTGAAAGTGACTATGTTACTAGCCCTGGCCTCTGCCAGGAGAGTATCTGAATTGGCGGCTTTATCTTATAAAAGTCCTTATCTAATCTTCCATTCGGATAGGGCAGAACTGCGGACTCGTCCGCATTTTCTCCCTAAAGTGGTATCAGCATTTCATCTGAACCAACCTATTGTGGTGCCTGCGGCCACTAGCGACTTGGAGGACTCCAAGTTGTTGGACGTTGTCAGAGCCTTAAAAATATACATTGCAAGGACGGCTGGAGTCAGAAAATCTGACTCGCTGTTTATATTGTATGCACCCAACAAGTTGGGCGCACCTGCTTCTAAGCAGTCGATTGCTCGTTGGATTTGTAACACAATTCAACTTGCACATTCTGTGGCAGGCCTGCCACAGCCTAAAACTGTAAAAGCCCACTCCACAAGGAAGGTGGGCTCATCTTGGGCGGCTGCCCGAGGGGTCTCGGCATTACAACTCTGCCGAGCAGCTACGTGGTCGGGGGAGAACACGTTTGTAAAATTTTACAAATTTGATACCCTGGCAAAGGAGGACCTGGAGTTCTCTCATTCGGTGCTGCAGAGTCATCCGCACTCTCCCGCCCGTTTGGGAGCTTTGGTATAATCCCCATGGTCCTTTCAGGAACCCCAGCATCCACTTAGGACGATAGAGAAAATAAGAATTTACTTACCGATAATTCTATTTCTCGGAGTCCGTAGTGGATGCTGGGCGCCCATCCCAAGTGCGGATTATCTGCAATACTTGTACATAGTTATTGTTAACTAATTCGGGTTATTGTTAAGGAGCCATCTTTAAGAGGCCCTTTCTGTTGTCATACTGTTAACTGGGTTTAGATCACAAGTTGTACGGTGTGATTGGTGTGGCTGGTATGAGTCTTACCCGGGATTCAAAATGCCTCCCTTATTGTGTATGCTCGTCCGGGCACAGTACCTAACTGGAGTCTGGAGGAGGGTCATAGGGGGAGGAGCCAGTGCACACCACCTGACCTAGTAAAGCTTTACTTTTTTGTGCCCTGTCTCCTGCGGAGCCGCTATTCCCCATGGTCCTTTCAGGAACCCCAGCATCCACTACGGACTCCGAGAAATAGAATTATCGGTAAGTAAATTCTTATTTTTACCTCAAGTCACTCCCCAACAGAGAAAGGCACCGACCTTTCAACCGCAGCCTTTTCGCTCCTACAAAAATAAGAGAGCAAAGGGCTTGTCGTACCTGCCACGAGGCAGAGGAAGAGGGAAGAGACACCAACAGGCAGCTCCTTCCCAGGAACAGAAGCCCTCCCCGGCTCCTGCAAAAACCTCAGCATGACGCTGGGGCCTCTCAAGCGGACTCGGGGACAGTGGGGGGCCGTCTCAAAAATTACAGCGCGCAGTGGGCTCACTCGCAGGTAGACCCCTGGATCCTGCAGATAATATCTCAGGGGTACAGGTTGGAATTAGAGACGGATCCTCCTCATCGTTTCCTGAAGTCTGCCTTACCAACCGTCTCTTCCGAAAGGGAGAGGGTGTTGGAAGCCATTCACAAGCTGTACGCTCAGCAGGTGATAGTCAAAGTACCCCTATTACAACAAGGAAAGGGGTATTATTCCACTCTATTTGTGGTACCGAAGCCGGATGGCTCGGTAAGGCCTATTCTAAATCTGAAGTCCTTGAACCTCTACATAAAAAAGTTCAAGTTCAAGATGGAGTCACTCAGAGCAGTGATAGCGAACCTGGAAGAAGGGGACTTTATGGTATCCTTGGACATCAAGGATGCGTATCTACACGTTCCGATTTACCCCGCACACCAGGGGTACCTCAGGTTCATTGTTCAAAACTGTCACTATCAGTTTCAGACGCTGCCGTTCGGATTGTCCACGGCGCCTCGGGTCTTTACCAAGGTAATGGCCGAGATGATGATTCTTCTTCGAAGAAAAGGCGTATTAGTTATCCCATACTTGGACGATCTCCTAATAAGGGCAAGGTCCAGAGAACAGCTGGAGACAGCTTTAGCACTATCTCAAGAGGTGCTAAGACAACACGGGTGGATTCTGAATATTCCAAAATCCCATTTAATCCCGACAACTCGTCTGCTGTTCCTAGGAATGATTCTGGACACGGTTCAGAAAAAGGTTTTCCTTCCAGAGGAAAAAGCCAAGGAGTTATCCGATCTGGTCAGGAACCTCCTAAAACCAGGAAAAGTGTCAGTACATCAATGCACAAGAGTCCTGGGAAAAATGGTGGCTTCTTACGAAGCAATTCCATTCGGCAGATTCCATGCAAGAATATTCCAAAGGGATCTGTTGGACAAATGGTCAGGGTCGCATCTGCAGATGCACCTGCGAATAACCCTGTCACCAAAGACAAGGGTGTCACTTCTGTGGTGGTTGCAGAAGGCTCACCTATTAGAAGGCCGCAGATTCGGCATTCAGGATTGGATCCTGGTGACCACGGACGCCAGCCTGAGAGGCTGGGGAGCAGTCACACAAGGAAGAAACTTCCAGGGAGTATGGACGAGTCTGGAAAAGTCTCTTCACATAAACATTCTGGAACTAAGAGCAATCTACAATGCTCTAAGCCAGGCGGAACTTCTCCTGCAAGGAAAGCCGGTGTTGATTCAGTCGGACAACATCACGGCGGTCGCCCATGTAAACAGGCAGGGCGGCACAAGAAGCAGGAGTGCAATGGCAGAAGCTGCCAAGATTCTTCGCTGGGCGGAGAATCACGTGATAGCACTGTCAGCAGTGTTCATCCCGGGCGTGGACAACTGGGAAGCAGACTTCCTCAGCAGACACGATCTTCATCCGGGAGAGTGGGGTCTACATCCAGAAGTCTTCAACATGTTAATAGACCGTTGGGAAAGACCAATTGTAGACATGATGGCGTCTCGCCTCAACAAGAAACTGGACAAATATTGCGCCAGGTCAAGAGATCCACAGGCAATAGCTGTGGACGCACTGGTAACTCCTTGGGTGTACCAGTCAGTGTATGTGTTTCCTCCTCTGCCGCTCATACCAAAGGTATTGAAGATCATACGGCAAAGAAGAGTAAGAACAATACTAGTGGTTCCGGATTGGCCGAGAAGGACTTGGTATCCGGAACTTCAAGAGATGCTCACGGACGAACCGTGGCCTCTACCTCTGAGAAGGGACCTGCTACAGCAGGGTCCCTGTCTTTTTCAAGACTTACCGCGGCTGCGTTTGACGGCATGGCGGTTGAACGCCAGATCCTAAAAGGGAAAGGCATTCCAGAAGAAGTCATTCCTACCTTGATTAAGGCACGGAAGGAAGTCACCGTGAAACATTATCACCGCATTTGGCGAAAATATGTAGCGTGGTGCGAGGATCGGAGGGTTCCGACGGAGGAATTCCAACTGGGTCGTTTCCTACATTTCCTGCAATCAGGATTATCTATGGGTCTCAAATTGGGATCCATTAAGGTTCAAATTTCGGCCCTGTCAATATTCTTCCAAAAAGAATTGGCCTCTGTCCCTGAGGTCCAGACTTTTGTCAAGGGAGTACTGCATATACAGCCTCCTGTGGTGCCTCCGGTGGCACCGTGGGATCTAAATGTAGTTTTAGATTTCCTCAAATCCCATTGGTTTGAACCATTGAAAAAGGTGGATTTGAAATATCTCACATTGAAAGTGACTATGTTACTAGCCCTGGCCTCTGCCAGGAGAGTATCTGAATTGGCGGCTTTATCTTATAAAAGTCCTTATCTAATCTTCCATTCGGATAGGGCAGAACTGCGGACTCGTCCGCATTTTCTCCCTAAAGTGGTATCAGCATTTCATCTGAACCAACCTATTGTGGTGCCTGCGGCCACTAGCGACTTGGAGGACTCCAAGTTGTTGGACGTTGTCAGAGCCTTAAAAATATACATTGCAAGGACGGCTGGAGTCAGAAAATCTGACTCGCTGTTTATATTGTATGCACCCAACAAGTTGGGCGCACCTGCTTCTAAGCAGTCGATTGCTCGTTGGATTTGTAACACAATTCAACTTGCACATTCTGTGGCAGGCCTGCCACAGCCTAAAACTGTAAAAGCCCACTCCACAAGGAAGGTGGGCTCATCTTGGGCGGCTGCCCGAGGGGTCTCGGCATTACAACTCTGCCGAGCAGCTACGTGGTCGGGGGAGAACACGTTTGTAAAATTTTACAAATTTGATACCCTGGCAAAGGAGGACCTGGAGTTCTCTCATTCGGTGCTGCAGAGTCATCCGCACTCTCCCGCCCGTTTGGGAGCTTTGGTATAATCCCCATGGTCCTTTCAGGAACCCCAGCATCCACTTAGGACGATAGAGAAAATAAGAATTTACTTACCGATAATTCTATTTCTCGGAGTCCGTAGTGGATGCTGGGCGCCCATCCCAAGTGCGGATTATCTGCAATACTTGTACATAGTTATTGTTAACTAATTCGGGTTATTGTTAAGGAGCCATCTTTAAGAGGCCCTTTCTGTTGTCATACTGTTAACTGGGTTTAGATCACAAGTTGTACGGTGTGATTGGTGTGGCTGGTATGAGTCTTACCCGGGATTCAAAATGCCTCCCTTATTGTGTATGCTCGTCCGGGCACAGTACCTAACTGGAGTCTGGAGGAGGGTCATAGGGGGAGGAGCCAGTGCACACCACCTGACCTAGTAAAGCTTTACTTTTTTGTGCCCTGTCTCCTGCGGAGCCGCTATTCCCCATGGTCCTTTCAGGAACCCCAGCATCCACTACGGACTCCGAGAAATAGAATTATCGGTAAGTAAATTCTTATTTTTAGCGTATTTTCCGGTCTACGATCCGCAGGATCTTTAAGGGCTGCCGTGTCAGGAGATGGCAGAGCCACCTTTTTAGACAACCGTGATAGCGCCTTGTCCACAATGGGAGGTGATTCCCACTTTTCTCTATCCCCGAAGGGGAACGGATACACCATTTGAATCCTTTTGGGAATCAGAAACTTTTTAACCAGATTTTCCCACATTTTTTCAAAAAGGCTATTCAGTTCATGAGAAGGAGTAAACGTTACCTCAGGTTTCTTTCCCGTATACATACAGACCCTAGTATCAGGAACAGCAAGGTCCTCGGTGATATGCAACACGTCTTTTATTGCCACAATCATGTACTGAATGCTCTTTGCCAATTTTGGGTCTAATCTGGTATCACCATAATCGACACTGGAGTCAGTGTCCGTGTCAGTATCGGTGTCTGCTAACTGAGCAAAAAAGTACGTTTATGTGACCCCGAGGGGGTCTGGACTTGTGACAAACATCCTCCACAGATTTTTTCCAAACCTGGCTCTGAGACTCAGATTTATCTAATCTCTTATTAGATAAGAGGCACATTAGCATTCAAAACATTAACCCAATCAGGAGTCGGCGTTGCCGACAGGGTCACTCTCACAGCCGTTTCTACCCCTAACCCAGTCTCCTCCTGGGAAGAGCACTCCGCTTCAGACATGCCGACACACCTGTACCGACACCCACACTGGCCAAAAGGGGGACAGACCCACAGTAAAGCCTGTCAGAGAAACACAGAGGGAGTTTGCCAGCTCACAACCCAGCGCCTGACCCGGTTCTGAAACTCTAATATATATTGCCTCAGACCCTGCAGCGCTTTATACACTCAATTCTGCTGTGCCCCCCCCCCCGTTTTGCACCCTGTTACTTGGATAGCAGTGGTGAGGAAGGACCAGCGTCTCTGTAGCTCCGGAGAGAGTAGAGCTGTGAGGGCTAAGCCCCGCCCCCTCCCGGCACGCTTCAGCCCGCTCTTCTTAAAATGAATAACGCTGGCGGGGGTAAGAAATTTAGTGTCCCTGCACCCTAATTTCACTGTGCCAGCTAGAAAACGAGGTTTTTATGCTGCCCCCCCCCCCCCCCTCCTACAGTGTCTTTCTGTGTGTGGGAGCATGGTGCGCAGCGCGATCGCTGTGCGGTACCTCAAAGCCGTCACTGAAGTCTTCTTTTCCTCTGTCGCCACACATTGCCACAGGAGTCATCTTTGAAAAAGTCACTGGTTGCGTGACAAAACGCGTCAGGACTCCTCCCCCCTCTCTCACTGACTGACCGCACGCTCTGGGATACATCTCACAGCCCTATTCCACCGGCTACAGGAGCGAGCGGTACGCGTCCTAACACAGGACTTAGCCGACGTGTGAGTTCCGTGCGGCTGCTGTGGCCGATACTTCAGTCTCTCTCCCTTTGATCAGCAACGGACGGCGCACGTCCAGGGAGCATCGGAGGAGACCCACATATAGCTGGATCCTCGTGGCGGCTTTCATTCAATCAGCCGCACATCTGCCTTTTCCCTAAAATTGCAGCGGGCGGTGCACGCCCAGGGAAACTGAATTAACAGCAGTGGGATCCTGATCAGTACGGACAAACAGCTACGAATTCTCCCACTCTACAACTTATTGGGCATTTTGGATTCACCCGAGGACGCTCGGGTCCACTAGCCCTATTGGAGAGATAACTTAACATTCCATTGCTACCTATATACCGGCTTCCTGAACTCTGAGGCGATTTACACTATAGCCGAATATTTTAGAGCACACAATTGCCTTCAGCATTCTCTTTCACATTTAGCAACTGTGTTTCATTCAACAGCTATACATCTTTATACAGCAGTCTTGGCAACAGTGTTCTATAAGCATTGTAAACAACTTGCTACATTTGGACTGCCGTCAGCTATTCAGTTTTGCCTTACTGCTCTCTGTGTCTGTTGAAATAATATATGCAATTTATGTGAGCTTTAAATCTTCACACACGTGGCAATTCAGTGAGGACAGGGATTAGGTATTGCATTTTAGATATGAGCTTGTTATAAACAAAGTGTGTTTTATATTGATTTATTTGATAATAAATATTTATTCTATTTTCATCTGACTCCTTGGTTGTGAAAGAATTTAGGACTTCATGATGTCAAAATGAAATGAGCGCCTCTATTAATTCTTTTTTCTGATTTGCATAGAGGGAGGAGCCAGTTCACACCCCTTTTTCAAAGTCTTAAAGTGCCCATATCTCCTGCGGATCCCATCTATACCCCATGGTCTTTTTGGTGTCCCCAGCATCCTCTAGGACGTATGAGAAATAATACATTTGTAGTTCTTGTGGTACATTTGCACTTTATTGCCAGTGCTACTTCTAAAAAGCAGGTTTAAAGAGACAGAACAATTCTCTTACAATACATATTCTATCTGCAGCTTCACCTCTGCCACCTACCAACAACTCTCGCACCACCTATTACCTTAGTTTCAAGTGAACGCGGGCCCAAAGCACCTCTCACTCCATCCCTTACTGGCCTTATTGCATGGTGACACACCTCTCTCTTGCATTAATGATGCCAATAAATGTTTGTTATTGCTCAGGTTTAACTTGAAGGACCGAGATAAAACAAAGTGAAGATTATTTCCGGTCAGCATACCAGCGTTCGGGATGCCAGCAGTCGGAATACAGACACTGGTCAGAAAACCAACACCAGGATCCCTGACATAAATCACAATGCTGGTGCCAGAGTTTCCATTTCAAAATGATGCAGTTCTCAGTAGTTTTTGCGTCAGCATGGAACAGACAGACATAATGTTCTTAGAATATTAGTACAGATTAGCACGCCTTCTGAGTATCTCCTGCGCCATGGGAAATTCTTGTTAATTTATACACAAATGAACATAGTAGCAGTAGATATTTCAGGTCTAGCAATTAAATTGTTTTATTGAAACATAATTAAGGCAAGACAATAATGTTTTTAATCAGGATTCTAATATACTGACTTTAGGAAAACAATAGTTGTGCATTTTATTCACCCACCAGTGGGATCGGATATGTGTGCGCACATAAACCCCCTAAAACAGGCATAGCAAAAAAAAAAAAAAAAAAATATAGGACATTCATGGGAACATAGAAAAATAATGTGCGACTTATTGGTTTCGTAGCCCATAACTCCCTGAACCAGCATAAATACATTCTTCCTGCAGCATAAACATTATAGCAGCTTAATTGTGATCTCTCATAATAAATGGTCACTATAACTGTAACACATTACCAAGCCACATACATGGTGATATTCAATTAGTCACGATAATTTACCACAGCTAAAATCCCCGATAACCAGCCCTATCAGCCCCGTTTTTTTGAAAATACATAGATCCGGAAACTTATCATGGATCCTATACGTTTTCGACAAAAACAGAATTTATTTTCAGCGGAAAAAAAAAAATTAAATAGGAAGAAATTTTTTTTTTTTACAAAATTAACAATTTGTTAAATATTTATTTGCTCCCTATTTCCCTTTTTTTTCTTGAACAATTTCCGTAGCTAATTGAATATCTCCCATATAGAAGTCCTTTATAAAATCTGATACTAATGATTTAAAAACATTACTTTTTGTGCAAAATAAATGCACTACATTTCATTTGTCAAAGGTTATACTATTAATTGTAAACACACTGGCAATTGTAGGGGGGTGTCTACGCCCTAATGTCTGCCCTCAGCTGTACTTTACTATTTACTACTGAGCAAGCATCACAGCCAGGAGATTACTAAAAGGAATGGGACCATCATTCTAGATCCAAAGTAGGCCTCCCAGCCCAGTCCCAACACCTTAGTAGACTCTGCAAGCAGTGCTGCATGGAGAATAGAAATATACCACAACACAGACGTCATCTATGTGGAACCGAAAATGAACAGGCGTTTGTCCTATCCGAATTGGCTCTTCCTCTGTGCTGCTATTATCTGGCATCATTTAGTTGTCTTGCCACAGTTAGAATCTCTTTGGCTCCTCTGCTCAGTAACAGATCTGCAAGTTCGGTTCCCAAAGATTCTGCAGACGCCAGACTTTTATGAGGTACGCCAAGTGCTGTGATACCCACATGCTGGCAATCATCATTTGGTCCTTCCACTTCCTAGTAGACAAACAAACCAACGTGTGGATTAGTAATTGCCCTATATAACAATGTGACTTGTGGCCAGTATGGCATTGCTGATGGCAGTACTGTAGTACTTAGAAGACAAGTGGACCCCCTCCTCCAAATTAGTATTGAAAACTGTGTATGCTTATCTTAGGAGGAATTTTTAGCACTTATACTGGGAAGGTGGAACTATGGACCTGGCCAGACGAAGGGAAAGAAAGGGGTAATGTTCCGCCAGATATATTGGGCGATTTTAATAATAAGTAGCATTACAAGCAAAAAGTAACATACACAGTTAAAACAAAATAAATGGCTTGGTGGTTAAGCACACTAACCAATGTGCCAGAAATTAGCCAGCGTTACAAATGACAAAACAAGAGTTTTTCCTATTGCCTTCTTGTTCAAAAGACCTGCTAATAATATTCAAAGGGTATACGTCTCAAGTACATTTTGGAAATCCAAATATTTGAGATAAAGCAGAGATGTGCATTTCCCTGGTCATGGACCAACCTGAGAATGGAAGCGCTCAGAATAATAATATATCAAACATCCTGTTTTGTTCATACTTTAGACTGACTTGTAATTTAGGATCAGAGGCCTCTCTCACCTCATTCGGAAACACTATACAGCTCTGCATCGTCTCCTTCAGGCAGTCTGACCCATCAAGGCTGTAAACCGCTCCAGTAAGGTACAGCTGGGGAGAAGCACTGGCCAGTTAGATATGATTTAAGTGGGATACAGAAACGCAGCATGAAAAGGTTTATATCATACACTAGGCGATTCATAGTGCTCTACAGGTGCTCTCCACACCGTCGCAAGGGGCTACACCCCTTTAACCCTTGCATGTCTTTGGGGTCAGCAATATTTTTATTATATGGAGTATTACCTCCAATCATAATTTCGTGAGTGGTTAAATATTGCAATGACAAAGGGTGTGGGATGGTGAGATGTGTGTGGGATGGTAACCCCTTGTGACGGCGGGAACATCGCACGCAGGGAATGATGAATCACCTAGTGGTTGCTGTGGTTGGGGAGAGTGGTGAGTGACATGAATGGGGGAGGAGGTTCCGGGGGTGGGGGGGAGGGGCGGTTGCAGGGGTTCCGCGGTTGGGGAAGGGAGTCCTTAGGGTGTGGGTGTGTTTGTGTGGATGGGGGAGAGGGTATGTAGATGCTACTGGTGGGGGAGGGGCAGGTCCGTAGATGGAGGGGGTCTGGAGGTGCTGTCCGTGGGGGGGGGGCGGGGCAGGGTGGGATGGGTTGCAGATGTGCTGCGGGTGGGGGACGAGTGGTTGCGGGATGTCGCGCATGGGGTCTGTAGATGGTGGGGGAGGGGTGGCTGCAGGTGGGCCACGGATGGGGTAGGGGGCAGGAGGTGCTGTGGGTGGGGAAGGGGTGGGTGCAGAGGAGATGCTGTGGATGGGGGAGGTGCGGAGAAGTGGGGGCCATGGATGGTGGATGGGTTCCTGAGGCGCTGCGGGTGGTGGAGGTGCCATGTGTGGGGGAGGGGCAGGTGTGGGGCTGTTGTGGATGGGGGAGGTGTTACGGAGGCGCTGCAGGTGAGGAAGGTGCGGGGGTGACGCGGGTGGGGGAGTGGCAGGTGCGGGGGTGCCACGGTTTCGGTAGGGGGTCTGGAGGCGCCACGGGTGGCGGAGGGGCGTGTGCGGTGGATGGGGGTGGGGGTCTGGTGGCGCTGCGAGTGCTGGGGCGCCGTGGGTGGGGGAGGGGTGGATGCGGGTGGGGGGCTCAGGAGGCGGGATGTACTAACCTCTCCCGCTGCGGTATCTGGCTTATTGCATCTTGTGTGTTCTCCTCGGTAATAGGGTCACCGTCCGCTGCCTGTAGTTTTCTCCTCACTGCGCTTCCGCCTCATCACCGCCGCGGCCACTCAGTCCTGAACTCTCCTTAGCGGTTGATCAGCGCTGTGCTCCCCCCGTCAGTCGCGCGTGCACACTTGTCTCTGCTATGTGCCATAACCAGTGTGCGCATGCACAACTGACAGGGGGAGCGCAGCGCTGATCAACCGATACGGTGAGTTCAGGACTGAGTGGCCGCGGCGGTGATGAGGCAGAAGCGCAGTGAGGAGAAAACTACAGGCAGCGACGGGCAGCGTGCGGCGATCCTATTACCGAGTAGAACACACAGATACAGCAGTGGTAGAAGTTAGTACATCCCGCCCTGACTCCGCCCAGCGTTATATACAGAGTCACAGATCTGGGCTAATATACAGGAGATTTTCCAACAATTATAAACATGCTATTACCTGAGAATCCTTGATCGTTGTACTCACGGCTACAGGTACACTGCAGCCCCCCTCCTAGGAAAATAAAAGCAACATGAGGCATTTTGTGTGTCAGATACTATTAGAATTGTTTTAGTAATCTTCACTCTGCAATGTCAGACTGCGGATTTGCTCTATTAGGCCATTTCATAGCCACAGCCAGCCATGTATAATGCCCAAACTACAGCTGGACTAGCCACTCTACCTTCATGAACGGACAGAGTTTCCCATTCTTGTGAGATGTCCGTTTAATGTGGAATAAAATATTTACCCCTTTTTTATGTACACAAAATATGCACTATTGTCAGCACATTTGGTAGCATACTCTATAAAATATATTTATATTCTAAGCATTATATAAAGCAAAAATAGGTTAAAGTAGGAAAACTGTTTCAGCAACACCATTCCCTGTTACCATGGTGTGTAGAGGGTGCCATCTGGGTAGTGGCCATAAACTAGAACGGCTTGTAACAAACTCCTTTCCTCTACATCCTACAAGTGTCTAACATCTATTAGGAATTCAATTCAACAAACTAAGGACTTCATTCAGGACGGATTGCAGTTTCTGCTAAAATGCAGTTGCTGCGATCAAATAGTTGCCGCCCAGAAACAGAGAAAAAATGGCCATTGCAGAAATTACAAATGCATCGCAATGTGCGGTCTGATCGCAAAACCATATGCAATCACCGGAACATCAAAGATTTTTTCCATCTACGCCAGGAAAGGTTTCCACAATTCTGACGATGCGAGAGGCTGGAAGTGGTCATCGCTGACGTCAGATACCCTACTTAAAATTGCCTGGGCACGCCTGCGTTTTTTCAAACCCACCCACAAAATGCCATGTTTCCTCCCCTAAATGGTGGCTTCTTGTAAAATTTGTGGGTGTGCACGTGCAATGCAAACACTCGTTTGACAATCGGCCGGATTACGAATCTCAAATTTTGCAATCAAAGCAAAATAAAGGCCAAATGCTAGGAGGAAATAAACTCCACACTCAAAAGAACAGTCAAACCAGAAGGAAGAAAATAAATAAATAAATAGACGGATGGTAACAGATTGTCCCCCAGTTGGATTCAGAGAAACGTATTTAACGGCGAGTCCCAAAATTCTTATTTTCTCTTTCATCCTTACTGAGGACATTTCTACCTTGGGGGGGGGGGGTGGGGGGGAATTCCCGAAGCAGCCACTAAGAGGAGTGGTGTTCAGCTTTCAGCAGCACACAGAACTTTGCAGCCCAGCTGACAACTTTAGAAACAATCACATTGGGGGGGGAATTCAATTGTGCATCACGCTCACTGCTGGCCGTCTATAGTAATGGGTGTATATCAGAGCAATTCAATTGTTTCTCTGATCAGGAGCCCATAAGACACGACAGTCGCATTTTTTTCTCACAGCCTCTGGAGGTGCAAGAAAAAATGTCCATAGTTTGGCCGCCCAAACCCGGACTTTAGACACTCAATAGAGATCTTTAGATGGGTTTAGCTGCTTTTCAATGCTAAACCCGGTGCTTTCATCCAGTCATTCTTAGGGATGCCAATCTCACAACATGACTTCATAAAGCTCAAAGCTCCAATAAAAAACAAAGATGGTCACCCTTACAAAATGCAGGAAAAACAATATCCTGGTGTATGGTATTATGTGGGAAAGGGATACCACCTTTGCATGGAAGGTCTAGTATATAACAATACCCAATCCAGATTGAAAATTAAACATGGCACCATTCAGGACAAGGTTGCTAGCTCTGAATCTCAAAAGGCCTAGTCAACAGCCATAAAAAAATACCAGCTTTCATGAGAAATACTTGAAGTCAATCCTGTCCAAAGGTGGTTTCTCGAACGCAGAGAGCACTAAAATAAGGCACCAAGAAGGACGTAGTGGGATATGTGGTGGCTGTACATGAACCATGCCTTGTAGGAAGGTCTGTAGTCCCGGAAAATTAGCCAGATTGTGTTGAAAGAACAGAAAAGCCTGAGATTTTAAACTATATGAGTTGCCAGACAAATACCATCATGTAATCCATGGTGTAGTCCAATTAATGTATGGAACCTCTACCTTTGCACAAGAACACATATGCTCTTCTGGTAGTGGCAACGGCTCCCTCAACAAACAAAAAAAAAAAACGGGTCGTGACCTGGAAATCCTACCCGGGTAGCTACCTGGGTTGGATCCAAGAATGAACAGAGTAAGGGTGTAGTGTAAACGGGCTACCCAGGTCGTCTGACCCGGGACAATTTTACAGCAGGCATAGAGCCCATACCTCCCTGACCTCAGTGTCCCGCGGGCGGGAGGTTGAGGGAAGGGGGGGGGATTGACACAGCGCTGCTGTCTGTCCTGCTTTGCAGACAGCAGCGCTGGCTATGGAGGGTGTGTGCCGGAGGCTGGAGGCAGCCCAGCCGCTTCCCGTGTGCTGGGCTTGCCAGCTTGTGGGCACCTTCAAACCGAGGACATGCCCCTAGGGTCCCGATCTGCCAGTTTTGCCAGCGCTTGGAGGTGACGTCATCGTCGAGCGCCGGCCAGACGACACTGCACTCGGGTGCAGTGCCCATTTTTCTAACAACCAGTCCTGTGCAATTATCTTTAAATTCGCCACCGGTTGTAGAACAGAACTCATTTCTGGTCATCTATATGGCTGACACAGGAAGGCCACAGACAGCCTAGGTTTAGTGTTGTGAGATAAGAGGAAAACAAGCTGTCAAATCCAATATGGAAATGTTAGTCTGTTTTGTAAGAAGACCTACTGGGTAGGACATAAATGGTCTTTCAGTGATCAGAAAAAGTGATACAATATTCAGTGTTCCCCTGTAGAAGCAGCTAGACTTACCAGTTTTCTCATGAATGCCCTCTCAGCTATGCAGCGTAACACAGTCTCTGGGTCCTGTAAAGCGCCCACCATGTTCAAGATGTCCTGGTCTTTGGCCCTAACCTCCACTGCTAGTGCCCCCTACAGACAAAAAAAAAAAAATTCTACACATTAGGCCAATCACGTCAGGTTATTTCAACACTGTATTCAACTTTAAGCACGATACAACAGGATGCTGTGCGTACAATAGATGGCTATCCTGATAATTATTCTAAGGGTGGTATCCAATTAGCCCCGATCCATCGTTGGTGGATAAAAACAGGCAGATATCACGATTAATGACATGGTCATTATCGCGGTATCCAATTAGAGGCAGTTTTCATTGTACGAAAATGGACCTGCGATCGTCTGATATCACATGGTATCGGGGATAAGTCCCCGATACCATGTGTTATCGTGGCTCCAGCAGCCCGCTTATCGCGGATTATGCTTCGGGTGCCTGAGCATAATACTCGATAGCATAATACCCGAAAAATCCCGGGCACCCAAAGCATAATACCCGATAAATCCCGGGGAGGGGGAAATGCTGCATCGGGGCTAATAGGATAGCCCCCAAAAGGTTTATATGCAAAGAATGACATGACATTAGAATAGTAAAAAAGTTAGAGTCTGTGATTACTTACTTGACCCACAGCATACAGACACTCCTCGGGTGACAGGATCTGAGGAAGGGAAAACAAATAAGGCTGAAAGAGAAGCCTTGTATCCAGTCTGCAAATTTCTACTTTCTCTTGTGCAGGCCTGGCCAATTTGTGGCTCTTCAACTGCTGTGAATCAGTTGGTAAAGCATACTGGAACTTGTAGGTTAACAACAGCCGGAGAGCCACAGGTTGACTAGGCCTGCTCTAGTGTATTGCCATCATTTCTCATTGTGGGTAAAAGCTGGGATGGAATTCCATGTTCATCCTCCACTTTTATCTTGTCACATTTATTTCACTCTGTTTACAGATGTGTCCCCATACACCTCGCCTCGCCACGCCATGCCTGGCACAAGTAAGCTGCACTAGTGTAGCATATATTTCATCCAAATGTGCTAGTTATTTGCAATCGGAAGCGACAAAACCACTACAGAATGGGACATTAAAAAAGCTGTGTCCGCTGCACTTTGTATACAGATTCAGACTCCATCTTCCACAGACATAAGGGTTGCATATCATATTAATCAGTGCAGTCTCGTGAAAGTTTTGTTGCATCACATTACAATTAAGGCACACATTACAGAGAAAGAGACACTCTGTGCGAGGAGAGTCGCACGGGACCTGGCACGCCAAGAAGGGATGTTTGGCGCGACTGCAGCCATAGTGTATGAGGACAAATCTGTATGTTCTCTTTTTGTAGCAATTAATCCAAAACATTTACTGCTTTCTTCAAAAGAGGGTGTGGTACAGAAGTTAGACAGTATAAAGATAGACAGTCATTAGGTCTACACCATAGTGTCGATATTTTTTACCCATATTAGTTGGAATGCATCCCCCTCGCAAGGTTGCGGTGCTCGCCACGCTTTGGGCTTGGTGGCTCTCTTTGCTCCACTCATAACAAGGTTACTAAAGGTAATAGTTTGTGACATGGATAGTAAATGCGGCAAAAGTTGTAAAAAACGTGCCGACCTTTCGACCCTGTCAATCTTTTGACCGTCGACCACCTCCCCTTTAAAGAGTTGCAGTAAATACTTTACTAGAGCTGGAGTCAGTGTTTATGTGCCAATTGGGCAGCACGGATGGTGTTCTGGTTACCACCATTCCTGTCTCACAGCACGGAGGTCATGGGTTCAATGTCCACGATGGCCCTTAACTGTGTGGATTTTGTATAGTCCCCACATGCTTGCATGGGTTTCCTCCGGGTACTTTGCTTTTGCCCCACGATCCAAAAATATACTGGTAAGTTAATTGGCGTGAATGTGTGTGTACATGTGGTAGGGAATATAGATTGTAAGCTCCACTGGGACAGGGACTGATGTAAATGGGCAAATATTAACTGCAAAGCGCTGCGGAATGAGTGTGTTCTATAGAAATAATTGGTAATAAATAATAACAGCTATTTGTTTCCACTTAAGAAGTGATGATCCACCATAACAGATCTTTATCTCACCTGCCCAATTCGTTTCTCCCAGTCCATGCGGTGCAGTCCAGCGGCAGCAAGAATTATGGCATTAAAATCGTCTTTTTCATCCAGCTTTTTCAAACGAGTATTTAAGTTACCCCGCTGAAAATAGAATGTAAGGAGCTAACAATGAGACTCATTCAGATGTGGTTGGAGTTGGTATCACTGCTGTTTCCAGGGACAGCGCTGTATGGTGATGCAGCAGGAGGCGTCGATTACAAGCAGATGCCTCCTGCTGCAGTAGTGATCTGACCTGCATCCTAGGAAGCAGCATTGGATCACTCGATCACCACCAGGCGGCGCAAGCCGCCCATTGCAGAGACAAGGAACTCTGTCCTACGACAGAGATCCCTGGTCTGTACCCACCCACTAAACAGAGGTCGTCGCCGCCCCCTCCCAACTCCCGAACGGCAACAGACTGTCAATCACTGACCGTTTGCTGCTGTCCTGCTTCCGACGTCGCAGGGACCGTACGAGCACCAAAGTACCAAACATCAGCAATTTGCGCACGATATTGCAAGTGTAACTGCACCTAAATTACCCCCAATGAGCAGCTTTACAAACATTTATCGTATTTGATGATCTACTATATAAAACAGACAGTGCACAAATACCTCCAATGATTTCAGATGAGAAAACACATTGAAAATATGAAGTCATGTAAAAAAAAGCAAGGACAACCTCTAACATATCTGTATCAGCACTAACAAAGTTGTGATTAAAAAAAAAGTCACTGTTTAGTTCTTACACGGTTCTTTTTGTATTTTGTATAGTGAAAAGGTTGCATTTTCAATGTAATTGTTTCTATGTACTGCACTACAGACACTAGGTGGTGCTATATATATTATTAATAATAACCATCGCATAGTCTACCAGAAGCCTTAAATTGTGATAAATCTGTTGTAAAAGGGAAAAATAAACCATCATAAGATTTTGGCATTAATTATGCAACAAAAAGTATGCCAGCATGAAGAGGCTAGGGGGATACACTTTTTTCATTGCCCATTTATACCCAGCTGCCAAACCACTGACCTTACATAGCCCCAGTTATGAAAGAGTTCACCAAATCATTCTGTAGATTGCAGAACCAAGATAAGCAGCAATAATATGAAGTAATCATATACAACAATACGAAGCAACAGTAATATGAAGTAACCTTACAACACCAATTTCATTCATGTTTGTGGGTATTTGTTTAAGCAGTTACATTGGCTGGTGTGCTTAACATTATTCTCCTCTTGCGTAATCCAATTTTTGCCAAACTTTAGTCGTGCCACTTTACCATTTACAACAAAAGCCTTATCCTTCCACTGAGAATCTGGTTCTCTGCAATTTCTCAGAGTAATTTGCTGGGATAACAACTCTGGGGAATATTGGCAACTGCCGCCCGTGTTCTCCATTTGTATATAGTCCCTCTCACTGTAGAGCGATGGTCTTCCAATTAATTCAAAAGGACCTTATGACCTCTTCCAAACCGATGTGCAGCAACATTTCTCTCAGATCACCGCAGAGGCCTTTCTCACTGGCACGGTGTGAGCACAGATCTGCCTGCTGTAACCCATACAGACCATGGCTGTCCTCATGGTCGAATAGGGAAGTGCACTTAAATAGCAGCACCTGGCAGAGAAACAGCATCAAGATGACAGATAGACAATGTACAGGTTGAAGTCATTAGGTCAACAGGTACAAAAGGTCGACAGATATAAGGTTGACAGGGTCAAAAGGTTATCCTGAAAATGGTTGATTTATGTTTTTTTCAACATATGCATTATTTACTATCCGCATAAACATCTACTGGGAATAGTAACCTGTGGCGAGCAAATCGAGTCACCTTACCCGGAGCGTGGTGGGGGAAGCAAGCCCACGAGGGTACAAGTGTCTAACGATGGTGGTTAGATAACAGGAAAGATCCTAGTTTTGGGGGGAAAAAACACGCGTGTTGACCATTTGCGTGTCGCACTTTTGTACCCAACGTCCTAATGCTTGTTGACCATATAGTGGCCAACCAAGACATTGTGGATCTATAATTCCACACCCATGTAAAATACCTTCTGTATTAATATGGAAGCAGCTTCATAATTGGCTTATTTTTAGCTGAATAAATGATGACCGTGTAAAATCTATTATGGCTCAGTTGCACATGAAAAAAAAAAAATAAGAATTTACTCACCGGTAATTCTATTTCTCGTAGTCCGTAGTGGATGCTGGGAACTCCGTAAGGACCATGGGGAATAGCGGACTCCGAAGGAGACTGGGCACTCGAAGAAAGAATTAGGACTACCTGGTGTGCACTGGCTCCTCCCTCTATGCCCCTCCTCCAGACCTCAGTTAAGGAAACTGTGCCCGGAAGAGCGGACACAATAAGGAAGGGATTTGGAATCCCGGGTAAGACTCATACCAGCCACACCAATCACACCGTACAACTCGTGATACTATATCCAGTTAACAGTATGAACAACAACTGAGCCTCACGAACAGATGGCTCATAACAATAACCCTTTAGTTAGGCAATAACTATATACAAGTATTGCAGACAATCCGCACTTGGGATGGGCGCCCAGCATCCACTACGGACTACGAGAAATCAGGATTTTGGTACTTACCGATAAATCCCTTTCTCCGATTCCACAGGGGCCACTGGAGCGTAGTTACAATGGGGAAATAGTAGGTAGTAATTGGGAGCTGGCACTTTAAAATTCTCACACTGTGGCTAGCTCCTCCCCTACTATCTCCCCTCCAAGCCAGTCTACGTAAAACTGTGCCCGAGGAGAGCTGGAATAAACAAACTAAGGTAGAGGAGGTTAATGAAGCCCTGTAAACCAGGATAACACAAACCAAACCTGGAACAGAACCTAACAAACAACCGGCTAGCCCAAACTCAACAAGCAGTCATATAATGATCTGCAAACCGTTAAGCAAAATACAAGGAGGAACAGCGCTGGGCGGGCGTCCAGTGGCCCCTGTGGAATCGGAGAAAGGGATTTATCGGTAAGTACCAAAATCCTGATTTCTCCTTCATCCACTAGGGGCCACTGGAGCGTAGTTACAATGGGGACGTCCCAGAGCTCCCAAAACGGGTGGGAGAGCGCTGAGAGTCCTGTAAAATCGCTCGGCCAAACTGTGATGCAGAGGCCGCAAAAGTGTCAAACTTGTAGAATTTGACAAAACAAATGTCGGTCCGACCAAGTAGCCGCACGACATATAGTCGCCGCCCGACATAAGACATGGAGACCCTACGGGCAGCTGCCCACGAAGGTCCCACAACGCGCGTAAAGTGCGCTGAAATGGAAAACGGAGGCTCCCGAGCAACCGCCAAGAAGACTGTCTGATGGTCAGATGTATCCAACAGCCCAGCATATGCTGGGACCCCGGCTATTTAGTACGGGAGCATCGTACAGAACAAAGAAGAAAAACACTTCGGCGAATAGCCTAAGACCTCTGTAGAGAGAGTCGGCGAGCCCTGACAACAGTCAAAGAGGACTGAAAAACACTAGTGTCAGATTTATATGAAAAACGGACATCCCCTTTGGAAAAAACGACCGCTGAGGCCGAAGCTCAGCCTGGGGAGTTGCCAATAGAGTACTCCCTGAAAGAGAGCCCGAACTTACGGCCGCCAGGCAAATCTCTTTTGGAAGAAAACCGAAAAAGGCAGAGACCTTTCTCTATCGTCCTAAGTGGATGCTGGGGTTCCTGAAAGGACCATGGGGAATAGCGGCTCCGCAGGAGACAGGGCACAAAAAAGTAAAGCTTTACTAGGTCAGGTGGTGTGCACTGGCTCCTCCCCCTATGACCCTCCTCCAGACTCCAGTTAGATTTTGTGCCCGAACGAGAAGGGTGCAATCTAGGTGGCTCTCCTAAAGAGCTGCTTAGAGAAAGTTTAGTTTAGGTTTTTTTCTTTACAGTGAGTCCTGCTGGCAACAGGATCACTGCAACGTGGGACTTAGGGGGAAAGTAGTAAACTCACCTGCATGCAGAGTGGATTTGCTGCTTGGCTACTGGACACCATTAGCTCCAGAGGGATCGAACACAGGCCCAGCCGTGGAGTCCGGTCCCGGAGCCGCGCCGCCGACCCCCTTGCAGATGCTGAAGCGTGAAGAGGTCCGGAAACCGGCGGCTGAAGACTCCTCAGTCTTCATAAGGTAGCGCACAGCACTGCAGCTGTGCGCCATTTTCCTCTCAGCACACTTCACTGGGCAGTCACTGAGGGTGCAGAGCGCTGGGGGGGGGCGCTCTGAGAGGCAAATATAAACCTTATACAAGGCTAAAAATACCTCACATATAGCCCATAGGGGCTATATGGAGATATTTAACCCCTGCCTGACTGGAAAAATAGCGGGAGAAGAACCCGCCGAAAAAGGGGCGGGGCCTATCTCCTCAGCACACGGCGCCATTTTCTGTCACAGCTCCGCTGGTCAGAACGGCTCCCAGGTCTCTCCCCTGCACTGCACTACAGAAACAGGGTAAAACAGAGAGGGGGGGCACATTAATGGCTATATATATATATATTAAAGCAGCTATAAGGGAGCACTTAATATAAGGATATCCCTTGTATATATAGCGCTTTGTGGTGTGTGCTGGCAGACTCTCCCTCTGTCTCCCCAAAAGGGCTAGTGGGTCCTGTCTTCATTAGAGCATTCCCTGTGAGTTTGCGGTGTGTGTCGGTACGTGGTGTCGACATGTATGAGGACGATATTGGTGTGGAGGCGGAGCAATTGCCAAATATGCAGATGTCACCCCCCAGGGGGTCGACACCAGAATGGATGCCTTTATTTGTGGAATTACGTGATGGTTTATCTTCCCTTAAACAGTCAGTTGAGGACATGAGGCGGCCGGACAATCAATTAATGCCTGTCCAGGCGCCTCAAACACCGTCAGGGGCTGTAAAACGCCCTTTGCCTCAGTCGGTCGACACAGACCCAGACACGAGCACTGATTCCAGTGACGACGGTAGAAATTCAAACGTATTTTCCAGTAGGGCCACACGTTATATGATTTTGGCAATGAAGGAGACGTTACATTTAGCTGATACTACAGATACCGTAAAACAGGGTATTATGTATGGTGTGAAAAAACTACAAACAGTTTTTCCTGAATCAGAAGAATTAAATGACGTGTGTGATGAAGCGTGGGTTGCTCCTGATAAAAAGTTGATAATTTCAAAAAAGTTATTGGCATTATACCCTTTCCCGCCAGAGGTTAGGGCGCGCTGGGAAACACCCCCTAAGGTGGACAAGGCGCTCACACGCTTATCCAAACAAGTGGCGTTACCCTCTCCTGAGACGGCCGCACTTAAGGATCCATCAGATAGAAAGATGGAAGTTATTCAAAAGAATATATACACACATGCAGGTGTTATACTACGACCAGCTATAGCAACTGCCTGGATGTGCAGTGTTGGAGTAGTTTGGTCAGAATCCCTGATTGAAAATATTGATACCCTAGATAGGGACAATGTTTTACTGTCGTTAGAACAAATAAAGGATGCATTTATCTATATGCGTGATGCACAGAGGGATATTTGCACACTGGCATCTCGGGTGAGTGCTATGTCCATTTCAGCCAGAAGAGCCTTATGGACACGACAGTGGACAGGCGATGCGGATTCAAAACGTCACATGGAGGTTTTGCCGTATAAAGGGGAGGAGTTATTTGGAGTTGGTCTATCAGACTTGGTGGCCACGGCTACTGCCGGGAAATCCACTTTTTTACCTCAAGTCACTCCCCAACAGAGAAAGGCACCGACCTTTCAACCGCAGCCTTTTCGCTCCTACAAAAATAAGAGAGCAAAGGGCTTGTCGTACCTGCCACGAGGCAGAGGAAGAGGGAAGAGACACCAACAGGCAGCTCCTTCCCAGGAACAGAAGCCCTCCCCGGCTCCTGCAAAAACCTCAGCATGACGCTGGGGCCTCTCAAGCGGACTCGGGGACAGTGGGGGGCCGTCTCAAAAATTACAGCGCGCAGTGGGCTCACTCGCAGGTAGACCCCTGGATCCTGCAGATAATATCTCAGGGGTACAGGTTGGAATTAGAGACGGATCCTCCTCATCGTTTCCTGAAGTCTGCCTTACCAACCGTCTCTTCCGAAAGGGAGAGGGTGTTGGAAGCCATTCACAAGCTGTACGCTCAGCAGGTGATAGTCAAAGTACCCCTATTACAACAAGGAAAGGGGTATTATTCCACTCTATTTGTGGTACCGAAGCCGGATGGCTCGGTAAGGCCTATTCTAAATCTGAAGTCCTTGAACCTCTACATAAAAAAGTTCAAGTTCAAGATGGAGTCACTCAGAGCAGTGATAGCGAACCTGGAAGAAGGGGACTTTATGGTATCCTTGGACATCAAGGATGCGTATCTACACGTTCCGATTTACCCCGCACACCAGGGGTACCTCAGGTTCATTGTTCAAAACTGTCACTATCAGTTTCAGACGCTGCCGTTCGGATTGTCCACGGCGCCTCGGGTCTTTACCAAGGTAATGGCCGAGATGATGATTCTTCTTCGAAGAAAAGGCGTATTAGTTATCCCATACTTGGACGATCTCCTAATAAGGGCAAGGTCCAGAGAACAGCTGGAGACAGCTTTAGCACTATCTCAAGAGGTGCTAAGACAACACGGGTGGATTCTGAATATTCCAAAATCCCATTTAATCCCGACAACTCGTCTGCTATTCCTAGGAATGATTCTGGACACGGTTCAGAAAAAGGTTTTCCTTCCAGAGGAAAAAGCCAAGGAGTTATCCGATCTGGTCAGGAACCTCCTAAAACCAGGAAAAGTGTCAGTACATCAATGCACAAGAGTCCTGGGAAAAATGGTGGCTTCTTACGAAGCAATTCCATTCGGCAGATTCCATGCAAGAATATTCCAAAGGGATCTGTTGGACAAATGGTCAGGGTCGCATCTGCAGATGCACCTGCGAATAACCCTGTCACCAAAGACAAGGGTGTCACTTCTGTGGTGGTTGCAGAAGGCTCACCTATTAGAAGGCCGCAGATTCGGCATTCAGGATTGGATCCTGGTGACCACGGACGCCAGCCTGAGAGGCTGGGGAGCAGTCACACAAGGAAGAAACTTCCAGGGAGTATGGACGAGTCTGGAAAAGTCTCTTCACATAAACATTCTGGAACTAAGAGCAATCTACAATGCTCTAAGCCAGGCGGAACTTCTCCTGCAAGGAAAGCCGGTGTTGATTCAGTCGGACAACATCACGGCGGTCGCCCATGTAAACAGGCAGGGCGGCACAAGAAGCAGGAGTGCAATGGCAGAAGCTGCCAAGATTCTTCGCTGGGCGGAGAATCACGTGATAGCACTGTCAGCAGTGTTCATCCCGGGCGTGGACAACTGGGAAGCAGACTTCCTCAGCAGACACGATCTTCATCCGGGAGAGTGGGGTCTACATCCAGAAGTCTTCAACATGTTAATAGACCGTTGGGAAAGACCAATTGTAGACATGATGGCGTCTCGCCTCAACAAGAAACTGGACAAATATTGCGCCAGGTCAAGAGATCCACAGGCAATAGCTGTGGACGCACTGGTAACTCCTTGGGTGTACCAGTCAGTGTATGTGTTTCCTCCTCTGCCGCTCATACCAAAGGTATTGAAGATCATACGGCAAAGAAGAGTAAGAACAATACTAGTGGTTCCGGATTGGCCGAGAAGGACTTGGTATCCGGAACTTCAAGAGATGCTCACGGACGAACCGTGGCCTCTACCTCTGAGAAGGGACCTGCTACAGCAGGGTCCCTGTCTTTTTCAAGACTTACCGCGGCTGCGTTTGACGGCATGGCGGTTGAACGCCAGATCCTAAAAGGGAAAGGCATTCCAGAAGAAGTCATTCCTACCTTGATTAAGGCACGGAAGGAAGTCACCGTGAAACATTATCACCGCATTTGGCGAAAATATGTAGCGTGGTGCGAGGATCGGAGGGTTCCGACGGAGGAATTCCAACTGGGTCGTTTCCTACATTTCCTGCAATCAGGATTATCTATGGGTCTCAAATTGGGATCCATTAAGGTTCAAATTTCGGCCCTGTCAATATTCTTCCAAAAAGAATTGGCCTCTGTCCCTGAGGTCCAGACTTTTGTCAAGGGAGTACTGCATATACAGCCTCCTGTGGTGCCTCCGGTGGCACCGTGGGATCTAAATGTAGTTTTAGATTTCCTCAAATCCCATTGGTTTGAACCATTGAAAAAGGTGGATTTGAAATATCTCACATTGAAAGTGACTATGTTACTAGCCCTGGCCTCTGCCAGGAGAGTATCTGAATTGGCGGCTTTATCTTATAAAAGTCCTTATCTAATCTTCCATTCGGATAGGGCAGAACTGCGGACTCGTCCGCATTTTCTCCCTAAAGTGGTATCAGCATTTCATCTGAACCAACCTATTGTGGTGCCTGCGGCCACTAGCGACTTGGAGGACTCCAAGTTGTTGGACGTTGTCAGAGCCTTAAAAATATACATTGCAAGGACGGCTGGAGTCAGAAAATCTGACTCGCTGTTTATATTGTATGCACCCAACAAGTTGGGCGCACCTGCTTCTAAGCAGTCGATTGCTCGTTGGATTTGTAACACAATTCAACTTGCACATTCTGTGGCAGGCCTGCCACAGCCTAAAACTGTAAAAGCCCACTCCACAAGGAAGGTGGGCTCATCTTGGGCGGCTGCCCGAGGGGTCTCGGCATTACAACTCTGCCGAGCAGCTACGTGGTCGGGGGAGAACACGTTTGTAAAATTTTACAAATTTGATACCCTGGCAAAGGAGGACCTGGAGTTCTCTCATTCGGTGCTGCAGAGTCATCCGCACTCTCCCGCCCGTTTGGGAGCTTTGGTATAATCCCCATGGTCCTTTCAGGAACCCCAGCATCCACTTAGGACGATAGAGAAAATAAGAATTTACTTACCGATAATTCTATTTCTCGGAGTCCGTAGTGGATGCTGGGCGCCCATCCCAAGTGCGGATTATCTGCAATACTTGTACATAGTTATTGTTAACTAATTCGGGTTATTGTTAAGGAGCCATCTTTAAGAGGCCCTTTCTGTTGTCATACTGTTAACTGGGTTTAGATCACAAGTTGTACGGTGTGATTGGTGTGGCTGGTATGAGTCTTACCCGGGATTCAAAATGCCTCCCTTATTGTGTATGCTCGTCCGGGCACAGTACCTAACTGGAGTCTGGAGGAGGGTCATAGGGGGAGGAGCCAGTGCACACCACCTGACCTAGTAAAGCTTTACTTTTTTGTGCCCTGTCTCCTGCGGAGCCGCTATTCCCCATGGTCCTTTCAGGAACCCCAGCATCCACTACGGACTCCGAGAAATAGAATTATCGGTAAGTAAATTCTTATTAAAATTCAGGTCAATGTGGTTTGAAGCGCATTGGAGCAAAACCTCCCAGAGAAACCCAAGATGACGGCTGAATGGTAATTGAAGGAAGGGGAAAACTCTTATCCTTATTATGTCCGATAAAGTTTTCCAAAAGTGGCAGAAGCGAAAAGAGGTAACAGACTTCTGAAATCGGGGCCCAGTAGGCCTAACCGAACTAGGGAACTCCTCCCTTCTGAGGTCTCGAGAACAGTCACACGGTTAAACAAGACCAGTGTAAGATTGAACAAAGAAAAAGGACCCTGTTGAAGTAGACAGTTCAGTCGAGGTAGGAGCCAAGGCTCCTCTACTGACAATAGGTGTAGCTGTATCTTCAAGTCCTGCGTGGCCCAACCGGAGCCACCGAGAGGACTAGCACGCATATTCCCCTCCTGTGTTACCGAAAGTGAGGTAGAAATAGAAAAGGAGGGCATCCTCGGCTACTGCCACCAGAGCTCACGTCCGAGAGTAGGAAAGGGTTAAAGAGTCAGTCAGAACGCCCTGAGGTCGATCCGAAATCTCCGCCAACAGCGGACCAGCTGACAAAACTCCGGGAAATGTCCCCTCACCCGGGAGTCTGACCTGGCGGCTTGACCCGGAAAGAAGATTGTTGTCCTCCGCTCAGAGGGGAGTGTAGGCGACCACTCGTTGCGTCGCAACCTGACTTAAGAAATAGAGTACCTGGTGCCGAGGAAAGAAAAATCCTCTGACAGACCGTGTTGAGAAAAGCCTACGAGAAGCATAAATTGGATCCGTGTCGAACCAGAAGCTCCTGGATCTTCCGGAAATTCAGAAGCCACCTAATGTACAGAGTGGGATTGTAGCAGTAGATTGTCCCATTAGGGAACCAACGTCACTTCCTGCCCTTGAAAAAGAGTTATTCTGTGATCTTCCTGAACCCTGTGGGAGCGGAAGAGAGACTGAATGGAAATGACTGACAGTGAAAATGAGTATCCTGCAATGGGAATCTGAGAAAAGCCCGATGAGGAAAACCCCAACGGAAATGAGTAAACAGGCATCCCTAAAGACAAGGGACGCGTAAAACCCCCTTCTTTATTTTTTTTCTTTTTTTTTTAACTAGCAGTCACAGACTGAAAGGATTCTAAAGGACAAAATAGGCCTGGCCGAGCCAACTGGCTTCGGAACGAAAAGAAAACAAAGGCCTGAGAACTGTCCCGATTCAAATGATATGTGAAAAACAGGGATCAACACCCTTTGCGGTTAGAAGCATATGGAGCACCGCCTGCATTATGTATCCTTGTAAATCGGCCGACCCATGCCGAAGGACTCCTGAGACGGCTGTACTCCAAAATCTAGTCTGTAACCGCCTAAGCCTTCTCAGATCTCCCCGTAGGACCACCGACCTGCGCCTACCCTGGGCCCCTCCAGGTGGTAGGAAGGTCTAACCTGTAGTGGGTGTATAGGATGACCTAAAATCAGAATGGACCGAGGATCCTGAGCCTCTGCTTCAGCCTGTTACCCTGAGATTCCCTGGCGACGGAGATATCGCCCGTGTGGAATCGGAAGCCTGAAAGGGCACGGAAAGATCTAAAGGAAAGACCGGTGAAGGTCCGTCTTGGAGCTGAGGCAGTAGTAGGAGAAAGAAAAGTGGACTTCCCTCCAATGGTTCAAGAAATCCTGCAGAAAGTTCCTTCCCCTGAACCATCTGCCCCGTAGGATTTCATGTTCACCTGTCACTGTCGCAGCCCCAGAGGTCGTCGGGTTAAGACAGCCCAAGCGAGAATGCAGGTTCCGAGTCTGCAGACGTGGAGACCTCAAAAGAATATAAAAGCAGAACCCTGATTCTGATCTGTCCCAAAGTATCAATTGATCCTGATGCGAAATATCCTGTAACCTAGAGGACAATTGTTCCACAACCTACCTGCTCCGGACAAGGTAGAACCCCGCTGCCGTATATGTGTCTTCGATAGATACCTGAGCAATGTTGCCTCAGGAAAATGGCAGCTTGTTGGACCGGTGATACATTGAGGGGTATACCTGGAGAGGTTCTGATGCCATTTCCTTCCGTCTGCGGGGAAAGGATAGGAAAACCAACATAGTTTGATACCTGAAATTTTGCATTCGGGTGTCTGTAAGCCTCCTACCGGGGCCTGCGCAGCCCCTCCGAAACTGGACCATTTAGTCATCGGCGTCGTGATGGACCGGACGTGTCCGCCTCCTTTACCTGCAGTATTAGACGAACTGCTGTATAATGCACCTGGATATTCTGAGACACAGGTTCAGACTGCACCGAAACCAGACATCCTCCGTATCCTGGACATCTCTCGCCTTCTCCCAGAGAGGCCTTTCCCCCGCTGAGTCGTGTAATATGGAAGGCTATCAAGGTTCATTTAGAAACCTGGAGAGGGGAAATGACGTACAAGGTCTCTGGTTAACAGCGACATTACCTGTATAATCTGAGCCGTTCAAACAGGAGTGTCCTGCAGGTGCGTGGAGGGCTAAGCAGATGGCTTCACCACATACTTTGACTGTCCCCGGTGAGACAAACGAAAGGAGAAAAGGTGGGTTAAATAAACAGAGCCCTATGTAAGGTCTGCACTATAATGTGTAGTGACCGACACGATGCAAATAAACTGTCTGGAGCAGCGGAGACCTGAACCAGTAGCGCTGCGCTGTGGGACAGGAGTCTTAGCCACTAGGCTATAGGAGCTCTTTTTGTTGGGATTCAAACCCTGGTCCCCCTATTCATATACCCGCTACTAGCGTACCGAGTCGCAGCGCTATTTGTCTGATGCCTTAAAGTATCTGTGGAGGTACTTGGACCCAGGCCTCTGTGGTTGGGTGTTTAGGGGATTAGTGTGCTGAGCCATACACATTCCCCAAATTACCAATATCATTTGTACCCAGTGACACCCAGGAATAATAAAGGGAAGGCTGTAGTGTACCGCTAATTAAGGTGCACCAGATGTTTTCGGTATTTTGTTATTATAAAACATTGCCGAAGTGTTCTACCCCCTATATATGGTATTGCCTGCATATATATATATATATATATATATATATATATATATATATATATATATATATATATACACACACATATATATATGTATATATATCTATATATATATATCTATATATATATATATCTATATATATATCTATATATCTATATATATATATATATATATATATATATATATATATATATATATATACACACACACACACACACACACTTACACAGTGAATATGAAATACTGTAAATAAATATTGCATACTAGATTTAAATCATTAATGAACTGAGCCCCAGCTCCTGTTATAGAGCAGGCTCCCTGATCTACAGCCTTTATAATATGCCTGGCAAAGGACTCCTCTGCAGGGAGGAATGTAGCCCACAGAGAAAACTAAAATCCCCCTAAGACAGGCTATGTTGCCTGACCCTGAGCGCTGAGAACCGCCGCCGGGAGCCCGCTGAGCAAAGCGGGAATGAGCTTCACCCCCACCGTTACCTGTAAAATAACTGCCTTGCAGCGGCCCGGGGAGCGGGGGACCTGTAAGCGCTGTTGTAACAGCCCGGAGAGCGGCGGTGTTGAAGCGGCCGGGGATCGACCTGTATGCGCTGCTGCAGCGGCCGGGGAGCGGAGGTGCTGTAGCGGCCGGGGGGCGGAGAGCGCTGAGCCCGCCGTACAGAGCGGGAGTTAGCTCCGCCCCTCCGCTTCGGCGCCCAATTTGAAAATGAAACCCGCTGCAGTGTAAGTAAGCGGGAAGCGCCCTGTATCTCCCCGGCCGCCTGTATGCTGCGGCCGGGGAGCGCCTAGCCAGCTGCACGGAGCGGGAGTTAGCTCCGCCCCCTCCTTCAAATTTTCAACATGCTGTTGTAAAAAAAAATAAGCGGGAAAAAAAATATATTTTGATCTTGTAGATACCAGTTACTGTGGAACTACAAGTCTCACAATAACCCGCCAGCCATAAGTTCTCTAGCAGCTGTGAAGACACTTGCTAAATCTGTGACAGGACTGTATCACCCGGCTGCCTGTATGCTGCAGCCAGGGAGCGGAGAGCGCTGAGCCCGCTTACAGAGCGAGCTGAAGCTTCCCTAATGTGTAAAACATATAAAATGCGCCTTTGATACCCTCCAGCCTGTCTATGACTGGGGAGCATAGGGGTCACTAAAACTGACAGTATAAATATAAATCAGTCTGGAGGAGGGGGGAGATTGTACTCACCGCTTTCCCGTAGTTCCGTCAGGCGTTGTACACTGCTCGACAGAACGGCCCCGACACGCGCCGCACGCAGCGGTGTCCGGCCCCTTTTTAGACTTACCGCTGCCATGCTGCCGGAATCTTCTGCTGGTGGAGCGGCCCCGACACGCGCCGCACGCAGCGGTGTCTGGCCAACTGAGGAGAGCTCAGTGTCTCCCTCAGCCGGGGCCCATCCCGAGCTGCACGCAGCTGCGATGGGACCCCGCCGGCAGCTCCCGCGGTGCAGACTGGCAGTGGCAGAGCTGCCAGTCTGTGCGTGTGTGAAAGAAAAATAAAATAATAAAGAAAAAGGAAAAAATTCTTCAGCTAAACCCAAGAGAACCAGCTCACCTCGGGCACTAAACTAAGACTGGCTTGGAGGGGAGATAGTAGGGGAGGAGCTAGCCACAGTGTGAGAATTTTAAAGTGCCAGCTCCCAATTACTACCTACTATTTCCCCATTGTAACTACGCTCCAGTGGCCCCTAGTGGATGAAGGAGAAATAGAATTACCGGTGAGTAAATTCTTATTTTCTCTGACGTCCTAGTGGATGCTGGGAACTCCGTAAGGACCATGGGGATTATACCAAAGCTCCCAAACGGGCGGGAGAGTGCGGATGACTCTGCAGCACCAAATGAGCAAACTCAAGGTCCTCCTCAGCCAGGGTATCAAACTTGTAGAATTTTGCAAATGTGTTTGAACCCGACCAAGTAGCAGCTCGGCAAAGTTGTAAAGCCGAGACCCCTCGGGCAGCCGCCCAAGAAGAGCCCACTTTCCTCGTGGAATGGGCTTTTACAGATTTAGGATGCGGCAGTCCAGCCGCAGAATGTGCAAGTTGAATCGCGCTACAGATCCAGCGAGCAATAGTCTGCTTAGAAGCAGGAGCACCCAGCTTGTTGGGTGCATACAGGAAAAATAGCGAGTCAGTTTTCCTGACTCCAGCCTTCCTGGAAACATATTTTCAGGGCCCTGACTACGTCCACTAACTTGGAATCCTCCAAGTCACGAGTAGCCGCAGGCACCACAATAGGTTGGTTCACATGAAAAGCTTAAACCACCTTAGGAAGGAATTGGGAACGAGTCCTCAATTCCGCCTTATCCATATGAAAAATCAGATAATGGCTTTTACAAGACAAAGCCGCCAATTCTGATACACGCCTGGCCAACGCCAAGGCCAACAGCATGACCACTTTCCACGTGAGGTATTTTAGCTCCACGGTTTTAAGTGGCTCGAACCAATGCGACTTTAGGAAATCAAACACCACGTTGAGATCCCACGGTGCCACTGGAGGCACAAAAGGGGGCTGAATATGCAGCACTCCTTTAACAAAAGTCTGAACTTCAGGCAGTGAAGCCAGTTCTTTTTGGAAGAAAATCGACAGAGCCGATATCTGGACCTTAATGGAACCCAATTTTAGGCCCAGTGTCACTCCTGACTGTAGGAAGTGCAGAAATCGACCAAGCTGAAATTCCTCCGTTGGGGCCTTCCTGGCCTCACACCAAGCAACATATTTTCACCATATGCGGTGATAATGTCTTACGGTCACATCTTTCCTAGCTTTAATCAGCGTAGGAATGACTTCCTCCGGAATGCCCTTTTCTTTTAGGATCCGGTGTTCAACCGCCATGCCGTCAAACGCAGCCGCGGTAAGTCTTGGAACAGACAGGGCCCCTGCTGCAGCAGGTCCTGTCTGAGCGGCAGAGGCCATGGGTCCTCTGAGATCATTTCTTGAAGTTCTGGGTACCAAGCTCTTCTTGGCAAATCCGGAACCACAAGTATAGTTCTTACTCCTCTCCTTCTTATGATTCTCAGTACCTTGGGTATGAGAGGCAGAGGAGGGAACACATAAACCGAGTGGTACACCCACGGTGTCACTAGAGCGTCCACAGCTATCGCCTGAGGGTCCCTTGACCTGGCGCAATATCTTTTTAGCTTTTTGTTGAGGCGGGACGCCATCATGTCCATCTGTGGCCTTTCCCAACGGTGTACAATCATTTGGAAGACTTCTGGATGAAGTCCCCACTCTCCCGGGTGGAGGTCGTGCCTGCTGAGGAAGTCTGCTTCCCAGTTGTCCACTCCCGGAATGAACACTGCTGACAGTGCTAACACATGATTTTCCGCCCATCGGAGAATCCTTGTGGCTTCTGCCATCGCCATCCTGCTTCTTGTGCCGCCCTGACGGTTTACATGGGCGACCGCCGTGATGTTGTCTGACTGGATCAGCACCGGCTGGTGTTGAAGCAGGGGTCTTGCCTGACTTAGGGCATTGTAAATGGCCCTTAGTTCCAGAATATTTATGTGTAGGGAAGTCTCCTGACTCGTCCATAGTCCTTGGAAGTTTCTTCCCTGTGTGACTGCCCCCCAACCTCGAAGGCTGGCATCCGTGGTCACCAGGACCCAGTCCTGTATGCCGAATCTGCGGCCCTCACGAAGATGAGCACTCTGCAGCCACCACAACAGCGACACCCTGGTCCTTGGAGACAGGGTTATCAGCCGATGCATCTGAAGATGCGATCCGGACCACTTGTCCAACAGATCCCACTGAAAGATCCTTGCATGGAACCTTCCGAATGGAATTGCTTCGTAAGAAGCTACCATCTTTCCCAGGACTCGCGTGCAGTGGTGCACCGACACCTGTTTTGGTTTTAGGAGGTCTCTGACTAGAGATGACAATTCCTTGGCCTTCTCCTCCGGGAGAAACACCTTTTTCTGTTCTGTGTCCAGAACCATCCCCAGGAACAGTAGACGCGTTGTAGGAACCAGCTGCGACTTTGGAATATTCAGGATCCAGCCGTGCTGTTGTAGCACTTCCCGAGCTAGTGCTACTCCGATCAACAACTGTTCCCTGGACCTCGCCTTTATAAGGAGATCGTCCAAGTACGGGATAATTATAACTCCCTTTTTTCGAAGGAGTATCATCATTTCGGCCATTACCTTGGTAAATACCCTCGGTGCCGTGGACAGACCAAACGGCAACGTCTGGAATTGGTAATGACAGTCCTGTACCACAAATCTGAGGTACTCCTGGTGAGGAGGGTAAATGGGGACATGCAGGTAAGCATCCTTGATGTCCAGTGATACCATGTAATCCCCTTCGTCCAGGCTTGCAATAACCGCCCTGAGCTATTCCATTTTGAGGGAAACATTCTCCAAATGAAGAGAAGCAATAGGACACGAGGACATGCACTGAGGCTGGAGGGGGGGAGGTTCAGGGGAAATTTGCGGAAAAATTATTTCACAGAAAGGGTAGTGGACAAGTGGAATAGCCTCCCATCAGAGGTGGTAGAGGCTAAGACAGTAGAGCAATTTAAACATGCATGGGATAGACATAAGGATATCCTTACAAAGAAATAAGGATCAAATAAGGTTAGAGATAAAAATAATGTAAAAAAAAAAAAAAAAAGGGGCAGACTAGACAAGTGGTTCTTATCTGCCGACAAATTCTATGAACTTGAACCTTCTTATATAAGTGTTCAAGGATTTCAAATTTAAAATGGGTCTCCCCGAACCGTCCAGTTTCGGTACCACAACATTGTGGAATAGTAACCCCGTCCCTGTTGAAGGAGGGGTACTTTGGTTATCACCTGCTGGGAGTACAGCTTGTGAATCGCCTCCAGCACCGCCTCCCTGTCTGGGGGAGTAGTTGGCAAGGCTGATTTGAGGAAACGGCGAGGGGGAGACGTCTCGAATTCCAAGCTTGTACCCCTGAGATACCACTTGTAGAATCCAGGGATCCACCCGTGAGCGAACCCACTGGTCGCTGAAGTTCCGGAGACGGGCCCCCACCGCACATGGCTCCACCTGTGGAGCCCCAGCGTCATGCGGTGGACTTAGAGGAAGCGGGAAGGACTTTTGTTCCTGGGAACTTGCCGTTTGGTGCAGCTTTTTCCCCCTACCTCTGGGCAGAAAGGACGCGCCTTTAACCCGCTTGCCTTTCTGGGGCCGAAAGGACTGTACCTGATAATACGGTGCTTTCTTTGGCTGTGAGGGAACATGGGGTAAAAATGTCGACTTCCCAGCCGTCGCTGTGGAAACGAGGTCCGAGAGACCATCCCCAAACAATTCCTCACCCTTGTAAGGCAAAACCTCCATGTGCCTTTTAGAATCCGCATCACCTGTCCACTGCCGAGTCCATAATACTCTCCTGGCAGAAATGGACATTGCATTTATTCTAGATGCCAGTTGGCAAATATCCCTCTGTGCATCTCTCATGTATAAGACTACGTCTTTAATATGCTCTACAGTTAGCAATATAGTGTCCCTGTCAAGGGTATCAATGTTATCAGACAGGGAATCTGACCACGCAGCTGCAGCACTGCACATCCATGCTGAAGCAATAGCCGGTCTCAGTATAATACCTGAGTGTGTATATACAGACTTCAGGATAGCCTCCTGCTTTCTATCCGCAGGCTCCTTTAGGGCGGCCGTATCCGGAGACGGTAGGGCCACCTTCTTTGACAAGCGTGTGAGCGCTTTATCCACCCTAGGGGATGTCTCCCAACGTATCCTATCCTCTGGCGGGAAAGGGTACGCCCTTAGTAACTTTTTGGAAATTACCAGTTTCTTATCGGGGGAAACCCACGCTTCATCACACACTTCATTTAACTCTTCAGAAGGGGGAAAAACCACAGGTTGCTTTTTCTCCCCAAACATAATACCCTTTTTTGTGGTACCAGGGTTAATGTCAGAAATGTGCAACACATTTTTCATTGCCGTAATCATGTAACGGATGGCCCTATTGGAATGTACACTAGTCTCATCGTCGTCGACACTGGAGTCAGTATCCGTGTCGACATCTGTGTCTGCCATCTGAGGTAGCGGGCGTTTTTGAGCCCCTGATGGCTTTTGAGACGCCTGGGCAGGCACGGAATGAGAAGCCGTCTGTCCCACATCTGCTATGTCATCAAACCTCTTATGTAAGGAGTTGACACTGTCACGTAATTCCTTCCACATATCCATCCACACAGGTGTCGACCCCGCAGGGGGTGACATCACATTTATCGGCACCTGCTCCGCCTCCACATAAGCCTCGTCATCAAACATGTCGACACAGCCGTACCGACACTCCTCACACACACAGGTAATGCTCTGGCTGAGGACAGGACCCCACAAAGTCCTTTGGGGAGACAGAGAGAGAGTATGCCAGCACACACCAGAGCGCTATAAATCACAGGGATGTACACTATAATGAGTGATTTTACCCTATAGCAGATTTATATATATATATATATATATATATATATATATATATATATATATATATATATATATATATATATATATATATATATATATATATATATATATATAGTATTTGCGCCTAAATTTAGTGCCCCCCCTCTCTTTTTTACCCTATTGAGCCTGGAAACTGCAGGGGAGAGCCTGGGGAGCGTCCTTCCAGCGGAGCTGTGAGAGGAAATGGCGCCAGTGTGCTGAGGGAGATAGCCCCGCCCCCTTCACGGCGGACTTCTCCCGCTTTTTTTATGGATATATGGCAGGGGATTCTACACATATATAGTCTTAATGACTATATTATGTGTATTTTTTTGCCAATGTAAGGTAATCTTATTGCAGCCCAGGGCGCCCCCCCCCCCCCAGCGCCCTGCACCCATCAGTGACCGGAGTGTGAGGTGTGCATGGGGAGCAATGGCGCACAGCTGCAGTGCTGTGCGCTACCTTAATGAAGACCGGAGTCTTCAGCCGCCGATTTCCTGGACGTTCTTCTTGCTTCTGGCTCTACAAGGGGGACGGCGGCGCGGCTCCGGGACCGGACGACCGAGGCTGGGCCTGTGTTCGATCCCTCTGGAGCTAATGGTGTCCAGTAGCCTAGAAGCCCAAGCTAGCTGCAAGCAGGTAGGTTCGCTTCTCTCCCCAAAGTCCCTCGTAGCAGTGAGTCTGTTGCCAGCAGATCTCACTGAAAATAAAAAACCTAAATATACTTTCTTTTCTAGAAGCTCAGGAGAGCCCCTAGTGTGCATCCAGCTCGAGCCGGGCACAGATTCTAACTGAGGTCTGGAGGAGGGGCATAGTGGGAGGAGCCAGTGCACACCAGGTAGTCCTAATTCTTTCTTAGAGTGCCCAGTCTCCTTCGGAGCCCGCTATTCCCCATTTCCTTACGGAGTTCCCAGCATCCACTAGGACGTCAGAGAAAAAACAAGTTTAGGCAAGGATTATTACTATGTCCTTCCTCATAGGTGAAAATACAGATTGGACAGAGGGTGTAAGGTTTGACTGTACAGTCTGTTAAATACAACTACTGCTATACTTTATGCAAATTAATACAGATCGAAGTAAAACAGTTTGTAAATCTAGAAAGAACCTAATCAAAACATATTACAAACTCCTGACTATATCACAACGCTGATTCGACGTGGGTTAATGCCAGGTTAACCCAGGTCGCGGCTCAGTGTGAAAGGGTCCCAAAGTAACCTAGGTCCAGTTGCTCAGGAATTCATTGGGGTCGCTTGCAGAATTGGTCCCTGGAAGGACCACAGTTAAGGGGCAGTGTGAACAGATAACCCAGGTCATCCGTCCGAAGTCCTGTTAACCGCATTCCCGGCGATTGGAGACAATGTCATCTCCAAGCGCCGGCAGACCAGGTTCCACTGCACCAGTGTAAATGGCGCCGACCTGGGAATAATCCAGGTCAAAGCCACAGTCTGAAAGGGGTCTTATAATTTTCAAGACCAAGTCCCGATAAAATATGCCCCTGAATATGTAAATTATGTATTGTACAAATAAATATGAGAGCACAACCACTACAGTATCCATGTCTCCTCATAGAATCACAAGAGAAATGATTGGCTCCACCTGTGCACCTACTCGGTGGCATGGATAACGTTTGGGGTCCTGAGGACAGGGATTGGGAACCATGGTATAAACAAATGTATAATTTGTACCCCAAAATTAGGAGAGGGTTCCCCTGGCAATCAAATGATCCCAGCTGACACTGGCCAGGTGCAGTCTGAATCTTTTAAAGGTACCAATTCTGATCTGTATAATTTGATGACACCCATAGACCAGCAAAATATTTCCAACATGTTGAATAATCAAAACTGCTGCTGCACAACAATCATGCAATTTTACAATGCCTTAGTAACACGCTGCCTTCCTGCATGTGACAAGGATACAATATCTTTGAACTGTAAATGAGGGTAACTTTTCTTTAGCTGGGCTGCTCTACGAAGGGAACTTGTTCCAATAACGCTGCAAAAAGAATAAAAATAAACAATGAAAACTTGCAGATATGTTCTCACATTGTAATTGAAAGCCCAATGGTTTCTCAAGGTATTATGGCTTAGCAGCTAAAGTCACTTAATGTTTCTAGCAAAACACAGGAAGCATTGGTGCAAAGCAAAATAACACAATTGAACAATTACAAGGCACAATGCATGGAACACATGTACAGTGAAGCTGATGCATAGAAATAGGAGAGTAATGTTCTGCCCTCTAAGTGAGCCAATGGGGTATATTCAATAAGAGTCGGGTCCATTCCAACATGCAGTTGAGACAGTGTGGCGGCCGGCGGGGGAGCAGGGATCGGTAGCCGGAGCTGGCAGCAGGGGTGATGTCTGCGTCGGCGGGGTAGGCACCGCAGGGAGAGAGGGGCCTGGCCGGGGGACGGCCGTCAAGGTACCTCTCATCCCCGATCCCTGTAGCCCGCTGCACTGCTCCCCGTCTCCTCACCTCAATCAGACTTGTTTTCAAGTCGAATTGAGTTTGTCGGAAAGGGGGCCAAAACCTGTCGGATTTGGCCCAGTGTCCGACAGCAGCAGGCGGATCGGCTGATATTCCGCCGATCCACCTGCTTTCCGACAAGTCGGGTTTCCCGACTGGTCGGAAAAAATGTGCCCGTTATGAATAGGTCGGAACCCCTTCTGACCTTTTCCAGTCGGAAACTGCCGTCTTTCCGACAAGACGGCAGTTTCCGACTCTTATTGAATACACCCCAAAGACTGCATTGTGATATGCAGTTAGCATGTCCACAGTGACTACAGTGATTTGACGGGTGGTCTTCAGGTTGCCGACTGTCGGGAACACGGCGCACAGTATACTGGCGCCAGAATCCCGACAGAGGCATACCGACAGATTTTCTCCCTCGTGGAGGTCCACGACCCCCCCTGGAGGGAGAATAAATATGCGCGCCACCGTGCCCGCAGCGTGGGTCGGTATGCTGGTCGCCGGGAGCCCGGACGCCGGCATACCATACTACACCCGATATGACAATGCTGGGGCCGGGATCCAGACACTGTTCTAATGCTAATTACAGCATTTAACTGTGCTATTATTATAGCTTACGGGCATATTTATAGTTCTAAGACCTGCATGATTAAAATTGTAGCATTACACCTATGCCGGGATCCCAGTGCCGGCATGATCATCTTGACATAGTCACTGTGGACATAGGGGCTAATTCAGATGTGGTTGGAGTAGCGTTACATGCAGCTAAATACTGATCATCGGTACTTTGCGCATCTGCAGGTCACGTTCTCCGCATGCGCAAATGGGTCCTGCGACATACAGTCAGTGACTAACACTCTGGCGCCGTTTGGGGGCGGACAGAAGGCAGCGATGGCCTAAGCTTCTCCAAATGAAGGAGTATCGCCGCCATTGTAGGGGAGGGAAGAGTCCAGGGCTCTGTCAGAAGATAGAGGTTTCCTGGCCTCTAGGTAGCAGCTGCGGTGGCCAGCTTGCGCAGCCCCATGTTGTTCATTGATGTATTACACTTAGCATATCTTATGACCACTAAAACTTCCAAAAGACCTTTATGTTTTCTGCCATTTAGGTGTTAATTGTGGTTAGAATATCATACCCAGAATGTAGGCTTGTTGGCTACACAATCATTTTTACTTCTGTAGATTTAGTTGTTACTCACACTTCAAGGCCACTAAACCTAATGTACCAGATGTCTTAAAAAAAACAAAAACTAATAACATAAAATGTCCCACTTTCAGGGGCTTATCCGAAGTGAGATCTTTGAGATACAAGCTGTAATCAATCATAGTATCCGGATGATCGCTCAACAGTACTAAGGTCGACCACTATTGGTCGACATACATTAGGTCGGCATTGTCAAAGGGTCGATATGGCAATGGTCGACACGAGGTTTTTTTTATCCATTTTCAACTTTTTCATACTTTACATCCACGTTGACTACGATTGGGAATAACAACCTGTGCAAGCCATGAAACGGGACGCGGAGCACTAATTGGGATTTCCGGTCTTTCACGGAGATAACGACACAAATGTAATAAAATAAATAAATAAATAAATAAAAGAAACCACTTGTGTCAACATTTTCCTATATCGACCTTTTCCACGTCGACTTTTTTGGGTCGACCTAGACACTGTTGACCTTTTTCAGATCGACTCATTGATCCATAACCGTAATTATGTAGTAGTGATTTTCCTACACATAGGGCTAAAATGTATTCAACAATGTTTTTACGGGTTGGGGCTAAAATGCTGGGGGGCAGGTAGTCAAAATACGGACCACGGCAACCCGCTGTTTAGAATCCCAATAGGGGTCCGAAAGCTAGCTACCCCTCACCCCCCCTTACAACAGCCTATCCCTCTCGCCCCCCCCCCCCCCCCCCTCCCCGCAGCGTAACCCTAACCCTCCCCGGGGGTGTCTAACGCTCCCTCTGCGCAGCCTAAACCAAGCACCTCCTCTTACCACCACACAGCTTACCTGTCCGATCGGGATCCCATCATAGGGCCTAATTCAGAGTCGATTGCAGCAGCAAATTTGTTAGCAGTTGGACAAAAGCATGTGCACTGCGGGGGGTCGGGTGTTCAGATATAACATGTGCAGAGAGAGTTATATTTGGGTGGGGTGTGTTCAAACTGAAATCTAAATTGCAGTGTAAAAATAAAGCAGCCAGTATTTACCCTGCACAGAAACAAAATAACCCACCCAAATCTAACTCTCTCTGCAAATGTTATATCTGCCACACCTGCGGTGCACATGGGTGGTCATTCCGAGATGATCGTTAGCTGCATTCGTTCGCTGCGCAGCTAAGAGGCAAAAAAAAAGTCACTTCTGCGCATGCGGCGCAATGCGCACACGCGTCGTACTATTTCAACGAACGATGTAGTTTCACACAGGGTCTAGCGAAGCATTTCAGTCGCACTGCTGGCCGTAGAGTGATTGACATGAAGAGGCCGTTTCTGGGTGTCAACTGGCCGTTTTTAGGGAGTGTTCTGAAAAACGCAGGCGTGCCAGGAAAAACGCAGGCATGGCTGGCCGAACGCAGGGCGTGTTTGCAACGTCAAAACAGGAACTGAACAGTCTGAAGTCATCGCAAGCGCTGAGTAGGTATTGAGCTACTCTAAAACTGCCCAAAAAAAATAAAATAAAAAATTGACTCCGCTCTGCTATCCTTTTGTTTGCACTTCTGCTAAGCTAAAATACACTCCCAGTGGGAGGCGGCATAGCGTTTGCACGGCTGCTAAAAACTGCTAGCGAGCGATCAACTCGGAATGACCACCATGGTTTTGCCCAACTGCTAACAAATTTGCTGCTGCGATCAACTTTGAATTACCCCCATAGATCGCATCATAGAAGGCAGCAGGTGGTGTCTATTTACTTAAGATGCCCCCAGCAGCTAGCAGCTTTAGCATCATTTCACATAGCCATTGCATACAAAGAAGCAGCAGCTGAGCCATAGTGTCCATCTCTGAATTAGCCCCATAATCACCTATTGCGGAGAGCAGTGACCGGATACACCTTACCTATTTTCAGGCAAACTGTTTAACGTATTCCCAACATTTTTAGGATGGAAAACCACTGCATCGTGCGGGTCTTCGCGTCTGCAGAAAACAATAGAAAACAATTCAATCACAATTATAATAGAAAATAGCAGGCCGCTGACCTCACATTAGGAGACCTCTGGAGAACACCATGCACTCACTTGCACACAGCTCCAACTGTGAAACCAGGTGGTAGAGTGGTTGGCAAGTCCTTCAGTGAATGAACCACAAGATCAACCCTGGAGGAGAACATGGATTGAAAATGAAATATAGAGGCACTCCAAATAACCGATTCAGCAATGGGGCTATACTGCTTACAGGCACGCTGAAGAGAGTAATAATCAATATTCATACAGCTTAGGCAGCCTCACATAATCTAATTACAGCTCAGAGCCCTCCCATCACAACTTACTCGTTTCGCTCCAGAGCATTCTCCAACTCCTTTGTAAATAGACTCTTCTCTCCTATCTGCACGGAAGTAGGAAGAAAACTACATTGGTTCTAATTCTCAGTTCAACAATGATTCAATAGAATGGAGAGCAGAACATCAAACACTCAGAGAAATAGTAATACTAGTCACATACACACAAACAGGATGGTATTGGAATCCCGGCAGTCAGAATGCAGACAGCTGCATCACAATGCTTAGAATCCTGGCGGATCCCAGCAAGTATTTTAACCCTACCCCCAACCACCCCCTCATGCAGCCTAACCTTATCCTCAGTACTTACAGTCGGGATTATGAGCAACGTGATGCCGCTGTCGGCATTCTGACTGTCCGGATTCCATCCCCCGGGATCCTCACCGCATCCCCACACAAACAATACATAAAACACCATATCATACAACTTCATCAAAAACGGTTCCATTCACCCATGCATCAAAATGACATTTGTGTATAAGGCATTCTAACCTTAGATAGAGCAGTGTCTAGAATTTTGTCTCCTGTTGTGGACATGGCAACTAGAAAGGCAAGGTGAGAGATGTCAGTCACATCTGCAGACACAAAAATGGAGATGGGTAAGGTTGGGTGAAATGGCTTAAAAAGGGGCGGCGTTGGAGATAGATGAAAGCCAAGGAGGGAGAGGAAAAGAACAAGTTTAAACAACCTAATAAGAATTAAAAAAAAAAAAAAAAAAAAAAAACAAACACACACACACACACCAACACACTATAATAAGATTTTACTTACCGATAAATCTATTTCTCGTAGTCCGTAGTGGATGCTGGGGACTCCGTCAGGACCATGGGGATTAGCGGCTCCGCAGGAGACAGGGCACAAAAATAAAGCTTTAGGATCAGGTGGTGTGCACTGGCTCCTCCCCCCATGACCCTCCTCCAAGCCTCAGTTAGGATACTGTGCCCGGACGAGCGTACACAATAAGGAAGGATTTTGAATCCCGGGTAAGACTCATACCAGCCACACCAATCACACCGTACAACTTGTGATCTGAACCTAGTTAACAGTATGACAAACGTAGGAGCCTCTGAACAGACGGCTCACAACAATAACAACCCGATTTTTTTGTAACAATAACTATGTACAAGTATTGCAGACAATCCGCACTTGGGATGGGCGCCCAGCATCCACTACGGACTACGAGAAATAGATTTATCGGTAAGTAAAATCTTATTTTCTCTGACGTCCTAGTGGATGCTGGGGACTCCGTCAGGACCATGGGGATTATACCAAAGCTCCCAAACGGGCGGGAGAGTGCGGATGACTCTGCAGCACCGAGAATGAGAGAACTCCAGGTCCTCTTTAGCCAGGGTATCAAATTTGTAGAATTTTGCAAACGTGTTCTCCCCCGACCACGTAGCTGCTCGGCAGAGTTGTAATGCCGAGACCCCTCGGGCAGCCGCCCAGGATGAGCCCACCTTCCTTGTGGAATGGGCCTTGACAGATTTAGGCTGTGGCAGGCCTGCCACAGAATGTGCAAGTTGAATTGTGCTACAAATCCAACGAGCAATCGTCTGCTTAGAAGCAGGAGCACCCAGCTTGTTGGGTGCATACAGTATAAACAGCGAGTCAGATTTTCTGACTCCAGCCGTCCTTGAAATATATATTTTCAATGCCCTGACAACGTCCAGCAACTTGGAATCCTCCAAATCGCTAGTAGCCGCAGGCACCACAATAGGCTGGTTCAGGTGAAACGCTGACACCACCTTAGGCAGAAACTGAGGACGCGTCCGCAGTTCTGCCCTGTCCGAATGGAAAATCAGATATGGGCTTTTATAGGATAAAGCCGCCAATTCTGACACTCTCCTGGCTGAAGCCAGGGCCAGTAGCATGGTTACTTTCCATGTAAGATATTTCAAATCCACCGATTTGAGTGGCTCAAACCAATGGGATTTGAGAAAATCCAAAACTACATTAAGGTCCCACGGAGCCACTGGGGGCACAACCGGGGGCTGTATATGTAGTACTCCTTTTACAAAAGTCTGGACTTCAGGAACTGAAGCCAATTCTTTCTGGAAGAAAATCGACAGGGCCGAAATTTGAACCTTAATGGACCCCAATTTGAGGCCCATAGACAATCCTGTTTGCAGGAAATGTAGGAATCGACCCAATTGAAATTCCTCCGTGGGGGCCTTCCTGGCCTCACACCACGCAACATATTTTCTCCAAATGCGGTGATAATGTTGTGCAGTCACCTCCTTCCTGGCTTTTACCAGTGTAGGAATGACCTCTTCCGGAATGCCTTTTTCCCTTAGAATTCGGCGTTCAACCACCATGCCGTCAAACGCAGCCGCGTTAAGTCTTGGAATAGACACGGTCCCTGCTGAAGCAGGTCCCGTCGTAGAGGCCACGGATCTTCCGTGAGCATCTCCTGAAGTTCCGGGTACCATGTTCTTCTTGGCCAATCCGGAGCCACGAGTATCGTTCTTACTCCCCTTTGCCGTATAATTCTCAGTACTTTTGGTATGAGAGGCAGAGGAGGAAACATATACACTGACTGGAACACCCACGGTGTTACCAGAGCGTCCACAGCTATTGCCTGAGGGTCTCTTGACCTGGCGCAATACCTGTCCAGTTTTTTGTTGAGGCGAGACGCCATCATATCCACCTTTGGTTTTTCCCAACGGTTCACAATCATGTGGAAGACTTCTGGATGAAGTCCCCACTCTCCCGGGTGGAGGTCGTGCCTGCTGAGGAAGTCTGCTTCCCAGTTGTCCACTCCCGGAATGAACACTGCTGACAGTGCTATCACATGATTTTTCGCCCAGCGAAGAATCCTTGCAGTTTCTGCCATTGCCCTCCTGCTTCTTGTGCCGCCCTGTCTGTTTACGTGGGCGACTGCCGTGATGTTGTCCCACTGGATCAATACCGGCTGACCTTGAAGCAGAGGTCTTGCTAAGCTTAGAACATTGTAAATTGCCCTTAGCTCCAGTATATTTATGTGGAGAGAAGTCTCCAGACTTGATCACACTCCCTGGAAATTTTTTCCCTATGTGACTGCTCCCCAGCCTCTCAGGCTGGCATCCGTGGTCACCAGGACCCAGTCCTGAATGCCGAATCTGCGGCCCTTTAGTAGATGAGCACTCTGCAGCCACCGCAGAAGAAACACCCTTGTCCTTGGAGACAGGGTTATCCGCTGATGCATCTGAAGATGCGATCCGGACCATTTTTCCAGCAGATCCCACTGAAAAGTTCTTGCGTGAAATCTGCCGAACGGAATCACTTCGTAAGAAGCCACCATTTTTCCCAGGACCCTTGTGCAATGATGCACTGACACTTTTCCTGGTTTTAGGAGGTTCCTGACTAGCTCGGATAACTCCCTGGCTTTCGTCTCCGGGAGAAACACCTTTTTCTGGACTGTGTCCAGAATCATCCCTAGGAACAGCAGACGTGTCGTCGGAAACAGCTGGGGTTTTGGAATATTTAGAATCCACCCGTGCTGTCGTAGAACTACTTGAGATAGTGCTACTCCGACCTCCAACTGTTCTCTGGACCTTGCCCTTATCAGGAGATCGTCCATTTTCTTTGAAGAAGAATCATCATTTCGGCCATTACCTTGGTAAGGACCCGGGGTGCCGTGGACAATCCAACCGGCAGCGTCTGAAACTGATAGTGACAGTTCTGTACCACGAACCTGAGGTACCCTTGGTGAGAAGGGCAAATTTGGACATGGAGGTAAGCATCCCTGATGTCCCGGGACACCATATAGTCCCCTTCTTCCTGGTTCGCTATCACTGCTCTGAGTGACTCCATCTTGATTTGAACCTTTGTATGTAAGTGTTCAAATATTTCAGATTTAGAATAGGTCTCACCGAGCCGTCTGGCTTCAGTACCACAATATAGTGTGGAATAATACCCCTTTCCTTGTTGTAGGAGGGGTACTTTGATTATCACCTGCTGGGAATACAGCTTGTGAATTTTTCCACTACTGCCTCCCTGTCGGAGGGAGACGTTGGTAAAGCAGACTTCAGGAACCTGCGAGGGGGAGACGTCTCGAATCTCCAATCTGTACCCCTGGGATACAACTTGTAGGATCCAGGGGTCCACTTGCGAGTGAGCCCACTGCGTGCTGAAACTCTTGAGACGACCCCCCACCGCACCTGAGTCCGCTTGTACGGCCCCAGCGTCATGCTGAGGACTTGGCAGAAGCGGTGGAGGGCTTCTGTTCCTGGGAATGGGCTGCCTGCTGCAGTCTTCTTCCCTTTCCTCTATCCCATGGCAGATATGACTGGCCTTTTGCCCGCTTGCCCTTATGGGGACGAAAGGACTGAGGCTGAAAAGACGTTGTCTTTTTCTCCTTTATACAGCAATACTTCCATGTGCCGTTTGGAATCTGCATCACCTGACCACTGTCGTGTCCATAAACAACTTCTGGCAGATATGGACATCGCACTTACTCTTGATGCCAGAGTGCAAATATCCCTCTGTGCATCTCGCATATATAGAAATGCATCCTTTAAATGCTCTATAGTCAATAAAATACTGTCCCTGTCAAGGGTATCAATATTTTCAGTCAGGGAATCCGACCAAGCCACCCCAGCGCTGCACATCCAGGCTGAGGCGATCGCTGGTCGCAGTATAACACCAGTATGTGTGTATATACTTTTTAGGATATTTTCCAGTCTCCTATCAGCTGGCTCCTTGAGGGCGGCCCTATCTGGAGACAGTACCGCCACTTGTTTTGATAAGCGTGTGAGCGCCTTATCCACCCTAAGGGGTGTTTCCCAACGCGCCCTAACTTCTGGCGGGAAAGGGTATACCGCCAATAATTTTCTATCGGGGGAAACCCACGCATCATCACACACTTCATTTAATTTATCTGATTCAGGAAAAACTACAGGTAGTTTTTTCACACTCCACATAATACCCTTTTTTGTGGTACTTGTAGTATCAGAAATATGTAACACCTCCTTCATTGCCCTTAACAAGTAACGTGTGGCCCTAAAGGAAAATACGTTTGTTTCTTCACCGTCGACACTGGAGTCAGTGTCCGTGTCTGTGTCGACCGACTGAGGTAAAAGGACGTTTTAACGCCCCTGACGGTGTTTGAGACGCCTGGACTTTGCCGGCCGTCTCATGTCGTCAACCGACCTTGCAGCGTGTTGACATTATCACGTAATTCCTTAAATAAGCCATCCATTCCGGTGTCGACTCCCTAGAGAGTGACATCACCATTACAGGCAATTGCTCCGCCTCCTCACCAACATCGTCCTCCTACATGTCGACACACACGTACCGACACACAGCACACACACAGGGAATGCTCTGATAGAGGACAGGACCCCACTAGCCCTTTGGAGAGACAGAGGGAGAGAGTTTGCCAGCACACACCAAAACGCTATAATTATACAGGGACAACCTTTATATAAGTGTTTTTCCCTTATAGCATCTTAATATATATAATCATATCGCCAAATAAGTGCCCCCCCTCTCTGTTTTAACCCTGTTTCTGTAGTGCAGTGCAGGGGAGAGCCTGGGAGCCTTCCCACCAGCATTTCTGTGAGGGAAAATGGCGCTGTGTGCTGAGGAGAATAGGCCCCGCCCCCTTTTCGGCGGGCTTCTTCTCCCGTTTTTCTGAGACCTGGCAGGGGTTAAATACATCCATATAGCCCCAGGGGCTATATGTGATGTATCTTTTAGCCAGTATAGGTATTTCATTGCTGCCCAGGGCGCCCCCCGCAGCGCCCTGCACCCTCCGTGACCGCTGGTGTGAAGTGTGTGACAACAATGGCGCACAGCTGCAGTGCTGTGCGCTACCTCAGGAAGACTGAAAAGTCTTCTGCCGCCGGTTTCTGGACCTCTTCACTTTTCGGCATCTGCAAGGGGGTCGGCGGCGCGGCTCCGGGACCGGACTCCATGGCTGGGCCTGTGTTCGATCCCTCTGGAGCTAATGGTGTCCAGTAGCCTAAGAAGCCAATCCATCCTGCACGCAGGTGAGTTCACTTCTTCTCCCCTAAGTCCCTCGTTGCAGTGAGCCTGTTGCCAGCAGGACTCACTGTAAAATAAAAAACCTAAAAACTTTTTCTAAGCAGCTCTTTAGGAGAGCCACCTAGATTGCACCCTGCTCGGACGGGCACAAAAACCTAACTGGGGCTTGGAGGAGGGTCATGAGGGGAGGAGCCAGTGCACACCACCTGGTCCTAAAGCTTTATTTTTGTGCCCTGTCTCCTGCGGAGCCGCTAATCCCCATGGTCCTGACGGAGTCCCCAGCATCCACTAGGACGTCAGAGAAAAAATGATGCAGGCTATACTGTATGTCTGTGTGAATATTAAAAATTAAATAAGAGGTTTTCTCAGCTATGCCAATATCGACCTGGGCATCTTACCAATATCAAAGTTGGCATCAGGAAACTTCTTTTTCAGCATTTCTACCACGCTGTCTGTCTGGATGCGAGCCAGCTGTAAGAAGACTTAGCAGGTTTAACAAGTGCTATTACCAAACTGACTGATTGCAACAGCAAATACAGGTATACATTTTGTACATGTTCGTGTGACAAGTTTATGCACAGAAAATACATCTGAAAGTTCAATACCGTTACTGAATAAATGGCACTCTACCTTCTCTGGGAATACTTTATAAGCATTCACGTAAAAAATAGGAATAAGCTCACCTGGCTCTTCCTGGTACCAACTCTGATGGTACCTGCTTTCTCCCCCGATCCATCCTGCAGGAGAGAACTAGACATGTAACTACGCCAAACACTGCCAAAGTGATTTAATAATAAAATCAAGAACACCAGAACTATATTTTATGGCTGCGAATCTATTAATGTCTATGCTGCACACATTGTGGGTAACTATGGGAAAACCTTGCCTCTTTTTGCTTGCATCCCACAGTGCAAGGCTACCCTGCTCATAAAGATAGTACAGAGTAGAACGCGACGTTCCGATGGAACCTCGCTACGAATTGTCTCGCCCCCTATAACATGAGACACTTTGGGGGGAATTCAAATGTTTGAAAAGTCAGTTGGGTGTCTGTTTTTTTCCTATCTAAAAGACAGGAAAAAACAGACACCGAACTGACTTTTCAAACATTTGAATTCCCCCCAGAATATGCTTCTGTCATTCAATTAACATGGACAGCCAAACTGATTCGTTAATCTATTACACCAAGAATCCCATTACCTGTTAATCACTGCTAAAGACAAAATATATTTTACCAATTAAATAAATCAGAATAAATTAAAATCCAAGCTTTGTACCCACTTCAAATTTGTTTTATCCAGTAAATCCATTGTATTAAATCTAGTATATACAGGCACATAATCTCTTATGCAGATATACCATTTATCAAATAAATAAACACAAATAAAAAAATTATTTGATTACGGTTGGTTAGTAATTCTATCATGCATACAGACAGACCTGACCACTATTTCCTACATTTAGTATGAGGGGAGGTGTTACTGTGATGGAGGCATGGTGCACTAAATTACATATAATAAAAGGTTATCTGGAGAACCCCTAATCTCAAGCATTCTAGATAATACTTCAAATATGTGCTGTAAAAAGTGTATCTAGGATTTGCACCGTCTGTTACCCCTTATGGTGTGTACACACGGGGAGATTTTTTCTTACGATTTTGACTATATAGTCAAAATCGTAAGAAAGGTTAGTGCAGATTGTAAGGTGAAAGTCACCTTGCGATTCCGATGCGCGGTCGGCATCGCCAGACTACATAGATTGTGCAGGCAAGTCAATTTTGACTAGCTCTATAGAAAAGATGGTCAAAATTGACACCAAAATCTCACATAAGTCAGTATCGCAAACACACTCATTCTATTTGTTTGCAATGCCGACCTAACCCTGGTCACATAGTGAGAATCGGGCATAGCACGAATCTCACCGTGTGTATGGGCCTTAACAATTTGTAGTCTGATTTTATTTTAAAATATAAAACATTATGATGCACATTGTCATTATGTGAATATAAAATAAACATAAGAGACCATGTAAATAAAACAGTTACTTTCTCTAACATAAATACCGCCATCTCCACAACTAGATGCCCTACAGACACCAGCTTTACAATAAGTAAAAATAGTTTTACCTTTGTTTTCCAGTTCTCCATGGCTAACAATTGCTCTAGAACCTACCACGGCCGCCTGGCACACGTGTACCCTCTCTCATAAGCTGGAGTTGTAACAGTGACAGTTTGTAGAATCTCTCTGGGACGCTATGGTCAAACTGATAAGTTAAATGGCCAGGGGGTGGGTGTAGATAGTATTCTAGGACCTCGCCCATCAAAACGATTCAACATGGAAGCTCAGAGTATGTTATCAGTGGTGCTCAGGCTAGACTTTCTTTTACGGAAACCAAATGAATGAGACCCTGTTATCTGGGCTCATGAGGGTAACTCCCCTCAGAGTGCTGAGCGCCCAAAATGAACACTACCATCTATGCAGATAGCCACGTGTATCAGTTGCTGAACGTAGGCAAAATGGATCACACAATAAAAAGATATTTCAGAGCAGGTCCTTTCCATGCCTACATTTCTCCAAAATCACCCTATTATTTATTAGATTCAGATTTTTTGCATGTGCCCACTAAGGAGCAAAGAAAACACATGGCTGTCACGTTAACGTAACATGTTCTCAAGGCCAGTCACATATGCTGCAAGTGTGCATGAGGTCTAAATGTTCTTACAAGTCGGATATACAGTAGTAGACACCAAAGAGACTTTGCCTCATATTAAAGTGCCTCAGAAGTAGCACAGATATGAATTAAAATGGGAAATGTCTAGCCATTATCGAGCATGTTTACTTAGTAATGATGAACAAGAGAGGCAGAGCGGAATGGCTTTTTTTGGCTACGTAGATACAGATCTATTATTCTGTGAAATAGTAGAAAAGGAGTTGTTTAGTGAGCAGCCTGAGCCAGCAAATTTCCCTGTTGGCAGCGCCTGTGTACACGCTTACGCAGCCCTGCCCATGCAATCGCAATGGCTGTGAAGGCCTCTCTCTACCTGATTGACAGGTAGAGGCGTTCATGGGGCGGGGGTGTTTTTCGGGGAGGCTGCGTGACATCAGCATGCTGTACAGCCCCCAGCATTAAAAAAAAGAAAAAGAAAAAAAAGAAGAAGATTGCAGATTCTGCTTTTTAGCAGAATCTGCAATCCAACCTGAAAACCCCCGCAGAGCAAATTTGGTTTACAAATGTGTTGCACAGAAGATGCAATATATCTGTGAAAGACGTCTTTCACAGACATATTGCTTGTACACACCTGCAGATCGGCAAAAGATATATTGGCCGATCAATTGATTGGCCACTATATCTACCAGTGTGTACCCAGCATTAGTCGGATAACCTAGGCGGAGTCAAGTTCTGCAGATTCATCATTGGAACACCTACTTTCAGTGGTTTTCCCTTTATTGCCCCTCTTTCTGATGTCACATTGAAAAGCTGTCCAATAGTGAAAACGCCATCCAAATTTAGGGGCCCAGCGCCATCTTGCCTGTTGCGGCGGCTGCGTGTGACGCCACGCAGCCGGGACCCCGACACGCCCCTGTTCGCGCCGCACAGGCCACCGTTCGGGCTGCCCCGCTACGTTTCCTTCCTGAAAATGGAACGCCGCCCCCCCCTCTACCACCCCGCAACCGCCTCTGCCTGATTGACATGCAAAGGCGACCGCATTTTCTGCGGCACCCCGCAGAAAATGCGGATGCATGCGCAGTAGGGCCCGCTGCGCATGCGCCCGCGGCACCCCCGCAAAAATTCTGGACGGATCGCGATTTGCGATCCGACCTGAATTAGCCCCTTAGCCAGTAGTTTTTATGTGATGCCGGAACGAACAGACAAAAATGACGAGAGAAAAAAAAAATTGTCTCCTCAGTTCATAAACAGTCCCTAGAAGTATATTTCTCTCAAAAAATTGCTATGTACAGACACAACCCTTCTCGTTTTATAATATGTAGAGATGATTCACGGTCAGGTGACATTATTCGGTACGGCTCACCAGAAGTAACATAGGCACTGTTCTGCAGGTTTACCTTTTTGGGGGGGAAATACGCTACAGTTTTTTGGGGTGTTTAAAGGGGCCAATGTATTGTTCAGAAAAAACATTTAAAAACTGCTGTTTCCACCTGATTTCCATTAAAGCTGTAATGCAGGAGATATCTTCTGCGTTAATTAAGGACCTGCAGAACACTGTAGCCTATAGTCTACCTTTCAGCAAGATAGTGAGAATTTTGGATCCCTACAGGGCAGCCTACATGTACACGTGGTCAGTAAGATGGTCGCATAAGAATACCAAGGCTAAAATCCACAGTAAAGTGATAGCATCATTGTACTTTTTACTCGACGTAGGACTGGCTCTAACTGGAACCAGTCCTGGCCACAGGAATTGATAAATTGGCCCTTTCAAATTTCTTAGCTCAGTGACAAGAAATTAATTTGTATGCAGGGCCTTTATGTCACCAATAATACACCCCTTAATTATGTCAGGGTTGCCCTTTATTTCATTAAAGTTTAAAAAAGAAATGAAGGATCTGCGTAAACAGCAATAACAGTGACACATGCAGACTAACATATGAAAAAGAAGGGGCATCAAACAACTTGTTCCCCACCAATTTGGAAAATCTGATGGGCACAAGCAAAGGTAATTGCGAAGCTCACTTTTCTAAAATGAATTTCCTTCTCATGGATTAAAAAAGGCAGTTTCCCCAAACAGCCACCCTATCGAGCTGCTCTAATTATACCCCTTTCACATCGCAATGCCGCGTCGCACCAGGGAATTGGAAACGGGTCCGGGACCCGGCATTGGACCCTTTCACATTCCGCATATTGCCCGGTTGCCATTGCAGGCGGGGGGCGCGGAGACGGCACTGGGAGATGAGATCATCTCCACACCGCCACTCCCTATGCTGTAAACGGCTCCCGGGTCGTATCGACCCAGCAACCCATTCACACTGCTCCTGACCCGGTAATAACTCTTCTTTATTCCCGGGTGGAATTACCGGGTCAGGCGACCTGGGAATTCGTCACTGACCCCTTTCACACCGCACAGCGACCCGCGTTGACCCGGCAATATACTGTGTCGATACCGGGGTATTTGTGCGGTGTGAAAATAAGATTTTACTCACCGGTAAATCTATTTCTCGTAGTCCGTAGTGGATGCTGGGGACTCCGTAAGGACCATGGGGATTAGCGGCTCCGCAGGAGACTGGGCACAACTAAAGAAAGCTTTAGGACTACCTGGTGTGCACTGGCTCCTCCCACTATGACCCTCCTCCAGACCTCAGTTAGGATACTGTGCCCGGAAGAGCTGACACAATAAGGAAGGATTTTGAATCCCGGGTAAGACTCATACCAGCCACACCAATCACACCGTATAACTCGTGATACTATACCCAGTTAACAGTATGATAACAACTGAGCCTCTCAACAGATGGCTCAACAATAACCCTTTAGTTAGGCAATAACTATATACAAGTATTGCAGACAATCCGCACTTGGGATGGGCGCCCAGCATCCACTACGGACTACGAGAAATAGATTTACCGGTGAGTAAAATCTTATTTTCTCTAACGTCCTAAGTGGATGCTGGGGACTCCGTAAGGACCATGGGGATTATACCAAAGCTCCCAAACGGGCGGGAGAGTGCGGATGACTCTGCAGCACCGAATGAGCAAACTCTAGGTCCTCCTCAGCCAGGGTATCAAACTTGTAGACTCTTGCAAGAGTGTTTGACCCCAAACAAGTAGCAGCTCGGCAATTTTGTAAAGCCGAGACCCCTCGGGCAGCCGCCCAAGAAGAGCCCACTTTCCTCGTGGAATGGGCTTTTACAGATTTAGGGTGCGGCTGTCCAGCCGCAGAATGTGCAAGTTGAATCGTGCTACAGATCCAGCGTGCAATAGTCTGCTTAGAAGCAGGAGCACCCAAGCTTGTTGGGTGCATACAGGATAAATAGCGAGTCAGTCTTTCTGACTCCAGCCGTCCTAGAAACATATATTTTTCAGGGCCCTGACTACGTCCAGAAAACTTGGAATCCTCCAAGTCCCAAGTAGCCGCAGGCACCACAATAGGTTGGTTCACATGAAAAACTGATACCACTTTAGGAAGGAATTGGGAACGAGTCCTCAATTCCGCCTTATCCATATAAAATACAGATAAGGGCTTTTGCATGACAAAGCCGCCAATTCTGATACACGCCTGGCCGACGCCAAGGCCCACAGCATGACCACTTTCCACGTGAGGTATTGTAGCTCCACGGATTTAAGTGGCTCAACTCAATGCGACTTCAGGAAATCCAACACTACGTTGAGATCCCACGGTGCCACTGGAGGCACAAACGGGGGCTGACTATGCAGCACTCCCTTAACAAAAGTCCGAACTTCAGGCAGTGAAGCCAGTTCTATTTTGGAAGAAAATCGATAGAGCCGAAATCTGGACCTTCATGGAACCCAATTTTAGGCCCATAGTCACCTCTGACTGTAGGAAGTGCAGAAATCGACCTAGCTGAAATTTCTCCTTTGGGGCCTTCCTGGCCTCACAGCACGCAACATATTTCCACCATATGCGGTGATAATGGTTTGCGTTCACTTCTTTCCTAGCTTTAAATAACGTAGGGATAACTTCCTCCGGAATGCCCTTTTCCTTCAGGATCCGGCGTTCAACCACCATGCCGTCAAACGCAGCCGCGGTACGTCTTGGAACAGACAGGCCCCCTGCTGCAGCAGGTCCTGTCTGAGCGGCAGAGGCCATGGGTCCTCTGAGATCATTTCTTGGAGTTCTGGTTACCAAGCTCTTCTTGGCCAACCCGGAACAATGAGTATAGTTCTTACTCCTCTCCTTCTTATTATTCTCATTACCCTGGGTAAGAGAGGCAGAGAAGGGAACACATACACCGACTGGTACACCCACGGTGTTACCAGAGCGTCCACAGCTATCGCCTGAGGGTCCCTTGACCTGGCGCAATATCTTTGTAGCTTTTTGTTGAGGCGGGACGCCATCATGTCCACCTGTGGCCTTTCCCAACGGTGTACAATCATTTGGAAAACTTCTGGATGAAGTCCCCACTCTCCCGGGTGGAGGTCGTGTCTTCTGAGAAAGACTGCTTCTCAGTTGTCCACTCCGGGAATGAACACTGCTGACAGTGCTAACACATGATTTTCCGCCCATCGGAGAATCCTTGTGGCTTCTGCCATCGCCATCCTGTTTCTTGTGCCGCCCTGTCGGTTTACATAAGCGACCGCCGTGATGTTGTCTGACTGGATCAGCACCGGCCGGTGTTGAAGCAGGGGTCTAGCCTGACTTAGGGCATTGTAAATGGCCCTTAGTTCCAGAATATTTATGTGTAGGGAAGTCTCCTGACTTTTCCATAGCCTTGGAAGTTTTTTCCCTGTGTGACTGCCCCCCAGCCTTGAAGGCTGGCATCCGTGGTCACCAGGACCCAGTCCTGTATGCCGAATCTGCGGCCCCCTAGAAGATGAGCACTCTGCAGCCACCACAACAGCGACACCCTGGCCCTTGGAGACAGGGTTATCCGCCGATGCATCTGAAGATGCAACCCGGACCACTTGTCCAACAGATCCCACTGGAAAATCCTTGCATGGGACCTGGCGAATGGAATTTCTTCGTAAGAAGCTACCATCCTTCCCAGGGCTCGCGTGCATTGATGCACCGACACCTGTATACGTATTAGGAGGTCTCTGTCTAGAGACGACAACTCCTTGGACTTCTCCTCCGGGAGAAACCCTTTTTATCCTGTTCTGTGTCCAGATCCATACCCAGGAACAGTAGACGCGTCGTAGGAACCAGCTGCGACTTTGGAATATTCGGAATCCAGCCGTGCTGTTGTAGCACTTCCCGAGATAGTGCTACTCCGCCGTAACAACTGCTCCCTGGACCTCGCCTTTATAAGGAGATCGTCCAAGTACGGGATAATTATTTCGGCCATTACCTTGGTAAATACCTCTGTGCCGGGGACAGACCAACGGCAACGTCTGGAATTGGTAATGACAATCCTGTACCACAATTTTGAGGTACTCCTGGTGAAGAGGGTAAATAGGGACATGCAGGTAAGCATCCTTGATGTCCAGTGATACCATGAAATTCTCCAGGCTTGCAATAATCGCCCTGAGCGATTCCATTTTGAACTTGAACCTTCGTATATAAGTGTTCAAGGCATTCAATTTTAGAATGGGTCTCACCGAATCGTCTGGTTTCGGTACCACAACATTTTGGAATAGTAACCCCGGCCTTGTTGAAGGAGGGGTACCTTGATTTCACCTGCTGGAAGTACAGCTTGTGAATTGCCGCCAGTACTACCTTTCTCCGAGGGCAGCAGGCAAGGCTGATGTGAGGTAACGGCGAGGGGGAGTCGCCTCGAACTCCAGCCTGTATCCCTGTGATACTATTTGCAGAACCTAGGGATCCACCTGTGGGCAAGCCCACTGGTCCCTAAAGTTCCCGAGACGCGCCCCTACCGCACCTGTCTCCACCTGTGGAGCCCCAACGTCATGCGGTGGACTCAGAGGAAGCGGGGGAAGATTTTTGATCCTGGGAACTGGCTGCTGGTGCAGCTTTTTCCTTCTTCCCTTGTCTCTGTGCAGAAAGGAAGCGCCTTTGACCCGCTTGCTTTTCTGAAGCCGAAAGGACTGTACCTGAAAATACAGTGCTTTCTTAGGCTGTGAGGAAACCAGAGGTAAAAAATTTTCTTCCCAGCTGTTGCTGTGGATACGAGGTCCCAGAGACCATCCCTAAACAATTCCTCACCCTTATAAAGGCAGAATCTCCATGTGCCTTTTATAGGCAGCATCACCTGTCCACTGCCGGGTTTCTAATACCCTCCTGGCAGAATGGACATTGCATTAATTCTGGATGCCAGCCGGCAAATATCCCTCTGTGCATCCTTTATATCTAAGACGACGTCTTTAATATGCTCTATGTTAGCAAACTATTATCCCTGTCTTAGAATATTAATATTATCTGACTGGGTATCAGACCACGCTGCAGCAGCACTATTTATGCTGAGGCAATTGCAGGTCTCAGTATATAACCTGAGTGTGTATATACAGACTTCAGGATAGCCTCCTGCTTTTTATCAGCAGGCTCCTTCAAGGTGGCCGTATCCTAAGACGGCAGTGCCACCTTTTTTGACAAACGTGTGAGCGCCTTATCCACCCTAAGGGATATCTCCCAACGTGACCTATCCTCTGGCGGGAAAGGGTACGCCATCAGTAACTTTTTAGAAATTACCAGTTTCTTATCGGGGGAACCCACGCTACTTTACACACTTCATTCATTCATCTGATGGGGGAACAAAACACTGGCTGCTTTTTCTCCCCAAAAATAAAACCCCTTTTATGTGGTACTTGGGTTCATGTCAGAAATGCATAACACATTTTTCATTGCCGAGATCATGTAACGGATGTTCCTAGTGGATTGTGTATATGTCTCAACCTCGTCGACACTGGAGTCAGACTCCGTGTCGACATCTGTGTCTGCCATCTGAGGTAACGGGCGCTTTTTTGAGCCCCTGATGGCCTTTGAGACGCCTGGGCAGGCGCGGGCTGAGAAGCCGGCTGTCCCACTGCTGTTTTACGTCATCCAGCCTTCTATGTAAGGAGTTGACATTGTCGGTTAATACCTTCCACCTATCCATCCACTCTGGTGTCGGCCCCACAGGGGGCGACATCCCATTTATCGGCCTCTGCTCCACCTCCACGTAACCTTCCTCATCCCACATGTCGACACAGCCGTACCGACACACAGCACACACACAGGGAATGCTCTGACTGAGGACAGGACCCCACAAAGTCCTTTGGGGAGACAGAGAGAGTATGCCAGCACACACCAGAGCGCTATATAATGCAGGGATTAACACTATAACTGAGTGATTTTTCCCCCAATAGCTGCTTGTATAAACAATATTGCGCCTAAATTTAGTGCCCCCCCCCCCCCTCTCTTTTTAACCCTTTGAGCCTGAAAACTACAGGGGAGAGCTCGGGGAGCTGTCTTCCAGCTGCACTGTGAAGAGAAAATGGCGCCAGTGTGCTGAGGGAGATAGCTCCGCCCCTTTTTTGCTGACTTTTCTCCCGCTTTTTTTATGGATTCTGGCAGGGGTATTTATCACATATATAGCCTCTGGGGCTATATATTGTGATGATTTTGCCAGGCAAGGTGTTTATATTGCTGCTCAGGGCGCCCCCCCCAGCGCCCTGCACCCATCAGTGACCGGAGTGTGAGGTGTGCATGAGGAGCAATGGCGCACAGCTGCAGTGCTGTGCGCTACCTTGGTGAAGACTGAAGTCTTCTGCCGCCGATTTTCCGGAACACTTCTTGCTTCTGGCTCTGTAAGGGGGCCAGCGGCGCGGCTCCGGGACCGAACATCAATGGCCGGTTCCATGCGGTCGATCCCTCTGGAGCTAATGGTGTCCAGTAGCCTAAGAAGCCCAAGCTACCACCAGTTAGGTAGGTTCGCTTCTTCTCCCCTTAGTCCCTCGCTGCAGTGAGTCTGTTGCCAGCAGATCTCACTGTAAAATAAAAAACCTAAAATATACTTTCTTTCTAGGAGCTCAGGAGAGCCCCTAGTGTGCATCCAGCTCAGCCGGGCACAAGAATCTAACTGAGGTCTGGAGGAGGGTCTTAGTGGGAGGAGCCAGTGCACACCAGGTAGTCCTAAAGCTTTCTTTAGTTGTGCCCAGTCTCCTGCGGAGCCGCTAATCCCCATGGTCCTTACGGAGTCCCCAGCATCCACTTAGGACGTTAGAGAAAGTGGTATTACTGTTACACCAACCTTTGGGAAGTGTTGGGAACGAAAACAAGTAATCAACAGCTAAAGCAGCATTTTGCAATGCTCTGCAGATGGCTATTTCTCCTTTCCAAATGAAGCCTTAGAGTACAGCATAGACCAGCTTTCCCATCTTAGCGAGTAAACCGAAGAACCTGTTCCTTATGTCTAATACTGGCCATACACCTTGTGAATGAAACTATCTGACAGATCAATTATCTAATATTGCCATATACTGTGAGATAGTTGGTCTCTGTCTGATGGCGATTATAGCCACTGTTAGATCTAAGCAGCAATGACCACATCTGTCAGGGATGATGAAAGCCTACTCATGCTTGACAGGGTGATAATTGTTGCCCAATCGCGGACATACTCTGTGCACTTATCAGCTCAGACAGCCAATGATCAGCTGAGTGGGACAATTGCGCAGTGCATGTCCGCCTTAAGGAGAACAGTTCTACATGTGCTCAATTTAATGATGTAAAAAGTTGCCCATGAACAGAAAGATTGTTAAAATTGTATCCGTTACATGTCGCGTGATGTAATGTGCTTGTGTCATGATCCGTTCTGTGTAAATAGTCAGCACTTTGTTAAACAATATACACACTACGTAGACAAAAATGATTGGACAAGCGAAATGGTGTTCTACTGCAGCAGGCATGCGCTCGTGAAGGTATAAAATAGTTATAGGGGCACTGATTAGACCATTTGCAAACGAAATGACTTGCAAGAAGGAGCTAACAGAGTTTGAAAAGGGGATCACGTAGGCTGCGCAATGTCATGTTTTCAGGGCGATGCTGGACTGGTATACAAAAAATTCAGTAACCCGGATGTACTGGCCAGCTCAAAGCCCAGATCTTAATACCACTCAGAACATCTGGGATCAGTGTTGCAGATGTTCACTGTGCTTGAAGCGGAATGGTAAAACATACCACCTACTGTTGTCCAGGAACTTGTGGACAATTTGCCAAGAAGGGTGTCTGCAGTAATCACCACACGTGGTGGACCTACAAACTACGGGCGTCCATAAAATCTCGTTGATCTATTTGCTGCAAGCGTCCAATCACTTTTGTCTATATAGTGTGTATATATTTGATTAAATATGGTCACTCAAAGAGGACATATTTCCTGGGTTTGCAGTGCAAGATACAACCCTATAAAAAGACTGATTTCACATGACAAAGTCAATATACACTTCCTACGCCTCAGAGATTAAAAGAAACAAATTATCGCTGAACCAGTAACTATCCTCTGAGGACCACCCCAACAGCAGCTGTAACAGCTTCCGCTAACAAATGCACAACTTCTACAATCGCGGCGCCATATTAAGAAAATTACTTTGAACCCAGATCCACAATTTTCTCCTAGCAATAAAGTAAAGTAATGTTCTTTGCTGAGTAAATATTCTAAAAAACACAAAAACTAATAAAAATATATTAATGCTTCTAGATGACAATTTTACTCACTATGATGAGATGCTGTATTAACGCAAACAATGGAGTTGTGACTGATGGCATTATGTAGTGCCCCCATAATATGCCACAGTGCAGTGCCCTAATTCATAATATGCTCCAGAGCAGCGCCTTAAGGGCCCTACACACTTGCCGATGTGTGCAGCCGATATGAACAATCTCGTCCAGTAATGAACGAGAGATTGGTCATATCTCTCAGTGTGTAGGCACCAACGATCAACAATGCATGGCCCTGCCATCGTTCATCGTTGGCGCCGGCTCGTTTATACCTGCAAGCCAATATGGACAATATCGTCCATATTAGCATGCAGGGCTATGGGGCCAGGTGACACCAGGGAGTGAAGAAACTCACAGCCCTCTCGCCGCATCTTCCGTCGGCCACAAGAATCAAAACATGCTAAAGAGCAGCATTCCCAATTCATATGCCACATAGTAGTGCCCCCAATTCATAAGACACACATCAGTGAACCTTAGTTCAAAATATGCTACACAACAGAGTCTCCAATTCATGAAGTAGACTGATACCGCTTTCAAATCGCAAATGCCAGATCCCACCCGGGAAGAGAAACGTGTCCTTACCGGGGGAGATCCGGCATTTGCTCTGCTTTGCTGGCTTTTCGACCCGCCAATATACCGGGTCGGTTGCCATAGCAGGGGGGGGGGGGGGGGCGCAGCAGCAGCAGGGGCAGAGGCGGCGCTGGGAGATGAGCTCATCTCCTGCGCCGCCTCTCCCTATGCAGTGAATGGGAGCCGTATCGCATCGACACGGCTCCCATTTACACTGCGCCTGACCCGGTATTCAACCCGGTAATAACCCTTCTTTTATACCAGGTTAAATTACCGGGTCAGGCGACCCGCTAATTCGGGCTAAGTGCTTTCACATCGCATACTGACCCGTGTCGACATGGCAATATGCTGTGTCGATACCGGGTTATTTGTGCGATGTGAAAGGGGTATGAGTGGGTATCAAGGACCTTTTCCTGAAAACTGAAGTTCCCTGAGAACAAGCATAGGAACACAATCAGCCTACATGAAACAGGTCAAGCATGAGGGTAGAGGAATGCAGCATGTGACCATTACAGCCATCGGGGATGCAGTGGATTTGTGAGCAGTGCATCTAAAGAATGTTTGTATTCTAGATTAAAGCTAGGTACACATCTGACATATTAGAGAAATGGTTCACAAATTTTATTTTCTTCTAAAAGCAGTGCCAGAACATCCGGTATCCAGTGCAGACACTGCTCAATTATCATTTCTATCTGAGCAATATATATCCGTAGAGATCGTTGAAGTGACGTTTTTAAATGCACTTTTTGATGAGACCTCTGTACACACTGCAGTCGTGCCACGATATCCGCTAATTGGGACATACAAATCTAATGCAGCACTCCTGATATCATGAGCAGATCTGATTGCTTCTGAAACAACCGCCGGTCCCGGGTGCTGTGTACACACGGGATGCGGTCAAGATCCCGCCGAACAGGATCCAGGCGGTCGAAATACTGACACAGGGATCCCAACCGGCACAATCCTGACATTCTCCCTCTGTGGGTGTCCACGACACCCATAGAGGGAGAATAAATTAGTGTGCTGAGCGTAGCGAGGCACCATGACCGCAGCGTGGTGAGCGCAGCGAGACCGCAAGGGGCTGCATTGCGCTTGCCCCCGCCGGGATTGTGTCGGTCAGGATCCCGGTGTGGGGTATTCCGACCGGTGGGATCTCGTACGGATTCCGTACACACTGTGCAATAACCAGACCGAGCAGCCTAGTTAACTCCCTCGACCACACCAACTAAAAAAAAAATAAAGTTTCGAATGGCCCAAAGGCTAGTATTCGCATCACAAAATAGCTTTAGGCTGGATAGTGATATAACTGCCACCGGTTATGTCAGGTTTCAACTGCATTACCAGAGAATGTCTTTATCAGAGTAGCAGCATAACAGCTGCTTAGGTCCAGCATCCCTGTATGTAATGCAGATTTCATGTTAAATGCAGCCTCTGGAGTCTAACGTGCGGGAAAACCCATGGTTTCCAGCATTTTATGCAGAATACTAATGTGCATCTATCAGAGCAATTCAATTGTTGCTCCAATCAGACGCCCATTAGTAGTTTATGTGCCTGAAAGCTCCGGGATTAGCCACGCAAAATGGCTAGGACTTTAAACACTTTTTTCTTGCACCTCTGAAAGCTGCAAGAAACAAATGTGACTGCTGTGACTTATCTGATTGAAGCATCAATTGAATAGTTCCGGTAAACGCCCATCTCTATAGATGCCCAGCAGGGGGTGTGCGCAACAATTGAATCACCCCCAGGGTGTCTAAGGGCCTAATTCCGATCTGACTGCAGTTGTGCGAATTTGCACAGGTTTGCGATCGGACAGTCGCCGCCCAGCCAGAGTGAAAATCCGCCCCCCGTGCAAGTCTGCGTACGCCATGCAAAAAGCTTTGCCAACGGCAATCAGCTGCAAATCCGTTCGCAACTCACACACCATTGAATGCTTTTTCCAGTCTGTGTGTAGCCCAGGACCTACTCCTACAGTGCAAAAGAAACAGGCTGATCGGGCCAGAGCTGACACACACCCTCCCTGAAAACGCTTGGCAACGCCTGCCTTTTCCTGACACTCCCAGAAAATGGGCAGTTACCACCCCCAAACGGCTGCTTACGTCAATCAGCCTGCTTACGCCTAGCGATCGATAATCGGCCGCCATGCGATTTCGCACAACAGTGATCAGTTCTGAAGTAGGCCCCAAGTACACAAATAATAAAAATTTACTTACCGATAATTCTATTTCTCATAGTCCGTAGTGGATGCTGGGGACTCCGAAAGGACCATGGGGAATAGCGGCTCCGCAGGAGACTGGGCACAAAAGTAAAAAGCTTTAGGACTACCTGGTGTGCACTGGCTCCTCCCCCTATGACCCTCCTCCAAGCCTCAGTTAAGATACTGTGCCCGGACGAGCGTACACAATAAGGAAGGATCTTGAATCCCGGGTAAGACTCATACCAGCCACACCAATCACACCGTACAACTTGTGATCTGAACCCAGTTAACAGTATGATAACAGAAGGAGCCTCTGAAAAGATGGCTCACAACAACAAAAACCCGATTTTTGTAACAATAACTATGTACAAGTAATGCAGACAATCCGCACTTGGGATGGGCGCCCAGCATCCACTACGGACTATGAGAAATAGAATTATCGGTAAGTAAATTCTTATTTTCTCTAACGTCCTAGTGGATGCTGGGGACTCCGAAAGGACCATGGGGATTATACCAAAGCTCCCAAACGGGCGGGAGAGTGCGGATGACTCTGCAGCACCGAATGAGAGAACTCCAGGTCCTCCTCAGCCAGGGTATCAAATTTGTAGAATTTAGCAAACGTGTTTGCCCCTGACCAAGTAGCTGCTCGGCAAAGTTGTAAAGCCGAGACCCCTCGGGCAGCCGCCCAAGATGAGCCCACTTTCCTTGTGGAATGGGCTTTTACAGATTTTGGCTGTGGCAGGCCTGCCACAGAATGTGCAAGCTGAATTGTACTACAAATCCAACGAGCAATCGTCTGCTTAGAAGCAGGAGCACCCAGCTTGTTGGGTGCATACAGGATAAACAGCGAGTCAGATTTTCTGACTCCAGCCGTCCTGGAAACATATATTTTCAGGGCCCTGACTACGTCCAGCAACTTGGAATCCTCCAAGTCCCTAGTAGCCGCAGGCACCACAATAGGTTGGTTTAAGTGAAATGCTGAAACCACCTTAGGTAGAAATTGAGGACGAGTCCTCAATTCTGCCCTGTCCGTATGAAAAATTAGGTATGGGCTTTTATAGGATAAAGCCGCCAATTCTGATACACGCCTGGCTGAAGCCAGGGCTAACAGCATCACCACTTTCCATGTGAGATATTTCAAGTCCACAGTGGTGAGTGGTTCAAACCAATGTGATTTTAGGAATCCCAAAACTACATTGAGATCCCAAGGTGCCACTGGAGGCACAAAAGGAGGCTGTATATGCAGTACTCCCTTGACAAACGTCTGAACTTCAGGAACAGAAGCTAGTTCTTTTTGGAAGAATATCGACAGGGCCGAAATTTGAACCTTAATGGACCCTAATTTGAGGCCCATAGACAGTCCTGTTTGCAGGAAATGCAGGAATCGACCCAGTTGAAATTCCTCTGTAGGGGCCTTCCTGGCCTCGCACCACGCAACATATTTACGCCAAATACGGTGATAATGTTGTACGGTTACATCCTTCCTGGCTTTGATCAGGGTAGGGATGACTTCATCCGGAATGCCTTTTTCCTTCAGGATCCGGCGTTCAACCGCCATGCCGTCAAACGCAGCCGCGGTAAGTCTTGGAACAGACATGGTCCCTGCTGGAGCAGGTCCTGTCTTAGAGGTAGAGGCCACGGTTCTTCCGTGAGCATCTCTTGAATTTCCGGGTATCAAGTCCTTCTTGGCCAATCCGGAGCCACGAGTATAGTCTTTACTCCTCTCCTTCTTATGATTCTCAGTACTTTTGGTATGAGAGGAAGAGGAGGGAACACATACACTGACCGGTACACCCACGGTGTTACCAGAGCGTCCACAGCTATTGCCTGAGGGTCCCTTGACCTGGAGCAATATCTGTCCAGTTTTTTGTTGAGGCGAGACGCCATCATGTCCACCTTTGGTTTTTCCCAACGGTTTACAATCATGTGGAAGACTTCTGGGTGAAGTCCCCACTCCCCCGGGTGGAGATCGTGTCTGCTGAGGAAGTCTGCTTCCCAGTTGTCCACTCCCGGAATGAACACTGCTGACAGTGCTATCACATGATTTTCCGCCCAGCGAAGAATCCTTGCCACTTCCGTCATTGCCCTCCTGCTTCTTGTGCCGCCCTGTCTGTTTACGTGGGCGACTGCCGTGATGTTGTCCGACTGGATCAATACTGGCTGACCCTGAAGCAGAGGCCTTGCCTGACTTAGGGCATTGTAAATGGCCCTTAGTTCCAGGATATTTATGTGAAGTGACGTTTCCATGCTTGACCACAAGCCCTGGAAATGTTTTCCCTGTGTGACTGCTCCCCAGCCTCTCAGGCTGGCATCCGTGGTCACCAGGACCCAATCCTGAATGCCGAACCTGCGGCCCTCTAGGAGATGAGCACTCTGTAACCACCACAGGAGAGACACCCTTGTCCTTGGAGACAGGGTTATCCGCTGATGCATTTGAAGATGCAATCCGGACCATTTGTCTAGCAGATCCAACTGAAAAGTTCTTGCGTGGAATCTGCCGAATGGAATCGCTTCGTAAGAAGCCACCATCTTTCCCAGGACCCTTGTGCACTGATGCACTGACACCTGGCCTGGTCTTAGGAGCTTCCTGACTAGGTCGGATAACTCCTTGGCTTTCTCTTCCGGGAGAAACACCTTTTTCTGTACTGTGTCCAGAATCATCCCTAGGAACAGCAGACGTGTCGTCGGAATCAGCTGCGATTTTGGAATATTTAGAATCCATCCGTGCTGTCGTAGTACTATTTGAGATAGTGCTACTCCGACCTCTAACTGTTCTCTGGACCTTGCCCTTATCAGGAGATCGTCCAAGTAAGGGATAATTAAGACGCCTTTTCTTCGAAGAAGAATCATCATTTCGGCCATTACCTTGGTAAAGACCCGGGGTGCCGTGGACAATCCAAACGGCAGCGTCTGAAACTGATAGTGACAGTTCTGTACCACAAACCTGAGGTACCCTTGGTGAGAAGGGCAAATTGGGACATGGAGGTAAGCATCCTTGATGTCCAGAGACACCATGTAGTCCCCTTCTTCCAGGTTCGCTATCACTGCTCTGAGTGACTCCATCTTGAACTTGAACCTTTTTATGTAAGTGTTCAAGGCTTTCAGATTTAAAATGGGTCTCACCGAGCCGTCCGGCTTCGGTACCACAAACAGCGTGGAGTAATACCCCTTTCCCTGTTGTAGGAGGGGTACCTTGGTTATCACTTGCTGGGAATACAGCTTGTGAATGGCTTCCAATACCGCCTCCCTGTCGGGGGTAGACGTTGGTAAAGCAGACTTCAGGAACCGGCGAGGGGGAGATGTCTCGAATTCCAATTTGTACCCCTGAGATACTACCTGCAGGATCCAGGGGTCCACTTGCGAGTGAGCCCACTGCGCGCTGAAAATCTTGAGACGGGCCCCCACCGTGCCTGAGTCCGCTTGTAAGGCCCCAGCGTCATGCTGAGGACTTGGCAGAAGCGGGGGAGGGCTTCTGTTCGTGGGAAGATGCTGTCTGTTGCAGTCTTTTTCCCCTTCCTCTGCCCCGGGGCAGATATGAGTGGCCTTTTGCCCGCTTGCCCTTATGGGGACGAAAGGACTGAGCCTGAAAAGACGGTATCTTTTTCTGCTGCGAGGTGACTTGGGGTAAAAAGGTGGATTTCCCAGCCGTTGCCGTGGCCACCAGGTCCGATAGACCGCCCCCAAATAACTCCTCCCCTTTATACGGCAATACTTCCATATGCCGTTTGGAATCCGCATCCCCTGACCACTGTCGCGTCCATAATCCTCTTCTGGCAGAAATGGACATCGCACTTACTCTTGATGCCAGAGTGCAAATGTCCCTCTGTGCATCTCGCATATATAGGAATGCATCCTTTAAATGCTCTATAGTCAATAATATATTGTCCCTGTCCAGGGTATCAATATTTTCAGTCAGGGAATCCGACCAAGCCACCCCAGCACTGCACATCCAGGCTGAGGCGATTACTGGTCGTAGTATAATACCAGTATGTGTGTATATACTCTTAAGGATATTTTCCAGCTTTCTATCAGCTGGTTCCTTTAGGGCGGCCGTATCAGGAGACGGTAACGCCACTTGTTTTGATAAGCGTGTGAGCGCCTTATCCACTCTAGGGGGTGTTTCCCAACGCGCCCTAACCTCTGGCGGGAAAGGGTATAATGCCAATAATTTTTTAGAAATTAGCAGTTTCTTATCGGGGGAAACCCACGCTTCATCACACACCTCATTCAATTCATCTAATTCGGGAAAAACTACGGGTAGTTTTTTCACACCCCACATAATACCCTTTTTTGTGGTACTTGTAGTATCAGAAATGTTCAAAACCTCCTTCATTGCCGTGATCATGTAACGTGTGGCCCTACTGGAAAATACGTTTGTTTCCTCACCGTCGACACTGGAGTCAGTGTCCGTGTCTGTATCGACCTGAGGTAACGGGCGCTTTATAGCCCCTGACGGTGTTTGAGACGCCTGTACAGGTATTAACTGATTTGCCAGCTGTCTCATGTCGTCAGTCTTTTGTAAAGTGCTGACACTATCACGTAAATCTTTCCATAAGACCATCCAGTCAGGTGTCGACTCCCTAGGGGGTGACATCACTAACACAGGCAATTGCTCCGCCTCCACACCATTTTCCTCCTCATACATGTCGACACAACGTACCGACACACAGCACACACACAGGGAATGCTCTGATAGAGGACAGGACCCCACTAGCCCTTTGGGGAGACAGAGGGAGAGTTTGCCAGCACACACCAGAGCGCTATATATATTTATATATATACAGGGATAACCTTATATAAGTGTTTTTCCCTAATATAGCTGCTGTATATATTTCTATGCCAATTTAGTGCCCCCCTCTCTTTGTTTTACCCTGTTTCTGTAGTGCAGGACTGCAGGGGAGAGTCAGGGAGCCTTCCTCCAACGGAGCTGTGAGGAAAAATGGCGCCAGTGTGCTGAAGAGATAGGCTCCGCCCCCTTCACGGCGGCCTTTCTCCCGCTTTTCTATGGAAATTTGGCAGGGGTTAAATGCATCCATATAGCCCAGGAGCTATATGTGATGTATTTTTTGCCAACAAAAAGGTGTTTTATTGCGTCTCAGGGCGCCCCCCCCAGCGCCCTGCACCCTCAGTGACCGGAGTGTGAAGTGTGCATGAGAGCAATGGCGCACAGCTGCGGTGCTGTGCGCTACCTTATAGAAGACAGGACGTCTTCTGCCGCCGATTTTCCGGACCTTCAGTCTTCTGGCTCTGTAAGGGGGCCGGCGGCGCGGCTCCGGGACCCATCCATGGCTGGGCCTGTGATCGTCCCTCTGGAGCTAATGTCCAGTAGCCTAAGAAGCCCAATCCACTCTGCACGCAGGTGAGTTCGCTTCTCTCCCCTTAGTCCCTCGATGCAGTGAGCCTGTTGCCAGCAGGTCTCACTGAAAATAAAAAACCTACTTTAAACTTTTCCACTAAGCAGCTCAGGAGAGCCCCTTAGCCTGCACCCGTCTCGTTCGGGCACAGAAATCTAACTGAAGCTTGGAGGAGGGTCATAGGGGGAGGAGCCAGTGCACACCAGGTAGTCCTAAAGCTTTTTACTTTTGTGCCCAGTCTCCTGCGGAGCCGCTATTCCCCATGGTCCTTTCGGAGTCCCCAGCATGCACTAGGACGTTAGAGAAATATGACAATACGTTTCATTTCAGTGAGAAACATCCACTCTTAGCTCAAGTGACCAAAGAGGAACTAGAAAGTTAAAGGGAACAAACTGTTTAGTCCCAGAGCTTACTATCCAGTTCCATATTACACACTTCAGCACTTGAGGCAAAGTATCTGAAACTCTCAGGGCAGAATCTAACGGGGTGAATTAAATTCAGTGTGAGATTGTTAAGTTACGGGATGAGTGCCCGGAGCTAATTAACTGGCGGCGCTGTAAACTCGCGACTAGAGGATTTCTAATTCCACCCTCCCAAGGTGTGTGCAGAAATATGCCTTAACTAGTGCCTCGCTGCTAGTTGTGGGCTTTCCGCATTCACTAACAGCATCGCGCCCGGCACCTCGTCAGGAGATGCCATTTACCATAACACAGAGGGACATGTACTAAGCAGTGATAAGCGTGGAGAAATGAGCCAGTTGAGAAGTTGCCCATGGCAACCAATCAGCTGCTCTGTATCATTTTAAAGTATGCAAATTATAAACGTTACTTCAATGCTGATTGGTTGTCATGGACAACTTCTCCGCTCTTTTCACTGCTTAGTACATATCCCCCTAAGCCACAGACAAACGTTATATCCTGACTTAAGTACTAATTGAATAGCTCCAGGCACATAACCCAGGAGTTAATGCAACGTGTGGAGAACGGAATTCCCCCCCAAGTTTCCATTGTGCAATTTTGCAATGGTTGATGCTAGATTCAAGTGGCCTAAGGGACCTTTTACGTCAGGGGGGAGGAGCCACAACACAAGGGGGAAGAGCTAGGCCAGCGGGATAGTTCCTCTACTATCCACGCCACCAACTATTACCTTAAGTAATCAGGTGGCCCGAAGCATGGCGAGCGAAGCACGGCCGCGAGGGTACTTTTCGGGTACCCTGTTCGGCCGTAGCTACTCCCACTGGTGACGTGTCTCCTCCCCTAGTGATGTCAGAAGGTCCCTTCTCCCACTCCGATTTAGAACCAACCATTTTGCAATGGGATTTAAAGCTCTTTACATCTTGCAGCAAAACCATTGAAAAATCTAGCTTTGCCAAATCAAAGCCTATTGCATTTGGTCATCGGATTATTCAGATTTGACAGAATAATGTGTACAGTGTGTAATACAGAGATAACATCTTTGATTTTCAGGTTGAAATGATTTCATTAGGAGGCATAGCCAGTTAGCTGCTGTGTAAATGACAGCCTGGACTTATTCAATCAGATTCTGCATCCCAGTTCATAACGCAGACTTTGCGTTAAATGCAGCTTCAGGGGTTTAATGTGCGGGGAAACCCAAACATATTCACATGACTGCAAACGTGTGTACGGAGCAGAAGGGCATATTTCTCAAGTGGTAACCAGACTGGGTGGATCTTGCCTATGGCGACATATGTTCTTGGAGTGTCTCCGTGGCGGTTACGGCTCAGGATAATAATTGTATTTATAAAGAACTTTTCTCCCACAGGACTCAAAGTCCCTTCACATACATCAAAAACATGGTACATTTACTGATGACGAGTGGGATTCGATCTTTGGTACTTGTTTCAAAATTTCCAAAATGTATTAACCACTCAGAAAAGTATTTCAAATTGATACAAAGAGCATATTTTACCCAAGAAAGACAACATAAAATCTGGCCCTCTACGTCACGATTTTGTTGGAGGAAATGTGGAGGGACAGGCGATATACATCATATTTTCTGGGCTTGCCCGCAGCTACAATCACTTTGGAGAGGTGTTTCAAATTATGGGTCAGATCTTTGGAGTGGATATTCCTGCAGACCCCATCTCAGCTCTATTTCACATTTATTTGGGTCAGCGGTCTGCTGGGGATAAATATGTTATGGGACATATCTTTATTGCTACCAAGGCTGCGATTGCTCAGCTCTGGAAAACAGAGGCAATCCTATCTTTGTTAGTTATTCAGAATAAGATACATAAACACTGTATGTTTGAAACGGCTGGGGCTAAATATGCTTTATCTTTATAGAGAACAAATGGGCCACTCCACCATATATAGTTCTCCCAACTGACCTGTCTGTGCTAAATTCTCCTCATTAGGATTTGTAATAACCTTCATTATACTATGTATCTTTTACTTAAAGTTAAACCGGGCCTCCAACTTGTTGTATATAGTGTACCTGGCTCCCTGTTTTTTCCCTCTCTTCTTTTTGTACCACATTTGTTTGTGAAAAATTTTCAATAAAAAGTAATGTTTAAAAAAACAAAAACAACAACCATGGTACACTGTACAAAAGGCACTAGAATTACAGCAAGCTGAAACACATACAGAAATAATAAACAACAACTAATACTAGAGCGCACAGTAAGCATACTGATGGATTGGTGCAGACATTTTGGGTAATAACCTCCACAAGTAGTATATTCCACCCACGCAAGGCACAAGGGGAGGTAGCCATCTTGGGCGCACTACGTAGGATTACCCCGGGTGGAATAAGGCACAACCAGGAGGAGCGGACACAAAATGGGCGGTTGCAGCATCCTAATGCTAGGAGTAGGGTCCCAACAGGCAAGTCCATTTTTTATCCTATCCACAAGCGTGCCAGATGAGGCAGCCATAGAGGGCGCACCATGAAGTTTATGCTATGGGAGATAAGCCCTATGGAGGATAAGACTGATGTGAATGGCCAAATATTCTCTGTAAAGTGCTGCAGAATATGTGTGCGCCATATAAATAACTGGTAATAAATAATAAGCCACACAGGGACCTGAAGCATAAATGGGGAAACTGACAAGTGTGTAATAGTCATACAAAAGTATGAATAGATACATGTCAGAGTCAGGCTGCTGAACGCCAAATTTTTCCACCAATTCCAAGTAGTAAAGTTTGTGTTTCCAAGAGATACTATATATCCAGCAGCAAGTTCTGCATCTGACCTGGTTGACTGGATCACAATTTCTGGGATTTCAGATGAGCGCACAACAATATATTATAGTTAAGCATAAAGTCAGCTGGCTTTATATAATTTGTTCATTTATCCGAATGACATAGTGCAGGTGCACTGTGAGCGCCCACCTGTCTCTCTCTATACATATACAGACACCTACAAGCTAGGTAGCAATGTGCATGTAAATAATATGTTAGCAGACACTGTCCCCCAGGCAGTCAGATCATAGGATAATCAAAGGAGTGACTTTATTCTGCTCGTGCTGATATTTCACTATAGAACTTTTTGAAGTGTGTGACAAGAGCAACCACCAATCACAGGAGATCTACAAAGCGCTTTAACCAATCACAGCACAGCGGCACACCGCTGCAACCAATCACCGCTTCAGAAATGATTATTCTTACTAACTCACCATAATCGCTTCTAAAGGCTACCAGCAGATTCTAACGCGTTCTGTACCAATAAGACGCAGTACGGTGAAACGAACCGGCATAATATTCTACCCCGGTCACAGTGGGTCATCTTAGTCTAATGCAGCATGCAGCGGCCGCCATCTTGCTGTACGTCCTTGACTTTTCCGCTCTTCCGCGTCCCAATGTCCCATCCATGCCTTTTTTTTTTCATCATACTTTACACATAACTTTATTGAAAAATAACAAAAACAAACACTGCATGTGTTTCAGTGTAATAACGCTATTTGACAGGCGGAGTCGGAGATAGCCCGGATGTGACTTTGCAAAATCTTTAGTAGTGTGGATGCCATGCTATTGTGCTCTGTGTGAGCAATGCATAGCCATAGGCTAATAATAATAAGCACATGTGCAAGAGAAGATCATATAAGAGATGAACAATCGTGTAAATCTCAAGCACATACACATGTAACATACAGGACGTAACACTGCGCTGGTGTTTAATTATAACAGCTATTGCACTTGTGGCCCCATATAAATAAAGGATAATAATAATAAAAAATGTTTTCAATAAAAAAAAAGTTTAACTGAAATAAAACATACATTAAGTAATTCAGGTAGGATAACAGCAGTGGTTCCCAAACTGCCTAGGCACCCTGGGGTGCTGTGAGGCTCTTGCAGGGGTGCCTCAGGTTGATGGTCTAGGTCTCGGACAAAATCAAATTATTTATGGTCAAAGTGATAAGCAAAACCAGTGCTAGTGGCTGCCAATCATAAAACGTGGACAGTTAGAACCACAATCATGTCCACCACCACATAAATGACCCAGGGCCGTAACTAGAGTAGCCTTGCACATAGCAAAATTTTACTCTGGGCTTTCTCCCCCCCCCCCCCCGGAATGCAGAGCCGGCCCTAACCAATATGATGCACTAGGCAAGATTTTGGCTGGTGCCCCCTTGTACAGACGCTTGTTCCGCCTCTCACCCTGTACCCCTTTCCCAGCACCATCACCCCTCACCCATCGCAGTCCTCATTTTGGTGCTCCTACCCCCTATATTTTAAATAGGACCAGTGTGCACATTCAGTGTGCAGCCCAAAACGGTGCGTGTTCTTGCTGGGAAGGGGCATGGCCACACAATAATACCTCCAGTCAAAATTACACCACACAGTACTGCAACTTTATTCACATTATATCATGCAATAGTGTCTCTTATTCACGTTACATCACACAGTAGTACCACGTTACTCCTCACAGTAGTGCCCCTTATTCACATTACACCACACCATATTGCTCTTTATTCACACAGTAGTGCCCTTCCTATACGTTTCGCCACCAAGTACTGTAGTACACCTTATACACATAATACCGCACATTAGTAATGCATTTCGTATGCAGATAGAGCCGCAGTCACACACAGAAATAGGCATTCTGCATATCATTTTAATCAGCAGAAGCTACTTGTGCCCCTAGGCACAAGTAGCCTAGGGCCTATGCCTAGGGCCGGCTTTGCCGGGATGTGTGGCGTGCTCCCGCTCTGGCTGTGATGCAATGTATATGTAGTTCTCTCAGCGTGACGTCCTCCTGGGTTTCCCGGAGGAGGGGTGTCTGTGAGGACTACAAGTCCCATCAGCCGACACAGCTCAGCTCATAGCATTAGCAGAGTCTGCCGGGGATCAGAGCTACCACTATGTGCGGGAAGGTGAGGGTCCAAGTGGCCGCAAATGCAGACTCCATGGCCGGGGCTATGTCTATCAATGAGCGGATAATGAGAGAGCCTGTCACAGCCTGTACTACACCAACCCGGAGACAGTGAGAGAGATAGCTGTGTAGAGCATGAGTCTTCAACCTGTAGCCCTCCAGCTGTTGTGGAACTACACATCCCAGCATGCCCTGCTCAGTTTTAGCATGCCTTAATAGCAAAACTGTGGCAGGGCATGCTGGAATGTGCAGTTCCACAGCAGCTAGAGGGTCGCAGGTTGAAGACCCATGCTGTAGAGCATTACACCCTGCCCTAACTGCACAGCATTGCTACACACACTACTACTGCAGAGTATTGCTACACGGACTGTCCTACTGCAGAGCATTACAAACTGTCCTAACTACAGAGCATTTCGACACACACTGTCCTACTGCAGAGCATTAGAAACTGTACGGTATAAACAAAACACTCATCTACTTGGTGTAATGTGTGTAAGGGCTCTACCTGGCTTAATGTGTATAAGGGGCTCTACATTGCAGAATGTGTATAAGGGACTCTACCTGACATAATGTGTGTAAGGAGCTCTATGTGGTGTAATGTGTGTAAGGGGCTCTACCTGGTGTAATGTGTGTAAGGGGCTCTACCTGGCATAACGTGTATTAGGTACTGTACCTGGCGTAATGTGTGTAAGAGGTACTACTGTGTGGTGTAATGTGAATAACAGACACTACTGTGTGGTGTAATGTGAAATGGTACTATTCTGTGACCACACCCCTTCCACATGAAGATACACCCCTATTTTAAATATCGGTGGGGGCACCACTTCTCTTTCTGGCACAGGGCACCAAAATGTCTAGTTATGGCTCTGAACTGACCCGAACGGTGACAGGTAGGCACAATTTACTTAATGGGCTGGATGTAATGGAGTGCGAGACGGTCGGAGCTCCGAAATTCCATCCAAACTCATATGTTTTTGTAAAGCAGCAAACATTTACAAGGCAATACCAGGTTTACAAGGCAAGACGTTCGGCCCAATATATTTGTTTGCAAAATGTTGGTTCCTAAAGCAATTTTTGCCTCCAAATACACAGAAAAAATTGAATCCACTGAAAATTCACATACAGAATTCCCTTGCTTAATAAATACACAGAGAAAGTTCGATCCACAGTAAATGTGAACAAAAATGTGAATTTAGTGTTAATCAAAGTAGTGTTTTAAAATGTGTATGAATTCAGCTTTTTTAATGTATTTGTTATGGATGTAGCAATTTGTGTGTATTGTGTGTATTGTGTGTGAATCCAACCGTTTCTGTAAATTAGTACAGCAAGAACCAGAGGGTAAATTTACTAAGATGGGAGTTCTATTTAATATGGGATGTTGTCCATAGCAACCAACCAAATTCTACTTCTCATTTATCTAGAACATGGGTCTTCAACCCGTGGCCCTCCAGCTGCTGTGGAACTACAGATCCCAGCATGCCTTGCCTCAGTTTTAGCATACCGTAATAGCAAAACTGTGGCAGGGCATGTTGGGATATGTAGTTTCACAGCAGCTGGAGGGCCACAGGTTGAAGACCCATGATCTAGAACCTTCTAGAAGATAATACCTGGAATCTGATTGGTTGCTATGGGCAACATCCCATCTTAAATAGATCTCCCATCTTAGTAAATTTACCCCCAGGTGTCTGTATATGTGTTTGTGAAATTAGTATGTATCCTTCTTTTTCTGTGTGTATGGTATGGATCCAGATTTTTGGGGTATTTACTATTGATCTGGCCTTTTCCGTCAATTTATATATGGATCTGGAATTTGCTGTGTATTTGCTATGGATCGGACTTTTAAGTGTATTAAGTATAGTTCCAGCTTCTAACACCCTATAAAATTGATTTTATGTGATTTACTCAATATATTAGGACATTGTACCAGTATTTTGACCCATGTAGAATCGAGATAACATTCTATTTAATGGCACGCTGTACTAAACAAGAAAATGTGGCGAAAACTCAGAAAATTGCATTTTGTGAGGTTTGGCCGCATTTTGATATGTACCAAGCTCCGGAATGCAATACATTCCAGAGCTTGGACCCAGTGGGATGGCGTTACCCAATAGAAGCCTATGGGCTTCTTTTTGCGTTCCTTCTGAGAGGGTTCCAATCGGGACTGTCTAACAAAATCGGGAAAGTTAAGCCCCATACACACTAGACGAGAAAATGAAAGATCTCAGCCAGAAGGGCCGATCTGAGCGAGATCTTTCACAATCTCGTCCAGTGTGCACATTCAATGTCGTTAACGATGCGTGCTCCCGCACATCGTTAACGACCCCCTGGTTAACAACAGCCATGCTGCAGATGCAGCATAGCTGTCGTTCCCCCACCGCCGTCGCTGCCTTCCCCGCCAGCTTCGGCAAGTGTGTAGGGATCGCCTAGTGGGGGTAATTCCAAGTTGATCGCAGCAGGACATTTTTTAGCAGTTGGACAAAACCGTGGGGGTCATTCCGAGTTGTTCGCTCGGTAAATTTCTTCGCATCGCAGCGATTTTCCGCTTAGTGCGCATGCGCAATGTTCGCACTGCGACTGCGCCAAGTAAATTTGCTATGCAGTTAGGAATTTTACTCACGGCTTTTTCATCGTTCAGGCGATCGTAATGTGATTGACAGGAAGTGGGTGTTTCTGGGCGGAAACTGGCCGTTTTATGGGTGTGTGTGAAAAAACGCTACCGTTTCTGGGAAAAACGCGGGAGTGGCTGGAGAAACGGAGGAGTGTCTGGGCGAACGCTGGGAGTGTTTGTGACGTCAAACCAGGAACGACAAGCACTGAACTGATCGCAGATGCCGAGTAAGTCTGGAGCTACTCAGAAACTGCTAAGAGAGGTGTAATCGCAATATTGCGAATACGTCGTTCGCAATTTTAAGATGCTAAGATTCACTCCCAGTAGGCGGCGGCTTAGCGTGAGTAAATCTGCTAAAAACAGCTTGCGAGCGAACAACTCGGAATGAGGGCCCATGTACACTGCAGGGGAGGCAGATATAACATGTGCAGAAAGAGTTAGATTTGGGTGGGTTATTTTATTTCTGTGCAGGGTAAATATTGGCTGCTTTATTTTTACACTGCAAATTAGATTGCAGATTGAACACACCACACCCAAATCTAACTCTCTCTGCACATGTTAAATCTGCCTCCCCTGCAGTGCACATGGTTTTGCCCAACTGCTAACTAAATTCCTGCTGCGATCAACTTGGAATTACCTTCAGTGTGTACTAGGCTTCAGGAGGAATGGCATATGACAATATACTGTTTTCATGAGCCGCTTTTTAGTGAATTCAGACCTTACAACAGTGTTGTATCTATAATGGGGGCAGTGTGTACGGTACACACGGGCCCCTGGGTCCAGAGGGGTCCCACACCGTACACACTGCATCCATTTCTTCTATACTTACCTTTCTGGTGTCCATCGGTTCTGTGTGTGGGCCCCCTCCTCTCCCATAGCTGGCAGCGTTCACTGTTAGCGGTAAGAAAAACTAGAGACTCTGGCACAGTGCCAAAGGCTACAGCATATGCGTAGGCCTCCGAATAAATGTCAGCTGCGCCATTTTCCCGGAGACCTGCGCAAGCGCTGTAGTTTGTAGCACTGTGCTAGAGTCTCTAGCGCTCAGAGCACTGGCGGCTATGGGAGAGGAGGGGGCCCACACATGGAGACTGCACACGGGCCCCCTCCTCTCTAGATACGCCACTGCCTTCCAACATACATGACCCAGGTACAAAATGCTCTGCTCCTGGGCTTCTCTTTTCATTTATAGCTGCTGTCACCTGTGTTGAAACAGAAGTCAAGGAGCAGAGCATTTTCACCTGATGGAAGGAGTCTTGTTCATACTTGCCTACTTTTGAAAAAACATGTTAGGGAGATTGTGAAAGTAACACCTATCATCGCGGACGTGTGCTGCTACATCTGAGAGACGTGTCGTGAAAATTGCTTACATCCAAATGTAAATGAGCCCTAATGTCAGTATACTGTATACACATATACTGCAAGTGGCCATGAAAAACCTTATTTAAAATGCATGTAGCCATAGGGATCATTGTGCCTTATAACCAATGCAGGGAAATGGCACTGATGATCCTATTTGAATGGATACATCTCTGATTTATTGTTCCCCCCCCAAGAATGTAACAGCTACATAATGGGGGTAAGGTACAATCAGGGAGATTGCTGGTCTATTCAGGGAGACAGGGAGATTGCTGCTATTTCAGGGAGTCTCCTGCAGAATGAGAGAGGATAGGCAACTATGGTCTTGTTAGAGCACAGGTTCACAAACTCGGTCCTCAAGACCCCACACAGTGCATGTTTAACCCAGCAGGTGCACAGGTGTATTAATTACTCACGAACACATTTTAAAAGGTCCACAGGTAGAGCTAATTATTTCAATTGTGATTCTGTGAGGCGACCTGGTAAACATGCACTGTGTGGGGTCCTGAGGACCGAGTTTTAGAACCTGTGTGTTATAGGGTCTAGTGAATTATGTCCAACATGTGTACTCAACATCAGGCTCTTAATGCATAGGTTCTCAAACCCGGCCCTCTGGACCTCAAACAGTTCATGTTTTCCAGGTCTCCTCACAATATCACAAAATTAGCTCAACCTGTGGATCTTTTAAAATGTGTCAGTGAGTAATGAATAGTACACCTGTGCACCTGCTGGGTGACCTGAAAAACTTGAGCTGTGTGGGGTCCTGAGAACCGAGTTTGAGAACCACTGCCCTAGTGCATGGGTTTAGGTGAAAGACATGCACAGCTTTTCACTGACATTTTTGCACTGGCACTTCTTATAAAACATGTGTAGTGTAGTACAGGTTTAAGCATATGCAAATGATTTTCGCTTTTGGGTTTAGGCCGGGGATCTGGAAGAAGCAGTGGCCTTTTCTTAAAGCACATGCAGTTTCCTATTGACATAGGAGGTCATTTCGACCTGATCGCATGCTGGCTATTTTTTGCAGCGCTGCGATCAGATAGTCACTGCCTATGGGGAGTGTATTTTCACTTTGCAAGTGTGCGAACGCTTGTGCAGCCAAGCGGTACAAAAACAGTTTGTGCAGTTTCTGAGTAGGTCTGAACTTACTCAGCCGCTGCGATCACTTCAGCCTGTCCGGTCCCGGAATTGATGTCAGACACCCACCATGCAAACGCTTGGACACGCCTGTGTTTTTCCAGCCACTCCCTGAAAACGGTCAGTTGACACCCATAAACGCCTTCTTCCTGTCAACCTTCTTGCGATCGGCTGTGCGAATGGATTCTTCGTTAAATCCATCGCCCAGCACCAATCTGCTTTGTACCCGTACAATGATCCTGCGCATTGCGGTGCATGCGCAGTTTTGCCGAGTTTTTACCTGATCGCAGCGCTGCAAAAAATAACTAGCGTGCAATCAGGTTGGAATGACCCCCAATGCTTGCTAATGCTCATAACAATGCTGCTGACTAGGAGAAGCCACTCTTCCTGCTGAGCATTATCTGCATAAACGACATTGTGGCTTGTAGTGAATTCAGCACTATTGTGTTATTGTTTGCCTCACTGAGTTGGTACATTCATTTTAGCTGTGAATTCAGCGCACTTTTCATTACATCCATTAATGCAAGCGTTTTTATTGATTTTTTTGAGGGATAAATACGATCATATATCGGTCATCCATTCTTTTATGTTCTTCCAACCTTGTTGATAATGAGCCCCTGATGAAGTCCAGTTGGACGAAATGCGTTGGGTTTTGGTTCGGATATGAGAGCATCGGATATGTATTAATTAAGAGAGCATCTTCGGATTAACAAACTGTCCGCATTATATTGTTTTATATCTGATGTCTGTATTTTAAATATGTCAGCCATTTGTTATTCAATGTGATTCACTGTCCAACACTTTTATACAAATAAATTGGAGTTTTTTAAGTGAACTGTGGTCAAATCCTGGAAGATAATACCTTGATTAAGCTCCCTTAAGACATCCCCCTTTCATATATATATATATATATATATATATATATATATATATATATATCATGAGTCCCGGTTTATAGGCATAATATGGTACGACTATCTGTGCACAGTTCATTGAAAGTGGCCTTTCTAGTTACAGATCAGGATATCATATACTTTCTGTAAAATCTTTGTAAATATTATTACTAGCGATGAGCAGGGATGGTTCTCTGAGACCCACCCAAACATAGGGGATCCGGGGCGATCCGAGCCACAGCTCAGATCTCCTTGCTTGCCCCAGATACCAGAGCGACCTAAAACCTCAGGATCCCACTGTTGGATCCTGAGGTTTTGGCTCAGGCGCCAGTCCCCATTATAGTCTATGGAAGACAGCTCATGCTGAGAGAGCCGTCTGTCACGGCTCTCAGCCAATCAGTGTGTCTCCATAGGCTAAGAGGGGGAAAGATAGATGCCTCCACCACGATAATGGCACCCGCCAACACCGCTGCCCGCACTGCTGGCACCCCCACACTGCAGACACTGCCGGCACCCCTGCACTGAGGACACAGCCATCACCCCCGCACTGCCGACACCTCCACACAGAGGACACAACCTACATTGTCGACACAGCTGTCGTACAGAGGACACCAGCGGCACCTCCACACATATTACACTACTGCCACCCTCGCACTGCCGACATCACCGGCAGCCCCCTTACAGAGTACAACCACTGAGGACACCACTGAGGACACCTGCACTGTTGGCACCCCTGCACTGAGGACACCACTGGGACACCCACACTGCCGATACTGCCGGCACTCCTGCAAATACTGTCCCCTGCAATGAGGACACCACTGCGACACCCGTATTGAAGACAATGCCGACATCCAGCATTGCCAACACCACCAACACCCTTGCACTGAGGAAACCGCCATCACCACCCACTGCCGACACCACCAGCATACCCACATTGAGGACACCTACGGCACCCCTGCATTGAGGACAACGCCGACATCCCCTGCTACAGTAAGTGCACTATTGTTGTATCCAACTTGCACTGTATCCGACACGCGATGTATCTGACCTTTCACTATAGCCAACCCACTCTTATCTGACCTGCACTGTAAACTGCACTGTATCTGAACCACACTGTATACAACGCGCAGTGTATGCAACCTGCACTGTAATCTACACTGTATCCAACCCACACTGTATCCAACCTGCACTCTGACCTGCAATGTATCCGGCCTGAACTGTATACTACACTGTATCCGACCTACACTCTATCCGACCTTGCACTGTAGTCAATGTGCACTGTATCCGACCTATACTGTAACCTGCCCTATTTTCAATCCGCACTCTGACCTGCACTGTATCCAACCCGCACTGTAACCTGCACTGTATCTGACCTACATGGTATCCAACCCACACTGTATCCATCTATCCTGTATCTGACCCACACTGTAACCTGCATTGTATCCAACCTGCACTGTAACTCACACTGTGGGGGTCATTCCGACCAGATCGTAGCTATGATCTCTGACACAGACATGCAGGGGGACGCCTAGCACAGGGCTAGTCCACCCCGCATGTCTGGCCCGGCCCCACCGCACAAGTACAAAAGCATCGCCCAAACGCCGCCGTCTCCCGCCAAGCGACCGCCTCTGCCTGTCAATCAGGCAGAGGCAACCGCTAGGCAACGACGGCCGTCTGGCATGCAACATCGGCGCATGCGCAGTTCTGACCCGATCTCACCGCTGCGAAAAACTGCAGCATGCAATCGGGTTGGAATGACCCCCTGTATCCGCCCCACACTGTATCCAACCATAATACGACCAGCACTGTAACCTGATCGATATTTAACTGTGTCCCCCAAAGTATTCCGCACTGTACTACGCAGGTACGGAATGCTGTGTTTTTGTGATTGGCGAGTTTTTGGGGAGCTGCTCGACAAAAAGGCAGATTGATTGGGGCTTAACATGAGCACAGAGTGCCAGTCATCAGTAACCCAGGAGGGAGGTACAGACTGGGCACTAAAAATAGGCATGTGCTGGGGGCATTTGTGTAGGGGTCATCAATGTCTGCTGTTGCTATTTTACACGTTTTTTGAGGTTTTTTGTTTACTACTTTAGAGCAATGATATTCTACACACGATTCTCAGTAAATTTCTGTGTTGGATTGTTTTCTATTGATAGTACTTGTGAGTTGGTTCGATTGATTATTGCTAATACATTTCTAATTTCTAAAACATTTTTAAACAGAAATAACTGCCGTGTGTTTGTGCCGCTGCTCTGTTGCTTAGATAGCCAGCCAGGCGTGTTGACAAACAATATTGTGAGTTGTGAGGTGGTCAAAACTGACTGAAAATGAGTGGAAATGAATGTTATTCAGATTAATAATACTGTAGGAACAAAAACAGGCCAAAATTATGTGATTTTAGCTGTTTTTATGATTAAAAAAAAAAAAAACAACACAGATCTAAAACCAGTACAGATCCAAAACACACAAAGGCGGTTTTGGCAAAACCAATACAGATCCAAAGCACGCAAGGGCGGTTTTGGTAAAACCAATACACGAAAGAGATTCAGATCCAAAACCAAAACACAAACACCCAAGAAAAGACATCTCTAATTATTTGTGTAGTAGCAATGCATCACATTCCCATATAATAAGAAAAGCTTGTGCACAGTTCCCTAAAACAAGTATAATCTTTGTGATGCTGACCCTTTAAATTTGAGTGGGAGGGATCAGCTGTAACCTTACTGAATCTGCTCCATGCTTGTGTGTGATGGTTACATGCAATCCAGATTGGTAGAGCAGGGATGTATCTACGCTTTGCTGATAGATCCAGGTATGAAAGTCTTCACCTGTCAACAGCTCTGGAAGACTGGGACATGAAGGAGGAACTGAAACAGTGTGTGACTATTGATCAGTACTTTCCTGGTAAGATGCATGCTGCTGTTGGGACTTTTTCAACCTGTGCTAATTGAGTCTGGTGGTGCTAGACACAGCTGAGCCAGCCTTTCCCAACAAATGGTTTAGTTGACTTTATATAACTTTTATCATGTTAAACAAGAAACAACTTTTAAAATTGGAGGTGCTTTCCACTTCTGTGATCAGATTCATGCTCCTGGTTTTGCACTGTACCTGCAATGTCTATTATGCAGGTATAAAGCAGAAATGCATGCAAGTAAGCTAATTGCAGTAGTTCCACAACATGTGTGTCATGTTTTGCGTTTTAAAAGTACAATAATGTGCAATATGTAATACGTATATGACATTATTACTTACTCACTTTTATTTCAATTTAAACGTCGGCATTGGTACCCCATCTTGCATCCTTCATACGGCCAATTCGCACAAAAGTGCTTGCTACCCTATGGGGTAGTGAACACTATCAGATCACACAGATTCAGCTGGGTGGGCAGTTTGCTGCCAATTAAATTCCCCCGTAAATATCTGACACAAATACCAGTTAACATCGATGATGGGAAAATCGGGACATTGATGATGGGAAAATCGGGACAACTGTAGCTATTCAGTTGATCTGCCTAATCCACCCATTATATGATGTTGCTTCCCACTTCTGGCGGGAAGGGGTCGCCATACTGCTAGTCGGGATCCCGGACATCGCAATGTCGATGCCGGAACTCCTACTAGTGGGGAAATACCGACGCCGGAATCCCGACACCCATAAAGGGAAAATAAATCCTGTGGCGAGTGCAGCGTGCCACCGTGCCCGCAGGATGGCGAGCATAGCGAGCCCACAAGGGGCTTTGCTAGCAGTCGCCCGCTGCCGGCATACCCGTGGCCGGGATCCCGCTGTTGGAATACTGACGGTACTGATCCCCTTCTGGCACACCAGGCCTTTTGATATCCAGAAAATAGGGTTTGTGTATGTATGTATAGGTACAAAATTTATATACAGCACAGTTTAATCAATATGGTCTCCAGATTAAGAAACGTGGAAGGATGTGGTGAAAATGGCATGGCTGAGTGTTGTGTTACCATTTTTCCCAATCATTAATGGCGTGCTCACAAATAAAGCAAAAAAAAGAAGCCAGTAATAATGTATCTGGAACAAAGCATATTGCAATGCAAGGGGAGCAGATACGTTTATATTTTTTTCTGTGCAGGGTAAATACTGGATGCTGTTGCATGTAGCTCACAAATGTTAGACCGCTTTATTTTTACATTGCAATTTAGATATCAGTTTGAATACACCCCACCCAAATCTAAATCTTTCTGCACATGTTACATCTGCCCCACCTGCAGTGCAACATGGTTTTGCTCAGTTACTTGCTTTTTTGCTTTACATACAAACATGAATCAGGCCCATAGTGCAGCCATGTCAAAGTGAATGCACTTATATGCTGTATATAAATCTGGACCTGGAATTCCATCTGTATGGGTGCGTTGTGATTAATTACATAACATAGTATAAAAATAAAAAAAACTGCTGGTATGCAAGATGTGTTCTGATTGGCTAATATCCAAAACTCCTTTATTATATTTCTCATACATATTGTGGAATGGTAAAATAAAGGTTACATTGATCACTATTATACTGTATGTATGTATATGTGTGTATATATATATATATATATATATATATATATATATATATATATATATATATATTTCTCTGGCTGGGTCCACAGGATTATCCACAGGATAACATTGGGATATTGTCGAGCGACAGCGAAAATGGCACCAACACGGTCACGAGCTTTCTGGCCTCCCAGGATGCATTGGGGCCTCCACTGTATAGTCCCGCCCACTGACTCAGTCAGATCAGTTTTTTGCTTGGTGCGGCAGGAAGCCGCATGGTCACAGGGCTGCTGTGAAAGCAGCCTCAAGTTTTTCATTACTTTATTTTTATAGACTTACTGTTTTGGTTTGAGCGACTTCTCTTAACAGCGTCTTAAACGTGTATTAGAAAGAGTCGCTCCAACAACTCCCCACCGGGTCGCAACAACGCTTACCTTCGCGGTACAGTGCTGTCTCGACGGGCGTCTGTGTCGGATGTTCTAGCAGGTCCAGCAGACGTTACCAGGCTGTGGCCGGAGCATGGGGAGACAGTGAGTATATGGACTTCCTCTTACTAGAGGGGTCAGGACACAGCTACGCTGATTTGGTGGAGACTACAAACAGCGTGTTGATGCGCCGAACATCTCGAGTGTGACAGCGCTACGCTCCGGGGATCATAGGCGCCAGGACTAGGTGAGGCCGCGATCCTGGGAGTTTAAGTCAACAGGGGGTTTCAGACGCTCTCCTGGCCGTCCCTCCTCCGAGTTCATGGCCAGTTCCCGCGGGTCTCTCGTTTCATGAACTGAATGACCTCACTTCCGGCTCAGACGCTACCACGAGGGTACTCGGTCGCAGCTTAGACGCTGCGGTTGTGTACACTGGATATAAACCCGCCCAGACCGAGTCGCAGGCCTTTAGTGTCTGCATGCACGTGGAGTCGCTCAGCGTCCGTGTCCGTTGGTGAGCGTCCGTGTCCGTTATCAGTTACCAGGAGCGGCAGTGTACACCAGTAGCGTCTGAATCCACTCAGCGTCTTTCGAGCGTCTTTGCTTGGATATGAAAGTGTGGTGAGTCTCCCTGTATCCCGCTCCCTGGAGGCAGGGTATACAGTACTAAAAATTCCTTCTACTTCTTAGTGTGCACTGTTAATTTTTAGTACCTATTGCATATGAGACCTGTATATTACTGTGTTTTCTGCATGTTATGTTGAAAAAGAACCAGTTAAACAGAAGTACAATTTTCCTACTTATGTATAAGTTATTATGGAGGTTGTATTCTCATATGACCATGTCTAATGCTTTAACATGTGACTGACTGCTAGTATGTGTGCTGACTTTTCTGTGTAATGTCAGTCCTGTTCTGACCCTCAAATCAGGTGCACTGTGGTCAGATTGATTTCACCTCTATATACTGATTATAGAGTGTGGTTCAGTCACAAAGTTGTGTAGTCAATATCAGAAAAAATGTCTGTGAGCGGCAAAAGTGATGAGAATTTGTCAAGCACTCCTACAGCCCTAACATGCTTATCTTGTAAGTCAGGGGTAATTGATATGATTCAATTGGTCACTTATGAGGGTTTGTGTGCAATCTGTTTCGCTTTTCAGCGAAGTAAAAAACAGGAGTTTGTTCAACCTCCAGTAGAGCCACCATGGAATATGTTCGCAAAGACTCTGTCTTCAATAGCGGACAGGTTAGCTCCAGTAGCACCACCTCAAGGGTTAGGTTACACTATGAACCCATACATGCAGCTCCCTTCCTATGGTTTGGTTCCAGTAGCCTCTACAAGCAACCAAGGGGTAGGTAAGACTAAGACAGATACGTCTGTATGGCAGACTACACAAGAGGATACATCGGATGATGATGCGGAAACAATAGATTCAACTCCGTATGATGATCAGTCGCAGAGCTTTAGTTCAGATGATGTAGCTGAACTCATTAATGCAGTAAAGGCTGTGCTTTCTCTGGAAGAACCAGCCAAGACAGCGTTAAAAGCAAAAGCACCTGTATTCAAACGAACAAAGTCAGTGAAAGCTGAATTTCCAGCGTCAGAGGAGTTGACGGAAATGATGGATGAGTCTTGGGCAGCACCCGGTAAAAAGTATAAGATTCCTAGGAGATGGGATTCTTATTATCCATTTCCTGCTGGAGATTGTTCGAAGAGAGAAGTTCCTCCAAAAGTAGATGCACATGTTCTGCGACTAGTGCACAAATCTGCTTTGCCACTGTCATCTACCTCTTTGAATGATGTCACAGACAGGAGGGTAGAGAGCCTATTGAAAAATATTTTTTCTCTTGTGGGTGCAGTGGTAAGACCTGCTATGGCTTCGGCCTGGGTAGCAAAGGCAATGGGCGAATGGATAGAGGAACTAGAGAATGACATCCCCTCTCCTACTAGGGAGCAAGAGGATCGTCTTTGCCGTTTAAGACAATCTGCCCAGTATTTAGAAGAAGCAGCCATTGATGTAGGCACTGTTGCTTCTAAAGCTTCAGCCCTGGCAGTAGTCGCTCGCAGAGCAGTCTGGCTACGGACCTGGAAGGCAGATGCGGAGTCCAAGAAGGAATTGGAAGCATTGCCTTTCGTGGGTAATATATTATTTGGAAAACCTTTATCGGATATCCTAGAGTCAGAGGCTGAATCGAAGAAGGTCAGATTTCCGGCTACCTACAACCCTAAGTCCAAGGGTTTAAAATTTCGCTCATTTCGCTGGCAAAGCAAAGCGAAAGGTAAAGAGGAGCCTAAACAACCCCAGTTTAAATCCAGGGGTAGGAAGCAGTGGGCTAGCAAAAAGCCAGCTTCCAAACCTGAACAAAAGCCCTCAGCCTGAAGAGACGGGCCTCCGCCTGGAGGATTCCAGGGTTGGGGGCCGACTCCTGCAATTTGCATCCACATGGCAACAGTCAACAACAGATGCCTGGGTGCAGAAGGTAGTATCTCAGGGGTATGGGTTCCCATTCAGGAGGCAGCCTCCTCAAAGATTTTTTTGCACCAGCCCGTCTCGTATAGAGTCGAAGGCCAATGCCCTGCAAGAAGCAGTCCAAAAATTACTGCAGTCAGGTGTGATTGTCCCAGTACCTCCATCACAAAAGGGACAGGGGTATTACTCCAATCTGTTTCTAATCCAGAAACCAAATGGGTCATATCGACCAATTCTAAATCTGAAGAGGTTGAACAATTACATATGGATCCCGAAGTTCCACATGGAGACGTTACGCTCCATAATGTTGGCTATGGAACCGGGAGACTATATGGTATCTCTGGATGTGCGGGATGCTTACCTACATGTGCCTATAGCACTATCACATCAGTGTTACCTCAGGTTTGCCATCCTCAAGGAACACTTCCAGTTCCAAGCTCTGCCCTTCGGGCTAGCTACAGCACCCAGGGTGTTTACCAAGATCATGGTGGTTATGGCAGCTTGTCTGCGCAAACAAGGGATAAGGATATTCCCATACCTAGACGACCTATTAATCTTAGCACAGTCGCAAGATTTACTGTTGAGCCATCTCCAACAGACGATAGTTTGTTTACAGAGACACGGGTGGCTCATAAATTGGGTGAAGTCGTCCCTGAATCCATCACAGCGGATGGTTCATTTGGGAGCCATATTGGATTCAGACCTACAGAGAGTTCTCTTACCAGAGAAGAAAATAGTCAAGGTGCAGGTCATGGCTCAGGAAGCGTTGCAAGCCCAGACAATGTCAGTCCATGCAGCAATGCGACTGTTGGGTCTGATGGTATCAACGTTCGACATGGTGGAATATGCGCAATTCCACTCCAGACCATTGCAGCATCTCATTTTGACAAAATGGAACGGAAATCATCAAACAATAAAGAAGCAGATGATAAAGATTCCAGTAAATGTAAAAAGGTCTCTAGCATGGTGGCTACAGACAGACCATTTAAACAAGGGGAGACCCTTTTGGATAAAAGAGTGGCAAGTCCTGACGACAGATGCCAGCCTGCAAGGTTGGGGGGCGGTACTCGGAAGCCTATGGTTCCAGGGAAAATGGACCGCAAGGGAAAGTCGCCTGCCGATAAATCTGTTAGAAATAAGAGCCATTTACTTGGCCCTAGTTCAGGCAAAGGACAATCTACAAGGAAGACCAGTCCAGATCCGCTCAGACAATGCGACGGCAGTAGCATACCTAAATCATCAAGGAGGGACTCACAGCAAGAGTCTGATGGAGGAAGTAACTCCCATTCTAAAGTGGGCAGAACTCCATCTCCCAGCATTGTCAGCAGTATTTGTCCCGGGTGTACTAAATTGGGAAGCGGATTTTCTCAGTCGGCACACCATTCAGGAAACCGAATGGGCACTACACCCAGAAGTGTTTCAGACACTGGTGAACAGATGGGGTCTACCGGAGATAGACCTTATGGCGTCTCGTCTAAACAACAAAGTTCCGAGGTACGGATCAAGAACAAGGGACCCAGGAGCAGTCCTGGTAGACGCACTGTCAGTAGAATGGAGGTTTCAGCTGGCATATCTGTTCCCTCCAATATCTCTGTTACCCAGAGTAGTGAGAAAGATAAAACAGGCAAAAGGAGCAATCATTTTAATAGCTCCAGCTTGGCCAAGAAGGCATTGGTACACAGATCTGTGGAGAATGTCCGTGGAAGCACCGATACTGCTCCCTCAACGTCCAGATCTGTTAATGCAGGGTCCTTGTTGTCACAGTCATCTGGATCGCCTGTCTTTGACGGCGTGGCTGTTGAAACCTCTATCTTAGAGGCTAAAGGATTTTCAAAGCAAGTAATCCAAACCATGCTTAGAGCAAGAAAGCCTTTGTGAAGATACGGATTCTCAGATCACTCAGGTAAACAGTTTAGTAAAGTGGCAAATGCACTTTATTGTAAATATACACACACAGTACACTAAAACAGTAACTATTACATGCCAGGATGGTATCGTACTTACTAAGTCCCCACAGTAGTTTAGAATTACAGTCTCCTGATGTCACATGCCAGGAGTAGTTCTGTGTCCCCTTTTCTGGGATACCAGCTCACACAATACCCTTCGCAACAGATTCTCGCCACTGACGGCACCGCAATGCCTAGTCAGTGTCTCCACTCCAGAGGTACATCCACTCTCTCTGTCCTTCTGTGTAGATCTCACCCTCAGTGCACGTCCAGTAGCCTCTTGAAACCAGTGGATTCCAACAATGCTTCTAGGCCTCAGCACACTGGCAGCACTCTCTTACCAGTAGCTTTCAGAAGCCAAACACATCACTCCTCTCAGACCAGGAACTTCCATGCACTCTCTCTGCCTTTCTGTGCAGATGTCTCTCTTTTAAAAATCCCACCAATTCCTCTAGGTGTAGACCTGCCTTCCAGGGCTGTCCAAGACGTGGTGCTCTCTGCTTATTGGAGCTGCAGAGTAAGGGGTGGATATGGCTGGGAAAAGGCCAGGTTCATCGCAGGGTAACACCTGCTGTTGTCCTGTAACATGTCTATACATGCCTACTAAAAGAACAATGGATGCTAATTAGGTTATCCCTCCTCCAAGTATCAGATAGTGTCCATTCACCACCAGATTGATCCCCTTTATAGCAGACAAGGTATTCCAGCTGCTATTTGTCTGTGAAATCCTCTGGCAGATAACTATTCCTATAAACAACTACACACATTGAACACGGTATAACCAAATAAACCGCATAGTCCAAATATAACATATAAAATATAACTGTACAATATAATAACACAACACAATACAATCATATATATATATATATATATATATATATATATATATATATATATATATATATATATATACATCTTCATATGCATTCTGTACAAAACATCAGGCTAGAGATATTATTCCCTGATAAACACAAACACATACAGTATAACAGAGGGATGATGTTTCACAATAATATGTGATGTCCATTTCTATTGGGAATCCAGGCAGCATGCTGTATAGGTGATAACACAGTTCTGTCCTGTCTCTTTAGACTAACGCACTGAATCCAGAAACAGGCTGGCAAAAAGTACTCCTCAAGAGCCAGCTGGGCTGCGTCCGTTACAGACCTCCCCTACTTTTTCCAGCCGCTGTAATTCAGTGACAAGAGTAACCCATTTGGGATGGGCAGACATCACATCTGGACCGCCTGGGTCAAACAAGTGTGGGCTTACATTTCCATCTGGCGGTGGAGGGTCTGGGCTCAGCAGTTCACAGTTTTTAAGACCCCCTCCAGTATCCCAGGCACTGGGTTTAAACAGCCGGATTAATGGTGGGTATCCTTTATCATCAGAGATGCTTCCCTCACCACCCTTCTTTTTGAATGACAACACTCCCTTTATCTTTGGTGCATCAGAGAGGAGAGTGATCTGCATCAACAAGATCTGGTCTCTGGGGTCCTCACTCTCCCTCCCCAACACTATATTCCCTGGGAACTCCACCTCCATCACCTCTGGTGCATCTGGACAGTGGTTTGCCTCCCCCTCCCCCATTTTGAGTGACGTTACTCCCTCTACTTCTGAGGTATCACAGGGTAGCACAATCTGCATCACCAGCCTTGCATCAGGAACCCTGGCAGGGATAGTCAGTGGCTGGGGCCCTTCTTCTGCACTTAACCACTGGGATGAATTTGGCCGCAGGGGAGCAGTGAGTAACTGTAATTCTTCTCCACGTGCTCCCCCCTCAAAAGCCTCTACCCCCTCCCTTGGGTCTGAAATGTCTTCTACGCCCTCAATTGATAATTTCTGGGCCTCCCCTAGCATAGCAAACTGGACAGCTGGTTCAGGTGCCACTGACAGACTAGACCTCACCTGCAGCGTTGAATCCTCGGCCCTTATCAGCTCCTTGGTACCCTTGACACCAACATGTTCTTGGTACTGGCATTCATTCACCAGTTCGTCATCTTCCATCTCTGAAAATGGAAAACTTGGAAGCTGCACTTCTCCCAGGTCTATTGCTGTATCAAGCAGATCACGACTCTGGGTCTTGTCCTCTGTGTGTGGGGTATCGAGCCCTCCCACCACAGGCACCTTAGCTGATTGGTTAGTACTTTGTAAAGGAATGCTATAACTCAGCTGTTCCTCAGATATTTCTTGCATAGAATAGCACAGGGTAGCATTCACTGCACTTACCCGCACAGTATGGTCCAGACTCCATGTACGCCTTTCTGGGGATAACTGCCTCCTGGAGTGATCCAACACACCTTGCTCCCTGGTCTGTTCACGCCACCTTAGAGTGGATTCCATCAGCCGACTGCTCGAGCTCTCCATCCTCTGACCCAGTCGCTGGTTTGGCAAATCTCCTCTGTATGAAACTTCAGGCGCCAGGTTGCGTCGCTGACAACTTCTCAGGGGCACATCCTGATGGGACAGGGCAGTCTGTAGAACGGTGGCTGCTGGTGCAAGAGTCCGCACTGTAGGACTGTCTTCTGGTAATCCCAGCACCTCCTTTATTACCCGCATCCGATCCTCGGGTGTCGCGCCATCTCCCAGTGCTTCTAGATGGGCCTGTAATACCTCCGGTGTTCTTTCAAACATTTCTGCAACCTTCCCCTCTTCAAGGGCTTTCAGACGGGGTTGTACTAACCCTCGGGATACCACCTCCGATCCTCCGCTCTCCCTGCGGTTACTGGCATCGAATGTCCCGGCTGTAGGTCTCAACCACTCCGTCACTTGTTCCTCCTCATCTGACTCCTCAGAGTCCTCCTCCTCATCACAAGGGTGTTCTTGATCCCATTTCAGCAATTTCGCAATTAGGGATTCCTTTCCATCTGTTGCGGTCACCTTAATACCTCGTGCTCGACAGACCATATGCAGGAATCTCTTGTTGAGGTTTATGTACATTTCTGTTTCTGCCTCCATGCTGCTGACTTTCCAAACGTACTAACAACTTTTCAGCAAGATACCTGGCTACTGTGTGCCAAACTGTTTACAAGGCTCTTAGGTGCCCTCCGCTGACACCTCTCGCAGCCTTACCCAGGGTAAACTGGGACTGAGTGACCCCACTGCTTGCCACCAATTGTGAAGATACGGATTCTCAGATCACTCAGGTAAACAGTTTAGTAAAGTGGCAAATGCACTTTATTGTAAATATACACACACAGTACACTAAAACAGTAACTATTACATGCCAGGATGGTATCGTACTTACTAAGTCCCCACAGTAGTTTAGAATTACAGTCTCCTGATGTCACATGCCAGGAGTAGTTCTGTGTCCCCTGGTCTGGGATACCAGCTCACACAATACCCTTCGCAACAGATTCTCGCCACTGACGGCACCGCAATGCCTAGTCAGTGTCTCCACTCCAGAGGTACATCCACTCTCTCTGTCCTTCTGTGTAGATCTCACCCTCAGTGCACGTCCAGTAGCCTCTTAAAACCAGTGGATTCCAACAATGCTTCTAGGCCTCAGCACACTGGCAGCACTCTCTTACCAGTAGCTTTCAGAAGCCAAACACATCACTCCTCTCAGGCCAGGAACTTCCATGCACTCTCTCTGCCTTTCTGTGCAGATGTCTCTCTTTTAAAAATCCCACCAATTCCTCTAGGTGTAGACCTGCCTTCCAGGGCTGTCCAAGACGTGGTGCTCTCTGCTTATTGGAGCTGCAGAGTAAGGGGTGGATATGGCTGGGAAAAGGCCAGGTTCATCGCAGGGTAACACCTGCTGTTGTCCTGTAACATGTCTATACATGCCTACTAAAAGAACAATGGATGCTAATTAGGTTATCCCTCCTCCAAGTATCAGATAGTGTCCATTCACCACCAGATTGATCCCCTTTATAGCAGACAAGGTATTCCAGCTGCTATTTGTCTGTGAAATCCTCTGGCAGATAACTATTCCTATAAACAACTACACACATTGAACACGGTATAACCAAATAAACCGCATAGTCCAAATATAACATATAAAATATAACTGTACAATATAATAACACAACACAATACAATCATATATATATATATATATATATATATATATATATATATATATATATATATATATATATACATCTTCATATGCATTCTGTACAAAACATCAGGCTAGAGATATTATTCCCTGATAAACACAAACACATACAGTATAACAGAGGGATGATGTTTCACAATAATATGTGATGTCCATTTCTATTGGGAATCCAGGCAGCATGCTGTATAGGTGATAACACAGTTCTGTCCTGTCTCTTTAGACTAACGCACTGAATCCAGAAACAGGCTGGCAAAAAGTACTCCTCAAGAGCCAGCTGGGCTGCGTCCGTTACAGCCTTCTTCGGCCCGTGTATATCATAGAATATGGCAAGCCTATATTCATTGGTGTTCTGGAAAAAATGACAATCCAAGAGCCTTTAAAGTAGCTAGAATTTTGGATTTTCTGCAGGCAGGATTGGATAAGGGGTTGAAGGTTGCTTCCTTGAGGGTGCAAGTCTCAGCGTTGACTGTATGGTTTCAGCAGAAGATTGCTGACCTACAGGATGTACGTACGTTTTTCCAAGGAGTAGTACATATTTAACCTCCATTTGTTCCTCCTGCAGCTCCCTGGGATTTGAATTTAGTTCTTAAATTTCTCCAGGGTCCTTTGTTTGAACCACTTGAGAGAGCGGATCTTAAGTGGTTAACGATTAAAGTTCTTTTTTTACTGGCAATGGCGTCAGCCAGAAGAGTGTCAGATTTAGGAGCATTATCATATAAGTCTCCTTTCCTAAGTTTTTTTCCAGACAGAGCAGTTCTCAGAACGAGATCTAGTTATCTTCCAAAGGTGGTGTCAAAGTTTCACCTGAATGAAGAGATTGTAGTCCCAGCTTTTCAGGTATCGGGACTATCTGCGGGAGAAGCGTCACTGGACGTGGTCCGGTCTTTAAAAATCTATATAGATCGTACTAGTGCCATCAGGAAAACAGATTCCCTCTTCATCCTCTACGGATTCCATAGGAGAGGTTGGCCTGCTAGTAAACAGACGCTGGCGAGATGGCTCCGAGTGGTAATATCTGAAGCTTATTCTCATGCAGATCTCCCTATTCCGGCTAATGTCTCTGCACACTCTACACGTAAGGTAGGTCCTTCTTGGGCAGCACAACAGGGTGCATCAGCAGAACAGATATGTAAGGCAGCCACATGGTCTTCCATAAACACATTCATCAGACATTATGCCTTGGATACTTTTGCCTCTCATGACGCAGACTTCGGGCGAAAGGTCCTCCTGTGCAATCAGGAGCGTCCCCACCACTAAAATGGCTTTGGGAATCCCAATGTTATCCTGTGGATAATCCTGTGGACCCAGCCAGAGAAATAAACGTTATGGTAAGAACTTACCGTTGATAACGTGATTTCTCTTATGTCCACAGGTATCCACAGGGATCCCACCCGGACGCATCTGATTTGAGGATCTAGACAAACACTAAAAACCTCTTCCTTCTTGTATGGAAGGGTGTGCATGTGTGTTCTTATCGCCTGTACAGGTCTCTACCTAATGTTCCTGCCTATAATCGCTGTGGAAAGAACTGATCTGACTGAGTCAGTGGGCGGGACTATATAGTGGAGGCCCCAATGCATCCTGGGAGGCCAGAAAGCTCGTGACCGTGTTGGTGCCATTTTCGCTGTCGCTCGACAATATCCCAATGTTATCCTGTGGATACCTGTGGACATAAGAGAAATCACGTTATCAACGGTAAGTTCTTACCATAACGTTTATATATGTATATACACTGCTCAAAAAAATAAAGGGAACACTAAAACAACACATCCTAGATCTGAATGAATTAAATATTCTTATTAAATACTTTGTTCTTTACATAGTTGAATGTGCTGACAACAAAATCACACAAAAATTATCAATGGAAATCAAATTTATTAACCCATGGAGGCCTGGATTTGGAGTCAACCTCAAAATTAAAGTGGAAAAACACACTACAGGCTGATCCAACTTTGATGTAATGTCCTTAAAACAAGTCAAAATGAGGCTCAGTAGTGTGTGTGGCCTCCACGTGCCTGAATGACCTCCCTACAATGCCTGGGCATGCTCCTGATGAGGTGGCGGATGGTCTCCTGAGGGATCTCCTCCCAGACCTGGACTAAAGCATCCGCCAACTCCTGGACAGTCCGTGGTGCAACGTAGCGTTGGTGGATGGAGCGAGACATGATGTCCCAGATGTGCTCAATTAGATTCATGTCTGGGGAACGGGCGGGCCAGTCCATAGCATCAATTCCTTCGTCTTGCAGGAACTGCTGACATACTCCAGCCACATGAGATCTAGCATTGTCTTGCATTAGGAGGAACTCAGGGCCAACCGCACAGCATATGGTCTCACAAGGAGTCTGAGGATCTCATCTCGGTACCTAATGGCAGTCAGGCTACCTCTGGCGAGCACATGGAGGGCTGTGGGGCCCCCCAAAGAAATGCCATCCCACACCATTACTTACCCACTGCCAAACCGGTCATGCTGGAGGATGTTGCAGGCAGCAGAACGTTCTCCTTGGCGTCTCCAGACTCTGTCACGTCTGTCACATGTGCTCAGTAAGAACCTGCTTTTATCTGTGAAGAGCACAGGGCGCCAGTGACGAATTTGCCAATCTTGGTGTTCTCTGGCAATGCCAAACGTCCTGCACGGTGTTAGGCTGTAAGCACAACCCCCACCTGTGGACGTCGGGCCCTCATACCACCCTCATGGAGTCTGTTTCTGATCGTTTGAGTAGACACATGCACATTTGTGGCTTGCTGGAGAACATTTTGCAGGGCTCTGGCAGTGCTCCTCCTTGCACAAAGGCGGAGGTAGCGGTCCTGCTGCTGGGTTGTTGCCCTCCTACGGCCTCCCCAACGTCTCCTGATGTACTGGCCTGTCTCCTGGTAGCGCCTCCATGCTCTGGACACTACGCTGACAGACACAGCAAACCTTCTTGCCACAGCTCGCATTGATGTGCCATCCTGGATGAGCTGCACTACCTGAGCCACTTGTGTGGGTTGTAGGGAGGTCATACAGGCACGTGGAAGCCACACACACTACTGAGCCTCATTTTGACTTGTTTTAAGGACATTACATCAAAGTTGGATCAGCCTGTAGTGTGTTTTTCCACTTTCATTTTGAGTGTGACTCCAAATCCAGACCTCCATGGGTTAATAAATTTGATTTCCATTGATAATTTTTGTGTGATTTTGTTGTCAGCACATTCAACTATGTAAAGAACAAAGTATTTAATAAGAATATTTCATTCATTCAGATCTAGGATGTGTTATTTTAGTGTTCCCTTTATTTTTTTGGAGCAGTATATATATATATATATATATATATATATATATCTATATCTATATATCTATATATATATATATATATATATATATATATCTCCATAATTAGATTAAGCCACATTAATTTTCCAATGAGACCACACTCCCTTTCACATGTGACTAATGGTACTATGGGGGTCATTCTGACCCGATCGCTCGCTGTAGTTTATCGCAGCGATGCGATCGGTTCAGAACTGCGCATGCGCCGGTGCCACAGTGCGCCGGTGCATGCCAGACGTCGATGCGCTATGATCGCCTCTGCCTGATTGGCGGGGGGCGGAATGGCGGCCGCCATTTCGTGGGCGCAGTCCGGCCAATGCAGGCGTGCCTGGACTGTGCGGGGGGCGGGCCGCAGCGGCTGCATGACGTCACACGCAGCCGCTGCGGGCTGGGGAGCGACGAGTAGCTCCCGGCCAGCACGCTAAAGCTGTGCTGGCCGGGAGCTATTCGATGCTTTTGCACTTCTGCGCGGGTGGGGGAGGGGTGGCACCAACATGCGGGGCAGAATAGCCCTGTGCTGGGCGTCCCCCTGCATGGCTATGGTCATGATCGTAGCCCTGCAAAACTTTGCAGGGCTACGATCAACTCGGAATCACCCCCTATGGGCAGATGTATTAAGAGAGAAGAGAAGTGATAAAGCATACAGTTATTAGTAGAAGGTGATAACGCACCAACCAATCAGCTCCTAACTGTCATTTTTCAAACCCATAATGATTGGCTGGTACGTTATCACCTTCCACTTATCACTGCTTTATCACTTCTCCAGGATTAATAGATCTGCCCCATAGTCACTAAAATGAGTCCTGAGGCACTCGGTTAGTTCGGTTGTGTCTCGGTGATGGTGCAATGGGTTTAGGCGTCAGACAAGCTCAGTTCTAGCCCAGTGATGTGTCTCTTTCTTGTGAAGTTTATTACAATCCATCTGTTTATTTTCTTTAACACCACTGATCCCAGCAATAGAAAACCTCCTATTGCTGTAATTTATCAAGAGAATATTTCTGTGGCAAAAGAGTGACAGCCTTGTTGGGTCTGCACATGTGTGACCCAGCTTACCGATTTACGCATGAACAGTTAAACTGGAAACCCCGAGCTAGGCTACTGCATTACTCCTCCTTACAGTAGCAAGAGATATTCAATGAAAAAAATGAAGCATTTTTTTTTCTGTATCGGAATATTATTATTTTTTTAAGTGTTTTTTTTTTGTTTAATTTGTTCTTTACTCTGTTTCCTAAATATATTCGGGTTAGGTAACATCTCAGGGGCCAGACATTCAGCATTGAAAACCAAATACATTTCCAAAGTGCCACCACAGTTGCAACCTGTTGTGTTTTTGTTTTTTTTTTGTTTGTTTTTTTTAATGACTCCGCAAGAAAAACCCTGACACTTTTTTCTTTTTTTTTCTTTTTATTTGCCATTTTCTTTCTGAACATGCCCACACCCCATAATATATTTTTCTAGATGACTTGGCGTGTGGTAGTGTTATGACTGTGTAAAGCAGCCAAACTCAACCAAAGTAATGGGCGCAATGCGAAAAGTCCCATTCAGGCGCCCAGACGGGTCACTTTTCATTCATTTCAGCTTGGTACTTCAGGGGGTAGCGAGCTGAAATGCCAGTGCTGGAGAAACAATTGAATAGCTCTGTTTGGCACCATCTACTGGCTGCCAGCACTGAAAACAATTGAATCCTGCCCAATGATGGTCCACAAATACTATTATAATATTATATTCAATCAATGGAGTTGGTTTATGAATATATGCATATGAGACATGAACATACTATCTGCAGTCCTTGTGATGGGTGTCTGTTTTTTATTTAAACCCTTTTCATTTTGGAGCTGGTACTATGGTTGACATACTTGATGTGGTTTGTTTTCATAATTGCAAATTCTCTCTCTCTCTCTCTCTCTCTCTCTCTCTCTCTCTCTCGTGTTGTTTTCGCTACAGGAAATCACAGTTAGGAGGGCCCTTAACAATTGCCCTCTGAAGGGAGTGTTTGTTGACATTCTATAGGTGAACAAATGCATATTAGCTGCAACATGTAATAACTACGTTTCTTTTGTGTATCTAGTTATAGGTACTGATGAGAAGGGGGAGCGGTATTCTATAAAACGACAGCACCGCGTGGAAATGCTGCCTTGTAGGTCTGAAGAAGGCTCTCCACTGGGTAAGCAAAACGGCCTTTGCTATATGTATATATGTATAGCTATAGCATGATTGGCAGGTGAGCACTTATCATGCAGTGCGCTGAAAGCATCATTCACCACTATCCGTCTGGCAATCTGTAGCATTCTTACACATTGGGAAAGGGTAATACAGCATGAACCGACGCCTCCTACAAACTCACAAAGTGCTCGACATTTATGTTGGTTCCATATAATCCTACACTGGCAATAGTAATAATTATATACTGTTTTGGTTGCTCATCAACAGCCCTGTATTTTGTTTTCATTTTAGAGAACACTTTTCAGCCCACCCTGTGGCTCATTGTGGACCCCAATCTGGTAATGCCATGCCCTGATATTTATACTACGTTGCCTCTTGAGCTTCACATGACTTCTCCTTACATGTCCTCCACTCCAGAGAATAGGACACCGTCTGCTGTAGACTATTCAACTATGGAAGATTCTGAAGAAGAAGCTATGTCGTCAAGCAGTGACTTGGTAACCACCAGTAGTCTTGCTCACTTAGCTTTTTATGTGTCAAAGGGATGTAGAATACAAAAGCCACTTAAATGATCTCTATAACAAATGGTTCTAAGTAGAGATGAGCAGGTTCGGTTCCCTGAGACCCGAACCCCCCCCCCCAAACATCCCGGATCCGAGTCCGGCTTGGGACTTCCCGCCAGATTTGGAAACCAGAACGAGGCAAAACGTCATCATCCCGCTGTCGGTTTCTCACGGGTTTTGGATCCCATATTATCACCCGCGCATCGCCGCCATTTTCACTCCGGACTTGTCTCTCTCTGTGGTTGGTGGGGTTAGTGTGTGCTCTGTAGAGGTGCTGCTGCAGCTACTGTGATGTACCTGTGCCGTGTTAGGGGTGCTGTCCTGGCTGTCACTGGTGTTTCATGTGCTGTTACGGCCGGGTGCTGCAGCTGTACATGGGTTGTACAGGGTGCATGGGCACTGTCCTCCTGTATGCTATAAAATATAGGGGTGCTGCTGGCCCTGTATGTTGTAAAAATTCATGGGCGCAGTTGTTAAAAATATTAAAAGCACACTGCTCCTGTATGCTGTAAAATATTGGAGTGCTGCTGTTCAAATAACATTACACTGGCCATGTATGCTATAAAAATTCAGGGGTGCAGTTGTTAAAAATGAAAAGCACACTGCACCTGTATGCTGTAAAATATAAGAGTGCTGCTGGCCCTGTATGCTATAAAAATTCAGGGGTGCAGTTGTTAAAAATTAAAAGCACACTGCACCTGTATGCTGTAAAAAATAGAGGTGTTGCTGTTCAAATAACATTACACTGGCCCTGTATGCTATAAAAATCCACTGCAGTGCCACTACTAGATGGGCCAGGTGTTTGTACCACCCACTGTGTCGCTTAGCTTAGTCATCCAGCGACCTCGGTGCAACCTTTTGGCCTAAAAAGAATATTGTGAGGTGTTCAGAATAGACTGGAAATGAGTGAAAATGATTGTTATTGAGGTTAATAATACTGTAGGATAAAAATGACCCCCAAATTCTGTGATTATAGCTGTGTTTATGTTTTGTTTTGTTTTTAAATCATCCAGATCCAAAACCCGAAAGGGTGGTTTTGGCAAAACCAATCCAGATCCAAAACACGAGCATGGAACCAGAACCAAAACACAAAACACACAACCTGAAAAGTGTCCACCGCACATCTCTAGTTCTAACAAATGTTTCATGTAGTGTATGTATGTAATGCGCCATGTAGTTTATGATACATGTAGTGTATGTATGTAATGCATCCTGTAGTATATGATACATGTAGTGTATGTATGTAATGCGCCATGTAGTTTATGATACATGTAGTGTATGTATGTAATGCATCCTGTAGTATATGATACATGTAGTGTATGTATGTAATGCGCCATGTAGTATATGATACATGTAGTGTATGCATGTAATGCGCCATGTAGTATATGATACATGTAGTGTATGTATGTAATGCATCCTGTAGTATATGATACATGTAGTGTATGTATGTAATGCGCCATGTAGTATATGATACATGTAGTGTATGCATGTAATGCGCCATGTAGTATATGATACATGTAGTGTATGTATGTAATGCGCCATGTAGTATATGATACATGTAGTGTATGTATGTAATGCGCCATGTAGTATATGATACATGTAGTGTATGTATGTAATGCGCCATGTAGTATATGATACATGTAGTGTATGCATGTAATGCGCCATGTAGTATATGATACATGTAGTGTATGCATGTAATGCGCCATGTAGTATATGATACATGTAGTGTATGTATGTAATGCGCCATGTAGTATATGATACATGTAGTGTATGTATGTAATGCGCCATGTAGTATATGATACATGTAGTGTATGCATGTAATGCGCCATGTAGTATATGATACATGTAGTGTATGCATGTAATGCGCCATGTAGTATATGATACATGTAGTGTATGTATGTAATGCGCCATGTAGTATATGATATATGTAGTGTATGCATGTAATGCGCCATGTAGTATATGATACATGTAGTGTATGTATGTAATGCGCCATGTAGTATATGATATATGTAGTGTATGCATGTAATGCGCCATGTAGTATATGATACATGTAGTGTATGCATGTAATGCGCCATGTAGTATATGATACATGTAGTGTATGTATGTAATGCGCCATGTAGTATATGATACATGTAGTGTATGCATGTAATGCGCCATGTAGTATATGATACATGTAGTGTATGTATGTAATGCGCCATGTAGTATATGATACATGTAGTGTATGCATGTAATGCGCCATGTAGTATATGATACATGTAGTGTATGCATGTAATGCGCCATGTAGTATATGATACATGTAGTGTATGTATGTAATGCGCCATGTAGTATATGATACATGTAGTGTATGCATGTAATGCGCCATGTAGTATATGATACATGTAGTGTATGCATGTAATGCGCCATGTAGTATATGATACATGTAGTGTATGTATGTAATGCGCCATGTAGTATATGATACATGTAGTGTATGCATGTAATGCGCCATGTAGTATATGATACATGTAGTGTATGTATGTAATGCGCCATGTAGTATATGATACATGTAGTGTATGTATGTAATGCGCCATGTAGTATATGATACATGTAGTGTATGTATGTAATGCGCCATGTAGTATATGATACATGTAGTGTATGTATGTAATGCGCCATGTAGTATATGATACATGTAGTGTATGCATGTAATGCGCCATGTAGTATATGATACATGTAGTGCAGGGCTGGCCAAACCAGTCCTCGAGATCTACCAACAGTACACATTTTCCAGACCACCTAGCTGGTGCACAGGTGTAGTCATTACTAATTAAGATGTGCTGCATTCATTCCTAACTGACAATTCTACAGATCTCCAGGAGGCCTGGAAAACATGAACTGTTGGTAGATCTCGAGGACCGGTTTGGCCAGCCCTGATGTAGTGTATGCATGTAATGCGCCATGTAGTATATGATACATGTAGTGTATGTATGTAATGCGCCATGTAGTATATGATACATGTAGTGTATGTATGCAATGCGCCATGTAGTATATGATACATGTAGTGTATGCATGTAATGCGCCATGTAGTATATGATACATGTAGTGTATGTATGTAATGCGCCATGTAGTATATGATACATGTAGTGTATGTATGCAATGCGCCATGTAGTATATGATACATGTAGTGTATGCATGTAATGCGCCATGTAGTATATGATACATGTAGTGTATGTATGTAATGCGCCATGTAGTATATGATACATGTAGTGTATGTATGTAATGCGCCATGTAGTATATGATACATGTAGTGTATGCATGTAATGCGCCATGTAGTATATGATACATGTAGTGTATGTATGTAATGCGCCATGTAGTATATGATACATGTAGTGTATGCATGTAATGCGCCATGTAGTATATGATACATGTAGTGTATGCATGTAATGCGCCATGTAGTATATGATACATGTAGTGTATGCATGTAATGCGCCATGTAGTATATGATACATGTAGTGTATGTATGTAATGCGCCATGTAGTATATGATACATGTAGTGTATGTATGTAATGCGCCATGTAGTATATGATACATGTAGTGTATGCATGTAATGCGCCATGTAGTATATGATACATGTAGTGTATGCATGTAATGCGTCATGTAGTATATGATACATGTAGTGTATGTATGTAATGCGCCATGTAGTATATGATACATGTAGTGTATGCATGTAATGCGCCATGTAGTATATGATACATGTAGTGTATGTATGTAATGCGCCATGTAGTATATGATACATGTAGTGTATGTATGTAATGCGCCATGTAGTATATGATACATGTAGTGTATGCATGTAATGCGCCATGTAGTATATGATACATGTAGTGTATGCATGTAATGCGTCATGTAGTATATGATACATGTAGTGTATGTATGTAATGCGCCATGTAGTATATGATACATGTAGTGTATGCATGTAATGCGCCATGTAGTATATGATACATGTAGTGTATGCATGTAATGCGCCATGTAGTATATGATACATGTAGTGTATGCATGTAATGCGCCATGTAGTATATGATACATGTAGTGTATGTATGTAATGCATCCTGTATTGTATGGTGATACATATAGTGTATTCTTATTCTTATCCTTTATTTATATGGCGCCACAAGGGATCCGCGGCGCCCAATGACAGAGTAAATAAACGAATAATCAAAACAGGAAAATAGTGAGTTACAGTTAAAGGCAGAACAGGACAAATACAGGGTATATAAACATAGCTACATCAGCAGGTGACCCTATGTATGAGGGTGGCAGAAAATTGCGGGATTTGTATCGTCGAAGATGGTTCAAGTAAGAGAAGGATAAGCACATGAGAGTGGAGGGCCCTGCTCGTATGTATGTAGTGTACGTAAAGTGTGTCAGTAAAAAAATCAAAGTTAAGCATATATACTTTTTTTAAGGTATTTTTATTACAAAAAAAATCCTGTTGCTGATTTTTGTTTCCCCTATTAACTATTAGTCAAATCACATGATCTGGGAGTCCAAACACCTGTTATAATTAGATGCTGCCTGGTGTCACCTAATGCCATATTCCTCTGTGTACCCCTCACAGGGCTAACACTAAGTAATCAAAACAGAGGAAAATAATGCATATGACTCAAGTGCTTCCAAATGACCGTACCTCTGCCTCTATTTCTTACATTAGAAGATACTTGTGCCCTGTGCTTTAGAACTCTCTTGAATCCCACAATGTCATCTACTATTTATAGCTACAGATCTCGGGCTAGATGCATCATCGCTTGGAAAGTGATAAAATGGAGAGTGAAAAAGTGCCAGCCAATCAGCTCCTAACTGCCATTTTTCAAACACCGCCTGTGACATGGAAGTTAGGAGCTGATTGGCTGGTACTTTTTCACTCTCCAATTTATCACTTTCCAAACGATGATGCATCTAGGCCCTTATATCTTGTAAGATCATTCGATCCAATGTTTAATTGACGCTGACTTTGCCATCACCTCATCATGTGATAAGGGTTTATTCAGCTTTTCTGCCTTCACAGAACAGAAAATAAAACCTCCCCGTGTTTTCTTCCGTTCGGTATGGTCCTTTGTACAAAAGTTCATTAAAAAACTTTGCAGAAGTTTATTTCTGGGCAGTGCAATCACCCACCACCCCCAGGCAGTTAGGTTAGATATAATGGGCTGGCTATGGTTTTCTGGGGATTAAATAATAAAAACACTTATCCAATTTTAGCCAAGTTCCATTTATTAACTGGCTTTAGTGAGCTCAGTGTAGCTCTGATATAACCTCATTGTAATCTCTCTAAACCAGTGTACAGAAGACGACAACTCCTTCATTACCCGTCCAGCTCATTTGTCCAGCATGAATTGCCACGTTAAGAAGGAGCGAGTAAGAAGGACCGGAGCTCAGTACAAATGGCCTCGACCTCCAATAAATTACTGCAACTTGATCTCAGTGGCGTTAAGAAATAGTGAGGAAGGCAGTCTAAACGTGCAACAGATTTACAGCTTTGTCAGGTGAGCTTACAAGGGGCACCTGGAAGAACAGGGTGAGATACTGTAGTAGCCTTGGAAGGTATTAGAAATCAGCCAAAAGTCTGTATGCCTGATGAAACAGACAATCTAATATCACAGCATCACTAGTAGAGTTAACATGGATTTCTAGGCGTAGTCCGTGTCCAGAGGCGGATTTAGACTTCAATGGGCCCCAAGCAAGACACAGATTTTGGGCCCCTCTTCCTCAAACAACCCTCAGTGTGCCCCCTCCACACAAACACACATACAGAGCACCGATAGTAGCAGACAGGCCCCTGCTCATTGTACCGCCCCCCTGTCAGTGTATGCTCCCCAATCTGCCCTCCGCCCGATTATAGCAGGTGGATGGTAAATATACTAGTGTACTGGCAGCTATCTAGTCACTGACACTGTGCCAGGAGTAATAAGCCAGCCCAGCACCCGAACATTTTCATCGGAATTCAGAAATACCCTCCCGACTCCCATGATCTGTCAGCGAGCCCCCTCAAGGTGTTTAAGTGTGAGGGTGAAGGTAATACTGTTAGGGTATTAGGATTAAGGATGGGAGTTTGGGTATGTGGACAGATACTCACACACAAGTTACCAAGGTCCAGCTCGGGGGAGTGTCCAGAGTGGTGCGCAAGAGCTGTAGGGGAAAGACTACTTTAAGTATTTCCAATTTAACATTGTAGAAACCATCTAACTAAACACCAGTACAGTTATCTCATAGGTAACCATTTATCATGTCACACAACATCTCCAAAACTGGATGAACTTCACAATTTGATAACTGTACATATTTTGTCCTGTCTGTAGTTGATGTATTTACGCGGTACTCTGGTGAGGCAAGGGATGGTGTGATGTGGTCTGGTTGCAGGTCAGCTGGATCTTGATGTGTGGTGGTTGTTGATGTTCTATTCCGAAAATAATCTTTCTGCAGTGGGGTACACTGTGTTCCACAGGGAATAAATTGGGGTGTAGAGATGGATCTTGATCCAGAGGCACCAACAGGCTAAAGCTTTAGACTGTCCCAGGATGCATTGCGGGGCCTCCTCTATATAACCCCGCCTCCAGGCACAGGAGCTCAGTTTTAGAGTTGGTGCCTGCATGAAGCAGGTCACTTAAGAGGGGGGCTGCGCTAGGCAGCCCTGAAAAAGCTTTTTAGAAGACTTTAAGGGCTGCTGCACTTCATATGTACGTGTGACATACTGTGCTGTGGCTCCATTTCCTCTCCAGCGGCGTAGCATACTCCCGCTGGTTCTGTTCCCGGGTACTTGCGGCGGAGGTGCTCCGGTTCCTAGGCACACCACCGCAGACTCTCTCCTGGATCGCGTGGCTGCTACTAAGGGTGGAGGTAAGAGGGTCCCCCAGGCAGGACCCGCCATTAAATCGCATCCCGGTCGCGGTCTAAGGAGACTGACCGCGACGCTGGCGTGGACACTGTGGCCGTGCAGGGACCCCACTATATCCACCAGGGCATGGGAGCACAGGTCGGATACCTAAATATCCATTTTAACAAGGCTCCACAGTACCAGGTGGTGAGGACCAGCATAGGGGATAAGGCGCTTGACCTGTAGCCCCTCCCACAGCTCCTGGCGCCATCTACTGCTGGTGTTCCCGCTCTAGAGCTGCCTTACACGGTCCCTCACTCCCTGACTAAATAAATGCGAATGGTCTCCGGGACTGCAGGGCAAGGTCTGCTTTGTAAACCCGCCTGTACTTCAGCACCGTGGTTTTACAAACACTTAAGGATTCTACATGTCGGTATTAAGACAGTGTTAGTTAAGAAGAACAAGGGTACCTGTGGCAGAATATATTGTACGAGTATTCTGATATATACATCCTTGTCTCAGACCGTGCATTGTTTTATATATATATATATATATATATATATATATATACACTCCTCCAAACGACCGGCATTCTGTTTATACCATCAACTGCCCCGGTGCCTTCCCTGGCTGCAGGCCGCAATGTCTCATACATACTGGGTGGCACTCCTGGGGGACTTATCAAATCAGAAAAAACGATGGAGACTGCGCTCCGGAGCGCAGTCTCTGTCGTTTTTTCTGATTTGATAAGTCCCCCAGGAGTGTCACCCAGTGTGTATGAGGGAGAGATTTTATAATGTATTTATATGTGTTCATATAATCATATAATAATCCAATGCAATTTTATTGTGCCTGTATCTGCTATGTAATTTCACTGCGGTGTATTCCAAATATATCTATCACTGTATACTGTACCCTAGGGGACTAGGTCCGTCTGGGTCAATATATAGTGCGTCACAGTATTTACCTATTATGTATATTATACTGTGTGCTCAGTCACATAATACCGGATTTATTCGCAGGTGTTGTCTACTGGGTACTCAGTCACATGCTAACGGATTTATTTGCAGGTATTGTACTCTGTCTGGCTTCATCGTACTAAACCGCGCTCTCTTGCATTTGTGTATAATGTTTAACATGTAAGGCAGTAAATCTGGGGACGCTCCTGCATTCTGCAGAGCATGCGCAACGGATTTTACTGAGGGGGAAGTTTTTTGTGATGCTCTGTGTACTATTTCTCATACGTCACCCAGTCAGTCCGCAGCTTCTGTAATCAATCAGAAGCCAACCTGGGCTGCGTTCTCAAACCTCCTGGGTTCTCTAGTTTAATGCTTTATGCCCCCTATGGGACCACCTGTAACATTACAGTCACATACCCTCCAACATTTTAAACATAAAAATCGGTACAAATTAGGAAAGGCCTCTCCCCTTTTCCTATACTTTCAATGGAAGTTTGGAGAGCCAAAAATCGGTACAGACCATAAAAAGGTACTGTACCTGCCAAAAAGGTACAGTTGGAGGGTATGCAGTCACCGATGTCCCCATGGTTACTCCGCTTTGGGTGGGAAAATTTTGCCTCACAGGTTGCAGTGTATGACTCATTCCTTGGTCAGGCAAAACCCTATTCCAGCTCACTCTCGTGTCTCTGGGTCATCTAAGCGTGCTGCTTCCTCCTCCCTATCCAATAATTTCTCATATATTTAATCTGAAGAGAGGGGGAACATGCTGTTCTGTCAGTACCTATCTTAGGTGTTTCTGACAAGGATTTTCCATTGCAAAATGATACTACTGCCCTTGTGGTTACTGGGAAGCAAATACTACAAATCACTGATAAGAGGATTCCCCTACTGTGGTTAAGCAAACTGATACGCTCACACATCAGAGGGTATATAAAACTCTATTACCACATTCTGACCATTAAGTGTACAGCAGACAAGACCCCTGGTCTAATCCAGGGAAGACATTCCCCCTGTCTAAACAACGGGCATTATCTCGATATCATGTGTCACCCATCGGGTGTCGTCCACTCTGCCTCTCACCACTGTTCCGTCACTGTAGGAACCGACAGATAAGCGTGTGGAGGGATGCCTGAAGTCTATTACTCTCTTACGGGTGTTGTACATAGACCACGATTGCGTCCTCTTGGGGCTGCAAAATAGATTGATGACTGGATCAGGCATTAGAGGAAGAGCTGCCCGAGGATATATCTGACAATGCCAAACATTCCCTGTCTCACAATATCACCGCCACCTTTTTCTACACCAGGAGGTGTCCCCAGAGGCGGGTGTGTTGGCAGCCAAGGCGTTGAATAAGTCTTTCCTGGCTCGCTCTATTCTGTGGTTGAGGTCATGGATGGTGGACCTGGACTCCAAAAGTCCTTGGAGGTATTCACATTTTATTGGGGACATGTTATTTGGGGAAGACCTAATTAAAGATGGGGTTTGAATCGGCAGCTACTATGACTGCCTTTCTCTCAACTGCTACTCCTTCTGCACAGAAGGCAAAAGGTACCACTTTTCCCTGCTTTTGGCCTTAAGGGAAAGCGAAGGTCAGGCATACCCGAGATTGTCTCGTGCTCCCGACAACCACTAAGCCCAAAGCCTAACAATCCTGGGCTGCTCGTCAGCCTGCTTCTCATGACAAGCCTGCTGCATGACGGGACAGGCCTCCCCCTGGGGGATCCCAGGGTGGGGGGCTGACTTCTCCGATTCATCCAGTCTGGTTAATGACCACTTCAGACACATGGGTGCGAGAAGTTGTCTCTCACGGGTACGCAATCTCTTTCAAGAGACGTCCCCCTTGCCTGTTCTGCACATCGGTTATCCGTTTGGATCCGTTCAAGGCGCAAGCTCTACTGATGGTTGTGCGTTTCCTCCTGGAAACAGGAGTGGTAGTGCCGGTACCTCTGCCCCAGAGAGGCAGTGGATACTACTCGAACCGGTTTCTAGTCCCGAAACCTGATGGGTCTTTCTAGCTTATCTCAACCTCAAATCACTGAACAAGTTTGTGAGAGTGTCCAAGTTCCGTATGGAAACACTGCGCTCAATTGTACTGGCCATGGAACCCAGAGATTATATGGTATCCCTTGATATACAAGATGCTTATCTGCATATACCTATTGCCATATCGCATCAGATATATCTGCGGTTTGCTATTGGCAACCTTCACTATCAATTCTGGGCTCTGCCATTTGGAGTGGCCACGGCCCCTCGGATCTTCACCAAGGTTATGGCCGTGATGACTGCTCATCTGCGTCGTCAGGGAATCAGGATCCTGCCGTCTCTAGACGACTTGCTGATCCTGGTGAACTCCCAGGATGTTCTCCTCAGTCATCTGCAACTGACTGTACGCTTCCTACAAGCCCATGGGTGGTTGGTCAACTGGAAGAAGTCCTCACTAGTCCCTGCTCGGAGCATGGTGCACCTGGGGGCACTGCTGGACACACACAGCCAAAGACAGTTTGTCTCCAGAGAAAATCCTGAAACTTAAGGACAGGATCAGATACTTCCTCTCTCGCCCCAAGAGTGTCGATACACTCAGCAATGCAAGTACTAGGCCTCATGGTGTCTGCTTTCGACATGGTAGAGTACGCTCAATTTCGTTCCCGCCCTCTACAGAGGTTAATCCTTTCCAAGTGGGATGGCCTGCCTCATCGGGTCAGGTCTCAAATGATCTCCTTGACTCCGAAGGTTCTGTCCCTTCTGGATCCCCAACTGGGTCCTACGGACTACGGATGCCAGTCTAAGGGATTGGGGCGCAGTGCTGGAGCAACACTCTCTCCAGGGTCGGTGGACCAAGGAGGAATCTCTCCTCCCGATAAATATTCTGGAATTGCGGGCGATGTTCAACGCTTTGATTCTTGCCCTGCCTCTGATACAGAACAGGCCTATTCAAGTACAATCAGACAACGCCACCACGGTGACATACATAAATCATCAAGGCGGCACTCAAAGCCGTATGGGAATGATGGAAGTGTCAAAGATCCATAATTGGACGGAATGCCATCTGCCAGCAATATCGGCAGTGTTCATTCCGGGAGTCCTCAACTGGGAAGCGGATTTCCTCAGTCGTCAGGATGTGCACGCCGGAGAGTGGAGTCTTCATCAGGAAGTCTTTCAACTCCTAGTGGAAAAGTGGGGTCTACCAGATGTAGACCTGATGGCGTCTCGACACTATCACATAGTTCCGGTCTTCTGATCAAGAACAAGGGATCCTCAAGCAGCGTTCGTGGATGCATTGGCAATTCCATGGAACTTTCGGCTGCCCTACATGTTCCCTCCAGTGTCACTTCTGCCCTGGGTACTACGGAAGTTCAAGCAAGAAAGAGGAATACTACTTCTTCTAGTTGCTTCAGCGTGGCCCAGAAGGCAATGTTTCTCCAGACCTGCAGGGTCTTTGGATAGAGCGTCCTCTTCTACTTCCTCAACGCCAAGACCTCATCCTTAAGTCCCTTGTGTCTACCCGGACCTGGCCAGACTGGGTTTATCAGCATGGCTCTTGAAGCTTCACTCCTGAGAGCCAAAGGATTCTCCAAGGCGGTTATCCAAACTATGCTAAAGGCCCGCAAACTGGGTTCTGCACGGATTTATTATAGGGTCTGGAATTCTTACTTCACCTGGTGTGCTGCTAAGAATTACGATGCTTACAACTTTAGTACTTCCAGACTTCTGGCTTTTTTGCAACAAGGCCTGGATTTAGGACTTCGTCTGGCCTCCTTCAAGGTTCACATATCTGCCTTGTCGGTGTGGTTTCAGAAAAAAATTACGTCTATACCTGACGTTCATACATTCACTCAGGGTGTACTGCGGACTCAGCCTCCCTATGTCCCTCCTGTGGCTCCATGGGATCTGTCTGTTGTCCTGAATGCCCTGCAAGAGTCTCCATTTGAACCTCTTGAGACAGTGGACTTTAAATGGCTCACAGCCAAGGTACTGTTTTTACTGGTTTTTACCCTCTGCTAGAACGGTATCGGACTTAGGGGGTCATTCCGAGTTGATCGCTCGCAAGCTAGTTTTAGCAGCCGTGTAAATGCTATGCCTCCGCCCACTGGGAGTGTATTTTAGCTTAGCAGACGTGTGAACGGTTGTATCGCAGAGCGCCTGCAAAAATTTTTTGTTTCAGAGTAGCTCAAAACCTACTCAGCACTTGCGATCACTTCAGACTATTCAGTTCCGGATTTGACGCCACAAACCCGCCTGCGTTTTTCCTGGCACGCCTGTGTTTTTGCGCACACTCCCTGAAAATGGTCAGTTGCCACCCAGAAATGCCCACTTCATGTCAATCACTCTGCGGCAAGCAGTGCGACTGAAATGCATCACTAGACCCTGTGCAAAACAACATCGTTCGTTGTGCCCGTACGTCGCGCGTGCGCATTGCGCCGCACTGCCAATTTTTAGCCTGATCGCTGCGCTGCAAACAAATTCAGCTAGCGAACAACTCGGAATGACCCCCCAAGGCGTCTTGTCCTGTCGTCCACCCTTTCTGATATTTCATCGTGACCGGGCAGTGCTTAGAACTCGCCCAGGTTATTTGCCTAAGGTGGTGTCATCTTTTCACCTTAACCAAGATATTGTTCCGGCCTTCATCTCTTCTGATTTGTCCTCCAAAGAACGGTCTTTGGATGTGGTAAGGGCTCTCCATATTTATGTGGAGAGGATTGCCTCTATTAGGATGTCAGATGCTCAAACGTGGCTGGCCTGCGAATAAGCAAACCTTGGCCAGATGGATTAGAATGGTGATTGCACAAGTTTATGCGCAGGCTGAGCTCCTAGCTCCTGCAGCTATTAAGGCCCATTCTACTCAGTCTGTTGGACCTTCTTGGGCGGCCCGCCGTGGCGCGTCCCCAGAACAATTGTGCAAGGCGGTTACATGGTCCTCAGTGAACATGTTCATTAGGTTCTATGCCTTTGATACTTCCGCTCCCAGGATGCTTCCTTTGGACGCCGGATTCTCATACCCGCTAAGGTGCGTCCCCTCCCTTGAGGAACTGCTTTAGGACATCCCCGATGTATTCCCTGTGGAACACAGTGTACCCCGCTGCAGAAAAGGAGATTTATGGTAGTCTTACCATAGTTAAATCTCTCTGCGGGGTACACTGGGTTCCACAGGGCGCCCACCCTGACGCACTTAGCTTCTTTGGGTTTGTATGGCATTAGCCGCTGGTCCCTTCTTTTGTCGTGAGAACGTGGTTTTATGTGACTAACATCTGCCTTCTCTCGTACCTACTTCTGCATTGGACTGGTTAACAAAACTGAGCTCCTGTGCCTGGAGGTGGGGTTATATAGAGGAGGCCCCGCAATGCATCCTGGGACAGTCTAAAGCTTTAGCCTGTTGGTGGCTCTGGATCAAGATCCATCTCTACACCCCAATGTATTCCCTGTGGATCCCAGTGTACCTCGCAGAAAGAGATATAACTATGGTAAGTCTACCATAAATCTCCTTTTCAGCTTCCGAACTATACCCCGACACAGAGACCTTCCCAATTGGAATCGCACAACTAACATGCAGACAGGGCTATGCACTAAAGTATTTCTATGTTTCTGTTCCACAACCCAAATATGTATAATTCGTCATGGTTGCGCAGACCAGAATCTGTAAAGTCAACTGCTGATAAAAATGATGTCATCACTTTGTCATGTAATGACTGTTGATGCACCCTCTGATCCCTCCCACCTGTGTCAGTGATGTTCCTTCCAGAGAGTTCCAACTTAAGTTACATCTACAGTCTCCACATACTGTACTTCTGTAAAGGGCCCCATACACTAGAACGATAATGGCCGATTTCAGCCCAATTCGGGCATTGGAGACGATATATTGGGTGAAATTGGGCATTTTCATTGTGCTTTACACCCGATCCAATGCGCGTTCCCGTGAGCATCGGATCGAATCACCCTAGAGCCGCACTCGTGATATGTCGGATCCTGCAGGAATGGCTGGGATAGTAAAAGATACATCGTATGCAAAAGGAGCTGAAGAGACAATAAATCACAGGCAGCGCCAAGAATAAGAGTGGATAAATTAGACTAATTACAACATTTATGAGAGTCAGTGCTTTCAAACATTAAGTTCAATAAAGTTAATACAGGCAACTTACTATTAGGTTTCTATCTCGTTATTCCTAACTCAAAGAAAGAAGTAAACTCAAGACTTTTCTCATAAACTGTGTCCAGGAGTCAATAATTAAGGGGCCCATGTATCAAAAAGTATTTGTGGCTATGTAAACGGGTGTTTTTGGGGTCTAACCGCAAATACTAGGTATCCCCCGAATGTATGAAGGAGTGATCGCAGCGATACTTGCAGCCTGCCCTCCACTGTCACCTGCAGCCAGCCCAGTGTATCGATATCGGGAATGATACATTGGGCTGGCTGCAGGCCAATGATACATTCGGCAGACCCGCAGCTACCGCAATCTCCTGATTATCCTGATTGCGGTAGCCTATGGGCTACATATCGCGGGATGTAGTTACAGCAGGGTTCCACAGGAACCCTCCGCCGGAAATGGCCCCTGCGCACAGCTGCCACTATTGACTGCGCATGTGCAGAGGCCCGGACACCCCGCTCAGCACATCGGAGGGACGGGCTCCTTTCAGAGCCCTTGTCCCTGTATTTGCAGGGTGATACATGCCGCCGATTGGATCGCATATTGCAATGCGATCCTGGGTGGTAAGATGCCGCCCAGATCACATGCAATATGCGATCTTTGATAAATGGGCCCCAAAGTCAGTTAGTGATGGACCAGCTTGTAGGTTTGTGAACCTAAGTAATTGAAAATGGGGCTTTTAAGAGCATGTTGGGGTCCAGATAAGTTGTTGGAAAATAAATAATTCAGGAGATCTATATAGATGGATATCTCTCCGACGCGTGATCACTGACAGTAATGCCACTTCACCTGCACGTGAAAAGTGACCAAAATTACTCAGAATTGCTCGGAACTGCTCAATGCAGCATTTGCAGGCAGGGGAATTTTCGGGTAAATTGAATCAGACCCCTAGGGGGAGATTCAATTGTTTGAAAAGTCAGTTGGGTGTCTGTTTTTTCCTGTCTATGAGATAGGAAAAAAACAGACACCCAACCGATTTTTCAAACATTTGAATTCCCCCCCTAGTGTCTATGCAGGGTTCTGTTTGGATGACAGTACCTGAATTAGGTTGTGATTACAGTACAAGATAAGGCAGGGAGTAGTGTCAGCTCTTGAACTACATCCTTTGGGAGGAATTCCAATAAGGGCCAGAAATGAAGAAAACCCAGCGGCACAGTTTTGCTTTTCAATTGCAGGACAGAAAATGAGACAAGTTCAATAGTGCATGCGAGATATTAAACTACCCACTTAACACGATCCAGTCCCAAGTTTAGTTTTGTATTATTGCCTTTCTACAGTAGTAGACTGTCACTGTAGGTTGGCTGATGAGTTTGTAAAATTGGTACATACCAATTATGTCACAAGAGCATCAATTTATATTTACCCTTTTCTCTCCCATCCAAATCCAAACCCCAGGAATGGAATGGGGCACATACATATACAGTATTTGTGAATGTTCTATCCTATTCTTCACTCAGGATCTAGTTTTGTTATGCACCAATTTGATACAAGCTATTTACTTTCTACAATTCTTAGGGAGCAGTTTCCATTTTTTCGTGCTGCTCCAGACGGCTGGAAGAATACGGTCCGTCACAACCTTTGCTTCAGCAGTAGTTTTGAGAAGAGTGCTGGCTGGGAGAGTGCTGATGGACATAGACGTGCTTGCCTGTGGAAACTAACCCGCCAGGGACGGAGAAAGTTCCGCACTGAGATGCATGCCTTATCGGATGAGTTACTACGTGTGTTGCGAAGGAGTATGAACAAACCAGGTTATAATAGATGTTATAAGAAGCAGTTAAAATGAACATGCTATTTCCTGTAATATTTTAACAGTACTTAAGTGTCACTAAGGGGTCTATTCATGAAGCAGTGAAAACAGTGGAGAAGTGAACATGCCCCGTACAATTAAATAGTATACAAACTATAAATGTTACTTCAGTGCTGATTGGTTGCTATGGGCAATTTCTCCACAGGCTCATTTCTCCACACTTTTCACTGCTTCATGAATAGACCCCTAAATGAGTTACAAAGCTGACTGCATTAAGTTTTCAGTTTTGTGACATGGTACCCCTATTATAGTATGCTCTTAAGGGTAGCCATGTGGTTTAATATAAGGCAGTGGTTCCCAAACTTTGTTCTCTATGCACACTAACAGTTCAGGTTTTAAGGATATCCATGGCTAAGTACAGATGATAAAATTAAGTTTATTGAGGTACTAATTAAGTCACCTGTGCCCAAGCTTGGTTATTCTTAAAACCTGGCCTGTTATGATGCCTTGAGGACTGTGTTTGGGAACTTCTGATATACAGTAAATGGTTCAGCAGCAAAGTGTCTCTACACCCACATGCAAATATTACATGCTTTCTTGTGGGATGAGACCTTTCAGTGAGACATACCAGGGGAATATTTATCAAACCTTAAAAAAGAGTCAAGCTTATCAAACCTTAAAAAAGAGTCAAGCTGAGATGTTGCCAAGAGCAACAAATAAGATTCTAGATAAATAATAGCTAGAGTTTGGTTGTTATGGGCAACTTCTGCACTTGTCCTCTTTAGAAGGCTCGATAAACCGGTTAGTCATTGGTTTAATAGGGGCTCAGCTTGGCCACAGAGCCTTATTTTTCATATTCATTAAAGTGTGCAATGTGGATTGTCCTCCAAAGGGCCCTACACACTGGGCGATTTGAACAATATGAACAATTAACGATTTTTTAGTAACAATTTTTTGCATACACACTGAACGATTTGTATGAACGATTTGACATTGCAAACATCTATATCGTCCAAATTGGCTTGCAATGGTAGATGATGATAGACCAACGATGAAAGACTGTGGGGACGTGCATCGTTCATCGACGGTGCCTCCACACTGAACGATGTGAATGATATCGTTCATTTTTTAACAATATCTTTAATATCTTTCTAAAATGTCATCCAGTGTGTAGGGCCCTTTAATCAACATTACTTTTGGTGAAAAAGGGAAGAGTTGAAACGGCCTCAAACGGTCAGTTGACGCCCCGAAACTCCTTCCTGCAGTCAATCTTCTTGCGGTTGCCGCTGCAACCGCTTTCTCCACTGTCAGTGTCGTTGCCCGGTGACGGGTGTCGCCGGGCAATGAAGTGCATGCGCATTCTAGTCCCGATCGCACCGCTGCGAGAAAGCGCAGCATACGATCGGTTCGGAATGAGGGCCGATATTGGGACGATTTGTTGTACTTTAATAAAAAAAATGTCTTTTGTGTACCCTCAATTGCGCGCTCCGTGGACAACATACAATATTGTTTGACCACACTGCACGGTCAGTAAAACGCTATCGTGTGTGTGTCTATGCATATTAATGAAGGACAGAACGATAGATTGTTTCATTGTTCATTAAATATTGTACTGACAACTTGTGATAGGCCGCGGCGAAGGGAAATCACCCCAATTATCAGCATGATTGCCGATTGTCCTGATGGGTACCTGGCCTTACACAATCTAAGCCATGTAATGTTTACAAAATAATATACACTTTGATATGCCTTTACTTACCACCTGCAAACCTACTGTAGGCATAACTTTTTCTACACGAGTTGCTTATTCAGCCATGCCTCCATGTCATGCATTTATTTTTGCAAGTATAGTTGTTATCCTGGTAAGACTGTTATAGTTTTTGGAATTAGGATTGTTGTAGCCAGAAAAAAATGACACAATAAATGTGTAAGAATTGCGGGAGGGTTCCCCTTACCTGAAGCAGGATCTGTATGTAATTCCGGCTGACGTAATGCTGGCTGTCCCAATACAGACACCGGTATCCCGATGGTCACAATCCCGACAGGGGTGAGTTAAGTATTCTACCTAAACCTCCCTTACACAGCCTAAACCTAACCCCCCCCCCCCCCACACACACACACACACACACACCTTTCCACAGCCTACAATGTAACCCTCTCCCCTTAGTGCCAAAACCTAATTCTCCCCCCCATAGCCTAACACTAACTCCCCCCCCCCCCCATAGCCTAACCCTAACTTCGCTCCTTCCCATAGCCTAACCCTAACTTCACTCCTTCCCTAAGCCTAACCCTAACTTCGCTCCCTCCCATAGCCTAACCCTAACTTCGCTCCCTCCCATAGCCTAACCCCAACTTCGCTCCCTCCCGTAGCCTAACCCCAACTTCACTCCCTCCCATAGCCTAACCCTAACTTCGCTCCCTCCCATAGCCTAACCCTAACTTCGCTCCCACCCATAGCCTAACCCCAACTTCGCTCCTTCCATAGCCTAACCCCAACTTCGTTCACTCCCATAGCCTAACCCTAACCCTAGTGGCACCTAAAACTCCCCCTATCCGCAGAGAAGTCCTGTCCCTCCCAGCTATACTTCCTTTGGGATTCCGTCTGTCGGGGATTCCGGCTGTCAGCATTCCGGCGTCGGGATGCTGACCTGGTCGGAATTTACAAATATCTCACCTATTTAGTAGGAGGTGCCTGCTTGGCACACATTGAGGTTGCAGTGTGTGCATCAGGGGGCCTTCCTTGACCAAGAGGGTCCTGTGTGCACCTCATACCCTGCACCCTTTGTGGATACAGCAAGGTCTACAAGGTAGGAATTTGTCCATGCTAGGTTTACTAAATATTGAGCAAACCCTACTAAACACTCCATATAAAGGTATTTGTCCATCGGGTTAGCGTGCATCTCTGAATTGGGCCCTATATTGCATCGTGGTGCATTGTGCTATAGAATATGTTGTTGCCTATATCAACCAATCAGATTTATGAGTAACAGCAGACTTTATTTTGTCCTCCATCTGTTTTCTTGCCCATTGTACAAAATATGTTGCAACTAAAGCACAATATCAGTTATGCATCTGTTTAATGCCGCTGTTTTTATTTGCAGCACTTATGGAGTTGATGTTTGGAATGTGAAGATTGGAATCTCCTGGCAAATATTTTCTTTCCTGCGTTTTCAGCAGACTCTCTCTGATTCCCCCACCCCCAAACGCCCCAAGAAAGCAATCCTCATTCTATGGTTATTCTAATAATATTGTTTCTCACGTTGCACTGGGTTTGCTTATTCACAAATAATATGTATCACATTAAAATAAGTATACACCATTTGTATTGTCTTCCTGTTCCTTTAATGTTAATGTTTTGAATTCCTCTCCTAAAGTCTTGTAAGTCAGAAAAGCCGGAGGTCTTAAAGCATAAATATCAGCATGTAATGTTGCTGGTGGGGTTTGCAAAGTAACCAGTGTTTAGTAATTTCTGATGGTGCCTAAATTATTATTTCAGAGAGCGTTTTATTGCCGCATTGAGACTAACCATGGGGTTTATTTGCTAAAGTGCGGGTTTTTAGAAGTGGACATGTTGCACATAGCAACCAATCAGAGTCTTCTTAACATTTATTTAGCTGCTTCTAGAAGATAATAGCTAGAATCTGGTTTGCTATGGGTAACATCTCCAATTCTAAAAACCCGCACATCAGTAAATATACCCCCATGTGTTCCCTCTGCATGTACTGGCTTCTGTCTATGTTCTGTGCAACGTTTGCAGTTAAAATGCCAGCTGTCGTGATCCCGTGTGTAGGATACCGACGCTGAAATCCCGACTGCCGACAGACTGAACCCCTGGCGCACCAGGACTATTCCCACTCGTGGGTGTCCACAACACCCCTAGAGTGGGAATCGATCCTGTGGTGAGCCACCGAGCCTGCAGCGTGGCGAGCGCAGCGAACCCGCAAGGGGACTGTTTGCGCTCACCCTGCTGCCGACATTCTGGCGGGTGGGAGTCCGCTGTCGGGATATTGACAGCTGGCGTCCTGTCCACCGGTAAAATGTATGTAACCCCTGTGAGAGGACGTCTAGGCATAATTTGGTATGTTAAATTAATTTGTTACTAAGGGGTACATATATCAAGTGGTGATGCTAACCCCTTTTATCAGCATTTTCACCAAAAAAGGGGCTATTACCCTTACCCCAAAATGTATTAAAAAGCTGCTCATAGAGAAATCCTATTTCTCACATGGTGCCATTGGCTTGTGCAGTATAATAGTATTATGGGGCACTTACTAAGCAGTGGAAAGATTAGCTTTCATTGCTTGTCCCCTAACAAGTAGCGCTATCTGAGGATGGCAAAGCATGTTACCAGTCCCGGCTCCTGCCATCTTTGCGCATGCACCATTAGTCCAGTGATAGATCTTCTTGTTTTGCAAGGTCTTATACATGGGCAGCACGTCCACCAGGAGCAGTACCGTATGGCATCAGCTGAGCGCTGCTGCAGCCAGGACAGAGATCGCTGGAGGGTAGCAGAACACCTCTCCTGTGGTTGCCTTTTAGAATGTATCTCACAGCAAAGACCTCCTCCACTGCTGCACTAAGCACTGATGCAGGATGTCTGTTAGCGCAGTGATAAGATACACGCTATCCCCCCAAATTGTAAATTGGTCCATTTGTGTTGCCTATGGTAAAGGGTATGCTTCCTTTCTAGCATTACAAATCATAGATGTAATCTGCACAGGAATGAAATTAGTACATTTACATGCATCTTTGCAATTTTTATACACTCCATTTAAAACTCTACTCTTAGTTGGCCAGGAAGTTGGTATAATGGTCAAAGTGAAAACGTCAGGGGCTCTGTTCAGTTCCCACTAGGTGCTCTATTTGTTTATTTGTATGATAACCTTGTGTTCACGTGAGATTCTCCTGGGTACCCACTACCCAGGTTTCCTTCCACAATCCAAAAAACATTGTCATTAACTGGTTAAATGGCTTCAAACAAAACTAACCTGTGTGTGTAGTCGGGAATATAAATTGTAAGCTCCACTGGGAACAAATGTGATTGACCAATATATTCTCTATAAAACGCTGTGTAATATGTGAGCGCGATATAAACAGCTCTTATTAAATGATGTATGTGCCACGGGAGAAATTTTGTGGTGGTGATAAACATTCTAAACATCAAGACCCTGTTACCATATCTCTCCAGAAAATAACAATTTTATTTATATAGCGCTCTTTCTCCAATAGGCATCAAGGCACTTAACAGAATTAACATTATACAGTACAGAAAAGCTTTTCATAAAATACAGAGAACATGGAGATACTAAAGGGACATTACAGAAATGCTTGAGTAAACGGGAAAGTCTTGAGTCTGTCTTTGAAGGATTCAAGAGTGGGGGCCTCTCGCACTGTGCGGGGAAGAGAGTTCCATGGAACAAGAGTCTCATGAATTACGACCCCCAGAGGAATTACAGGAGATTCTTGGTATTGCCAAAAGTCCTTCATCTACAGATTGCAGTAATCGAGTGGGACAGTAAGGACTCAGAAGCTGCTTTAGGTACCTTGGGTCCTGGTCATGTAGTGCTTTGAAAGTCAGTAAGCCAATCTTGAAGACGTTTCGCCATCTTACAGGCAGCCAGTGGAGGGAGTAGAGAATGGGTGATATGCGGCTGGAACGGGGCTGGTTGGTTATCAGCCTGGCAGCTGTAAGCGGTGCAATTCTTTTGATGGGTGGCCAAGATAGAGGGCATTGCAGTAGTCTAATAGAGATGATACAAATGCATGTATGACTTTTGGCAAATCTTCAGAGGGAATTAAGTGCTTGATTCTGGCTATGTTCCGCAGATGAAAGATTGAGAATTTGATGATTGCTGATATCTGATGTTTAAGTGTGAAGCCACCATCCCAGAAAACACTGAGATTCCGCACAGTGGTTTGTAATTCTGAATCCCCAAGCATAAGTCCATTTGGTTGGCTATGTTGCAGTCTTGTCCTATGATGTTGCAGTCCTATCATAAGGACGTCTGTTTTATCAGGATTCAGTTGCAGCCAACTGGCACTCATCCACTACTGGAGCTCGGCTAGGCAGCCATTTAAGGTTGTTATTGGGTTCTGAGTACCCAGATCAAAGGACAGGTACAGTTGTGTATCATCTGCATAGCAGTGGTAGACCAAGCCATGACGTCTGCTTATTTCACCCAGTGGTAGCATGTATACTGCAAAAAGCATGGGGTATAGTAAAGATCCTTGTGGGACACCACATGGCAGTGGCACTGGTGACAATGAATGTACGCCAGACAAAACGCTCTGTGACCAGCCGGTGAGAAATTATTTGTACCATATAAGTACTGTGCCATCCAGTCCACAGACATTTTTCAGGCGCTCAATCAGAATTCCATGGTATCAAATGTTGCATCTATTACAATAGTTACAGTGCTAAAATGCCATCCCATTAGCTGCTGTATATTTATAATAATTAATAATAATGGAGTAAAATAGTACCTTCTTTCCTACACTTTAAAACATAAAGCTCACAGAAGAAATATAACTAGTAAAGGAACCCATTGGCTGGGTCACTTCAGTCTGCCCCCCACTTTGCCCCCCCCCCTCTATCTTTTATTGCTCTGTCCTGCTCCATCCAATCCCCCCCACACACATTTGGTCTTGCCTCCCCGCTCCTGTACATAGCCTGTTTCTGGCGGCTGGGTCCTCTTCCTAAGTCTGTCCTGTCTGCTAGCTGTGGGAGTGGTTGGGGTGTGCGTGTTGGAGACCACACAGACCGTAGCGAATTATTATTTAGGTAAGCAATTATGTATACAAGAAGTCCTTTCAAATTGGTAACAACACTGAATACTTGTGTTCTATGCTCCAGAGACAATGAGATTCCTAATGAAGTAAAAATCTTTTAAATTATTTTGGCATGGAAATATTATGGATAAAATACTATTTCTCTTACGTCCTAGGGGATACTGGGAATCCATTTAGTACCATGGGGTACAGACTGGTCCACTAGGATCCTTGGGCACTTAGAATTTGACAGTGTGCGCTGGCTCCTCCCTCTATGTCCCTCCTACCAGACTGTTTAGAAAATGTGCACGGAGGAGCAAGTCACGCTTATGGAAGCTCCTGAAGAGTTTTCTGCATTTATTTTATATATTTGTTATTTTCAGGGAGTACTGGATGGCGGGTGTAGTATGGTATGCCGGCGGCCGGGCTCCCGGTGACCAGCATACCGGCGCCGGGAGCCCGACTACCGGCATACCTACAGCGTGGCGAGCGCAAATGAGCCCCTTGCGGGCTCCACGCTATTTTATTCTCCCTCCAGGGGGGTCGTGGACCCCCACGAGGGAGAAAGAGTCGGCATGCCGGCTGTCGGGATTCCGGCGCCGGTATACTGTGCGCCGGGATCCCGACAGTCGGCATACTGAAGACCACCCCTGGATGGCACTAGCCTGCCTGCTACGTGGGACTTAGGGGGGAGAACGGCCCAACCTCTTGAAGGGTTAATGATCCCGTTCTCCGCTGACAGGACACTAGCTCCTGATGGAAATATTCGCAAGCCCCACCACGGCGAACATACATTCCCACAGCACGCCGCCACACCTAACAGAGCCAGAAGAAAGAAGAGTGGTGAGTACTAAGCTGGCGCCCCGGTTAGCGGGTCGCAGGCCATTATGGCGGCACAAGGGTACGGAGAAACACGGCTTCTTCATGGGGCGGCTGTGTCTCAAAATTCAGTACACAGTGCAGACGCAAAGCTTCTGAGTGGGCGAACTGAGTCTAAGTACACTATACGTGTACACAGTACCCAGACTGGCATCACAGAGTTAAAAGGGGGCTGACTTCATTTTAAGCACTAAATTTACCTCAGCCAGTATAAATAAAAAGCGGCAAGTACGCGTGCCATTGCAGGGGCGGGGCTTCACTATGAGCGGATCCAGCAGCTCATAGGCGCCATTTTCCCTCTGCAGCGGACACAGACGCTGACTGACAGGGATGCGCAGCTCCTCTGGAAAGACTCCAGGTTACCTCAGCGGTACCAGGGGGTCATAGCAGGGGGGGAGCGATCATTAGTCTACTAAGTCCCCAATCTGGGAACTTAGTCCGCTACTCGGCTAAGCTTGGAATTAGCGGTAAGGGCGCCGTGTGCTGGCTCCATACTTTCTCTGTGTCTCCCTGGAAGGGCTCTTTGTGGGTTAATTGTGCATTTTAACCTTTTCCTGTGTGTGTATGCTGTCACTATTACAGTATGTTCGGCAAAGAATGTCATTCATGTAAGGCATAGTGTTCCTCTTCTCCAGGGGGTTCACCAGTGGGTACTCAATGTACTGTCCCTTCCCAGGCTAGTAGGTCAGAGCCAGCATGGCTGGACTCCATAAGGGGAATGATTTCCAATATTTCTACAAAATTGTCCCGCAATGAGAAAGAGACGCAGTTCTTAAAACAATCTATGACTGAGCTTATGAAAAGAGTCTCGGTACCCAAAACAGCGTCTCAGTCCCCTGCCATTTGTCCACAAAAAAGGAGATTTATGGTAAGAACTTACCTTCGTTAAATCTCTTTCTGCGAGATGCACTGGATTCCACAGGGAATAACATCGGGGTTTAGAGTTGGATCTTGATCCGAGGCACCAACAGGCTAAAGCTTTTACTGTTCCCAGGATGCCTTGCACCGCCTCCTCTATAACCCCGCCTCCGTGCACAGGAGCTCAGTTTTGTTAACCAGTCCAATGCAGTCAGTGCCAGATTAAGGTCCATATGGGCCTGGAGCTGAAATTTAGGAAGGGCCTATTGTGTGCCTCGGCAGGAGGTGTGACCAGCGCTGCGGTGGTGTGACTAGTGATGTGGGGGTGTGATCAGTATGGTGTGGGTGTGGTCTAAATAGGTGTGGCCTATGCCATGTGAGTGACACAGTCACCACTTACTGACAGACACTACTTACTGACACACACACACAACACAAAGCTAACTGACACAATCACCACTTACTGACAGACACTATTTACTAACACACACACTCACAACACAAAACTTACCGACACAGACACTTACTGATAGATATTACTGACTGACACACACGCACAACACAGATAAACTTACTGACACAGACATTACTTACTGACACACACACAACACAATACTTATACCGCTCTCACATCACAATGCCGGGTCCCACCTGGGAATTGGAAATGTGTCCATTCCTGGGTGGGACCCAGCATTTGACCCTACACACCGCCAACCCGACCCGGCAATTTGCCGGTTCGGGTTGCCATCTGTGGGCGGAGATGGAGTCGGCATCAGGTGCAGAGGCGGTGCTGGGAGATGAGATCATCCCTATGGGTCCCGGGTTGCATCGACCTGGGTGACCCGTTCACACTGCACCGGACCTGGTATTTAACCCGAGAATAACCCTTCTTTATTCCAGGGTTGAATTACTGGGTCAGGCAATCCAGAATTCGCCCATGACCCCTTTCACAACACACATCGGAACGTGTCGACCCAGCAATATACCCAGTCTATACCAGGTTATTTTTGCAGTGTGAAAGGGGTATTACTGACACAGACACCCACCACTTACTGACAGACACTACTTACTGACACACACACACAGTACAAAACCTACTGACAAACACTACTTACTGACACACACAAAACTTACTGACACAGACACCATGCAAAATGTACTGACACAAACACTACTTACTGACAGACACTTCTTACTGACACCTGTGGTGCACACAGCATTTTTTTCTCAGTGGTACTGTGCCTGCGTGCCGTGGGCGTGGTCACATGTCATTAAGGGATGTAACCATGTGACACTAGGTGAAGTGGTTATATATTATGTGAATCCATGGCACAGACACCCCCTGTCCCTGCGGACTACAGAGACAAGGACAGCGTGGAATCTTATATAATATATATTTATTATATCATATATTGATTTATGCTTTATGTATCTTACATCTGCAAATATATTATAATAGGCTTACAAATTAGGTTGGCTCATAGCTAAAGGGGCAGAGATTAGCACTAGTCCAATCACACAGCAATGTACATTATATGAACATTCCTATACATATGCATGTGATTGGCTCATTTGGGTTTAGGAATTATATATCTACTTGTCCAAGAGATATGTCAAGGTAAAGTGTAATTATACTTTACAGAGATATATAATCCTGGCTCATTGACTATGTGGGTATGAATATAGCTACTGAAAACAATTACTGTCCAAGCAATACATCTGTGCACATGGTAAATATACTTTATGCAGGGATGTATCCTTCTGGCTCATTTGATATATCAATGCTCTATACCTTAGGGGTATAAATATATTGTCCAACTTTGCAGAGCCTTATATAATATATGCAGATTTGTATGATTTAGAGATTCCAAAAAATGAGTTTGAACCATGGAATAATAGCTCTATTTCAATAACACTTTATTCTAGGTATACAAAATACAAGATATGAAAAACACAATGATAATAAATCCTATAATTATTATTAACTGCAGTACATATTAAACAAACACAAACAATATTACAAACTTAAACAATTAACACACATACTGTACACTTGCAAGAATTATTGAGGGTTAAATGCATAGCTACCTTCTTCTGATGTCTTAGGATCCTTCCTTGTCTCTTTCCCTCTGCACTAACTAAAGACTGCTCCAAACCCTGTCTTATATCCCAACTTTAACAATCCCAATTTACATATTCAAAGGTGTTGTAAAACATATCAGATAATTTGTTCAACAGTGACGAGCAGGGGGTGAATTCTGGAGTCATAGCGTCTGATATTTGTTTGTCTATCAAGGTTTTCCTTTGGTTATTTTGGAGTGTAAATACTGCTAGTGTTCATCAACATTTGAGACTTCGTTAATTCAATTGATCCTAGGAGTCATTGTCTCAAAGCAGAAGGCCGAATAACATACATTGCTCAGGATATGCAGATTCCTGATTGTAGTCTTAGGCACTTCCTTGCGCATGCCATTACCTGTGTGCCTTTGAAGTGACTAAATTGTCTAAACATTCAACTGATATATACTAGCCTATTTTATCTATTCCCTTACTACAAAATATATGTACAATATACTGTTCATTATGGTTACATCGCCTATTTATAATGAATTATATTTTGATTCAGACAACATCCATTGCCCTAATATTATATTGAGTGCGGACAATTACCTATATGTCAACAGTCGCCCCCTTGTGGCCATGAGAAATTATTTTGATTGGCCACACATTAAACTAGCGTAATTGCTTCCAAATACATTTCAAAATTTCTTCAAAACATAACTTTTGTTGTAACCATAATATATACCATAAGTGTAATAATAATAACCATTATGATTTTTAAAAATCTCTAAAAATTCTTAGCTTACCTAACCTTATTCTACTTTTTAACTAAAGCAGACAAGACTGAGGTTTTTATTCAGTATTCATGAGGAAAACTAATTTCTACAGACATTTGGAATACCATAGCCCAATTGTAGACCTTTTTTCTGTATCTGGATCAGTACGTTTGGACATTTTTGCTGTTCTTGGCTGTAGCAATTTACTGGGAGAGTAATGTCATCTGCGTGGTTTGCTTGCCATTGGAGACGTATTACGTTTGCATCATGAAGGCAGTTGAAGTAGAATTCTTCATAGCAGCTGCTCCTTTGCTTGCCATTTCGCTGTTTGAGGCAGAGGGCTGTGTACGTCGAGTGCTGTGTCTTGAACATTCAGTACTTGTGACGACCCTCAGTAATGGTCTTTAGCCTTGTGCGTCCTTTAAATGTTTTTCCAATGCCGCAGTTGTGACAAGTGTCCATATTGCTTTTGCACAAACAGGTTGTGATTTTGAATAGAACAGGCATATATGAAACAGTCTTTTTTTTTTTCTCTTTCTTTCTTTCTTTCTTTCTTTCTTTCTTTCTTTGCTTGTTAATAGTAGGTCTTAATTGTCTTCGGGCAATAGTACCACAAATGGCTGTGAGTAGTACACCTACTCTGTTCTGTATTTCCTCACTGAATAAATTACCATGCAGTCTTAAGTCTCCTTATTCTACCTTGAACCTATTTATACATCTCAATCTTAAATAACCCTATACCAGTTTAACCCATATAAAGGCGTTTTCTATCCTACCTATATTTGAACTAATAATTATTTAAAATGCTTTTGATGTGTATATAGTAACATCCTATCAATACAATAAATGAATACAATTTTGCTTCAAACAGATATTAAAGATCATTTAGGAATGGCTTTGACTAAATCTAATTCCATCCAGTATTAGATATTTAATTACTTTTGAAGCTTTTACGAAGGAAGCATAGGTAGTATCTACTGTGTAATATATAAAAAAAACATAAAATATTTACAAGGTATATATGCAATGATATAATATATATATATATCAGACAAATGTTTACATATATTTGATTAAGGTATATGAAGGGATGAGACAGTTCTGTATAATCACAGTGATGAGATGTGCTGTACACTGTTGTGGGAGTGTACATGTAGTAAGTAATGATTACTTGTGATGAAAGGGTTAATGAAAACCTTCCCCTTTCTTGTGAAACTGGAAAACTCCTTGAGGATTTGTCCATATATCAGTCTTTAGGGATGCTATGTAGATTTTGCTGGATAGCAGCGATGAAAGGGTTAATGAAGACCTTTTGCCTTGTAAATTGGAGTCTTTTTGGAGTCTTGCACCATTCTGTATACAGGTTGCCAGGATTACTATGAATCAAACAAAAATACATACAATGAATATCACAGATATTTATACAGTGATTTAACATAGCTTGCTATGCATTCTGTCCTATCTGCTGCATGTTATCAGGTACAGAATTTACAAATGTGTCTTTAAAGATTGAAGAACAAACAACCAAACAATTGTTTCTGGCCTGTGCCAATCTTTCCTGTCACATTGTGTGTCAATGACAGCACAATTGTCGCTGCAGATATGATGCTGGTTTAATTTGGAAACTGTGGCTGTTTGAACATCAAAGCAAACAATGGCTACATTGGATCTAACAAGTAAAGGAATGATACTACCGTATTCACTTGTGACCATACTCCCTTGTGACGTAGCCTGGGCCCAGACTGTCTTCAACCATAGCGTTTGCTGCTTGGCATGGCTCCTTAGTCTGGAAGAATCTTGGAGCTTCTGAAAAAACCTACTTTTGTGGGGAGAGAAACTTGTTAGACTTTGCCAAATATGTATTGCAGGTCCCAGGGCTTTCTGTCTTTCCACACCTGTAATAAAATGGTTATGGCACCAGGGCATAAAAACATTTTCATCCTGGTGATCCTTTTTGTCATTGTTAATTGGTGTGTGGTTTGCAGAATGACACTCTGCATGTGGTCTCTCTGAGAGCATGCAAACATTTGCACCATCACTAGATGTCTCTGAGTGTTGTGTGGGGGTTACAAAAGTTTGGGAACCTTGTTTGTAAACATGCATTCCTGAATTAATTTCATGGATTTCCCCTTTAAACATGTTTCCAGGTAAATACATTTCAAGGTTTGCAACTCTGGTTGCCATGGGAGTTTTCACCATGGGGAACTTCTCCACCCCTGTGTGCACTGTACTGCAGCTATCAGTGTTTAAGTCTGCTGACAATTCACCTTTGCCTAAGGGCATAACAAATTCTTCATTTACATTGGGAACTCTGAGAGTGTATTCAGCAGAATACTCATAATCTGAATTACACTGATCTTCCCCTTTAGTAGAAACAGTATAGGGGACATCTCCTATTGCTGCTACCTCCTTTACATTAATGTGCTGTCTGATGATAGACACATCCTGCACATTGCTACTTTCTTCCTTTACCAAAGAGGCTGTTCTGCTGGTGGTCTGTGTGACCATAGCAGACTCTGTGTGCTGCACATGGACAATGCTGTCCTGAGTCTCACCTACATCTACAATGTTCTCCCTTGTACTTTCTTTTATCTCCTCCTGAGAGGTCATGACAGTTTGCTTACAATCTGCCAGGCTTTTTGCTTCTGCCCCAAACTTTTTCTGTTTATTTTTCTGTTTAAGGGACTTAAATAATGAATGCATTTTTGCATTAATGGTCAGGCACGCCTTACGGAGACGTGAACCTGATTCTTCTTTACATTTCTGTTTGGCTTCTAAAGCCGCAGTTCTGCGCATTTTTCTTAATGCTACAGAAAACTTTTGCATTTTTAACATTGCAATCATTCACAATGCTAAATTTTTATATTCTTTGTTTTTAGTACCCACGGTATCCTCTCCTTAAGATTGACCGGTGTCTTAAGGTTAAACTCTACTACCTGGTACATTTATTTGGAAATACTCATTTCCACTGTGCACATTTTCTATTCTAGGCCTTTAAATTCTTTATTCTCATTTGTAACCTATTCCACTGTGATCTTGTACTTTGCCAGCAGGCTTATAGCCATTGGTGCTGCTTCCTAATAGATATTATGTTAGTTTAAAATAGATACCAAATTATTCCATGGTCCCATCTGGGGTGCCAATTATTGAAGTGTGGAATCTTATATAATATATATTTATTATATCATATATTGATTTATGCTTTATGTATCTTACATCTGCAAATATATTATAATAGGCTTACAAATTAGGTTGGCTCATAGCTAAAGGGGCAGAGATTAGCACTAGTCCAATCACACAGCAATGTACATTATATGAACATTCCTATACATATGCATGTGATTGGCTCATTTGGGTTTAGGAATTATATATCTACTTGTCCAAGAGATATGTCAAGGTAAAGTGTAATTATACTTTACAGAGATATATAATCCTGGCTCATTGACTATGTGGGTATGAATATAGCTACTGAAAACAATTACTGTCCAAGCAATACATCTGTGCACATGGTAAATATACTTTATGCAGGGATGTATCCTTCTGGCTCATTTGATATATCAATGCTCTATACCTTAGGGGTATAAATATATTGTCCAACTTTGCAGAGCCTTATATAATATATGCAGATTTGTATGATTTAGAGATTCCAAAAAATGAGTTTGAACCATGGAATAATAGCTCTATTTCAATAACACTTTATTCTAGGTATACAAAATACAAGATATGAAAAACACAATGATAATAAATCCTATAATTATTATTATATAATATATGCAGATTTGTATGATTTAGAGATTCCAAAAAATGAGTTTGAACCATGGAATAATAGCTCTATTTCAATAACACTTTATTCTAGGTATACAAAATACAAGATATGAAAAACACAATGATAATAAATCCTATAATTATTATTAACTGCAGTACATATTAAACAAACACAAACAATATTACAAACTTAAACAATTAACACACATACTGTACACTTGCAAGAATTATTGAGGGTTAAATGCATAGCTACCTTCTTCTGATGTCTTAGGATCCTTCCTTGTCTCTTTCCCTCTGCACTAACTAAAGACTGCTCCAAACCCTGTCTTATATCCCAACTTTAACAATCCCAATTTACATATTCAAAGGTGTTGTAAAACATATCAGATAATTTGTTCAACAGTGACGAGCAGGGGGTGAATTCTGGAGTCATAGCGTCTGATATTTGTTTGTCTATCAAGGTTTTCCTTTGGTTATTTTGGAGTGTAAATACTGCTAGTGTTCATCAACATTTGAGACTTCGTTAATTCAATTGATCCTAGGAGTCATTGTCTCAAAGCAGAAGGCCGAATAACATACATTGCTCAGGATATGCAGATTCCTGATTGTAGTCTTAGGCACTTCCTTGCGCATGCCATTACCTGTGTGCCTTTGAAGTGACTAAATTGTCTAAACATTCAACTGATATATACTAGCCTATTTTATCTATTCCCTTACTACAAAATATATGTACAATATACTGTTCATTATGGTTACATCGCCTATTTATAATGAATTATATTTTGATTCAGACAACATCCATTGCCCTAATATTATATTGAGTGCGGACAATTACCTATATGTCAACACATGTCATTAAGGGATGTAACCATGTGACACTAGGTGAAGTGGTTATATATTATGTGAATCCATGGCACAGACACCCCCTGTCCCTGCGGACTACAGAGACAAGGACAGCAGGATGTGACACTTATAGAATAAAAAATATTATATATAAGATGTGTACCCAGCACTCATCCTGTTATGACAGGCATTCCCAACCGCGGTCCTCAAGGCACACCAACAGTGCAGGTTTTAGTGATATCCAGGCTTCAGCACAGGTGACTTAATTAGTAACTCAGTTATTTTGATTTAACCATCTGTGCTGCAGCCTGGATATCACTATAACCTGCACTGTTGGTATGCCTTGAGGACCGTGGTTGGGAATGCCTGTGTTATGATGTGAATATTTGCTCCAGTGCCCTCCTTCGGTTTTTCAAGCTGTGGACAGAGTACAATGAGGCAGCACTCCCGAGTCTTGCTGGTGCAGTAAGATTTATTTTGTAAGATTCTGGATCAATAAATCTTACTGCACCAGCAAAACTTGGTAGTGCCGCCTCATTGTACTTGTGGGGAGGGGTCCCGACCATTAGAGTTACTCACCGGGGTGTAGTATGAGTTGCCGGCGGCCGGGTCCCCGGCGGCCAACATACCGGCGCCGGGATCCAGACTGCCGGCTTCCCGACAGCAAAGTGAGCGCAAATGAGCCCCTTGCGGGCTCAGTGGCGCGCGTAAGCGCCACGCTATCCTCCCTCCAGGGGGTTCGTGGACCCCCAAAAGGGAGAAAAGGTGTCGGTATGCCGGTTGTCGGGATTCCGGCGCCGGTATACTGTGCGCTGGGATCCCAACAACTGGTATACTGAATGCCACCCACCCCATCGTCACTTTTTCTCTGCCAGCCTGCCAGGTGTGGCCCGGCACCCCATCGTCACTTTTTCTCTGCCAGTCTGCCAGGTGCGGGATGGTGATGACATCACCTTCATGCTCCCAGCAGTCCTTTTCCTGGAAAAGGAAGAAGGTGCTGGTGGCGCCTCCGAGCAAGATCTAGGAGCTTGGTGGTGGTGTTTTACAGTGTGGCGGGGGTATGGCGTACTGGCGGACACATTCTTAATGGTACGCCATACCGGAGCGTACTGCCACACTTGCAGAACTGACTAACACACACACAACGCAAAACATATTGACACACACGACACAACACAAAACTTACACAGACACACACACACACACACACACACACACACACACACACAATGCAAAACTTACTGACACAGACACAATGCAAAACTTACTGACACACACACACACAAACGCAAAACCTACTGACACTGACACTACTTACTGACAGACACTACTTACTTAGCGACACACACACATCCCCCCCCCCTTCAAAACTTACTGACGTAGACACCACTTACATAGCAGACCTCGGGGCCTGGTGTGGGCTGCTACTCACATGGTTTGCATGCCCCCTCAGCTCTGACATCCAGGGACCCAGCTCTCCTAAAAGACAGCAGCCTCCTGTCAAGACCCTTCCCCTCTTTCAACGTTATTGTTGGGAAGCTGCAGCAGGACAGGTATGCTGCAGCAAAAATATTTAGGTTTGGATGGACAAGGGGGCGGGGCTTCTGACGGGGGCGGAGCCTCGGAGATATATCAGAGGCTTCGCCCCCTCGCCCATCAAAACATAATTGCTTTTGCTGAAGCATACCACTCCTGCTGCAGCTTTCCAACAATAACATGCCTCATGAAAGAGGGGCAGGGTCTTGACAGGAGGCTGCTGTCTCGTAACTATTTACGTGGCCCCGCCCCCTTGCCCGTCCGAAGCCCCACCCCTTGCCCGTCCGAAGCCCCGCCCCTTGCAACACAAAGCGGTCAGGACACAGGCTGACCAGTTTGGGGTGGGGGTGAATGGGCAGCCGGAGGTGAGTGAGCTGATGTATGTGCTGACAGGAAATGTTTTTTTTCCTGGCAGCACTGGCTACTGCCTGCACTGCAGGGAGCTCTGTGGGCCTATTTTCAATGGGGGGCTTGGAGCTGCAGCTCCATCCGCCCCATTGTTAATCCGGCCATGAATGCAGTAGCAGGTAAAAAAGACGATAACAGTTAGAAGCCACAGCTCACCAGCGGCTAATCCCATACAAACCCGAAGAAGCTAAGTGCGTCAGGGTGGGTGCCCTGTGGAATCCAGTGTACCTCGCAGAAAGAGATTTAACAAAGGTAAGTTCTTACCATAAATCTCCTTTTCTGCAGCGGGGTACACTGTATTCCACAGGGAATAACATTGGGGATGTCCTAAAGCTGTTCCTCATGGGACGCACTGTAGCGGGCACAAGAACCCGGCGTCCAAAGGAAGCATCCTGGGGGGCTAATGTCAAAGGCATAGAACCTTATGAACCTGTTCACTGAGGACCACGTAGCCGCCTTGCACAATTGTTCAAGGGTCGCACCATGGCGGGCCGCCCAAGAAGGTCCAACAGACCGAGTAGAATGGGCTTTGATGGTAGCAGGAGCTGGAAGGCCAACCTGTACATAATCATGTGCAATCACCATTTTAATCCATCTGGCTAAGGTCTGCTTATTAGCAGGCCAGCCACGTTTGTAAAAAACCAAAGAGAGAATCAGATCTCCTAAGCGAAGCTGTTCTTTTCACATAAATACGGAGAGCCCGTACCACATCCAAAGACCTCTCTTTGGAGGATAAACCTGGAGAGGTAAAGGCCGGAACCACAATCTCTTGGTTAAAGTGGAAAGACGACACCACCTTAGGTAGATAACCAGGGCGAGTTGTAAGAACTGCCCGGTCATGGTGAAAAATCAGAAAAGGTGACAGACAGGACAAGGCACCTAAGTCTGAAACCAGTCTAGCAGAGGCGATAGCCAGCAAAAACAGGACTTTAAGAGTAAGCCATTTAAGGTCCACAGACTCAAGAGGTTCAAACGGAGACTCTTGTAAGGCGTCCAGAACAACCAACAAATCCCAAGGAGCCACAGGAGAAACATAGGGAGGTTGAATCCGTAAAACACCCTGAGTGAACGTATGACCATCAGGCAGAGTCGCAATTTTTCTCTGAAACCATATCGACAAGGCAGAAATATGAACCTGGAGGGAGGCCAGACGAAGGCCTAAGTCCAGGCCATGTTGTAGGAAAGCCAAAATATTGGCAGTACTGAACTTGAATGCTTAAAAAGTCTTAGCAGCACACCATGTGAAGTAAGAATTCCAGACCTTATAATAAATCCGAGCAGAAGCCGGTTTATGGGCCTTCAACATAGTTTGAATGACCGCCTCAGAAAACCTTTTGGCCCTCAGTACTGAAGCTTCAAGAGCCACGCCATCAAGGCCAGCCGGGCCAAATCCTGGTAGACACAAGGCCCCTAAATGAGGAGGTCCGGGCGCTGCGGAAGTAGAAGAGGACGCTCTATCGAGAGACCCTGCAGGTCTGAGAACCAATGCCATCTGGGCCACGCCGGAGCGATTAGAAGTAGTATTCCTCCTTCTTGCTTGAACTTCCATATTACCCAGGGCAGAAGTGACACCGGAGGGAACACGTGCGGCAGCCGAAAGTTCCATGGAATTGCCAGTGCGTCCATGAACGCTGCTTGAGGATCCCTTGTCCTTTCTCCGAAGACCTGAACCCTGTGATTGTGTCGAGACGCCATCAGGTCTACGTCTGGTAGGCCCCACTTGTCCACTAGGAGTTGAAAGACTTCCTGATGAAGACTCCACTCTCCGGCGTGTATGTCCTGACGACTGAGGAACTCCCAGTTGAGGACTCCCGTAATGAACACTGCCGATATGGCTGGCAGAAGGCGTTCCGCCCATTGAAGTATCCTTGACACTTCCCTCATTGCCATGCAGCTTCGAGTGCCACCTTTATGATTTATGTACGCCACTGTGGTGGCGTTGTCTGACTGTACTTGCACAGGCCTGTTCTGCACCAGAGGCAGGGCTAGTGTCAATGCATTGAACACTGCCCGCAATTCCAGAATGTTTATCGGGAGGAGAGATTCCTCCCTGACCCACCGACCCTGAAGAGAGTGTTGATCCAACACCGTGCCACAACCCCTAAGACTGACGTCCGTCGTCAGAAGGACCCAGTTGGAGATCAAAAAGGGATGACCCCTGCTTAATTGCTGGTCCTGTAGCCACCAGGTCAGTGACAGGTGAACCTCCAGAGTTAAGGAGATCATGTGAGTTCTAATCCAGTAAGGCAGGCCATCCCATTTGGAAAGAATCAACCTCTGGAGAGGGCGGGAGTGAAATTGAGCGTACTCTACCATGTCGAAAGCCGACACCATGAGGCCCAGTACTTGCATCGCTGAGTGTATCGACACACGTGGGCAGGATAGGAAGTGTCTTATTTTGTCCTGAAGTTTCAGGACATTCTCCAGAGACCAAAACAACCACTGGTTGTGGGTGTCCAACAATCCCCCCAGGTGAACCATGCTCTGAGCAGGGACCAGGGAGGATTTCTTCCAGTTGATGAGTCACCCGTGGGCTTGTAGGAATTGGACCGTCACTTCCAGATGACGAAGGAGAACCTCTGGCGAGTTTGCCAGGGTCAACAAGTCAACCAGATACGGCAGGATCCTGATGCCCTGACGGCGGAGGAGACACGTCATGACCACCATGACCTTGGTGAAAATTCGTGAAGCTGTGGTCAGACCAAAAGGTAAGGCCTGGAATTGAAAATGTAGGTTGCCAATAGCAAACCTCAGGTATTGCTGATGCGACACGGCAAAAGGAATATGCAGGTAAGCATCCTGTATGTCCAGGGATACCATATAGTCCTTGGGCTCCAAAGCCAAAACAAGTTTAAGAACAAGTGCATTGCTACAGGGATATTTAGTACAAGTACCCTGTGATATACATCCAGTCTTTACTGTGCATTGTTATATCTATATACCTACATAGCTTTACTTGGTACTACAGTTACTTAGTATTGCTAGTCCAGTGCAGTTTTATTGTTGATTGTAATACTTTCTGCATTCTACACTTCTAACACTGTCTAAATTCTAACACTGTCTAAATGACCTATAGTGTCCTGTAAATGCACAGTGCTGATGATGCAGGTGGCTTTACAGAGGAGACATTGCCCCGCAGTCCAAGAATCCGCTCAGCATGTGTGTAATGGCGCCCAAACGCTGACGGGGCGTGAGGGAGACAGAGAGATGCAGCTCCAGGGCGGGAACATTTACAGTAAATGGCGCCTGGGGCTGGGGAAAAGGCTACAGGTCAGAGCATTATCCCCTTGCTGGACTTCATCACCGGGTACTGCGGGGCCTATTAAAACTGATTTTTATAGAATCTGACCTGTGCCCCTTGCCCTGGTGGTCTAGTGGGGTCCCTGTACGACCACAGTGTCCACGCCAACGCGTGCGGCCGTCTCCTAGAGACCACGCCGGATCTCTGTTTTCAGCGGGTCCCATCTAGGGGCCCTCTTACCTCCTCCCTATAATGCAGGACCTGCAAACTTTATGGTGGAAGCCATAAAAGAAATAGGCTTGCTTAACGCACATACCACTGCTATGACAGTGTCAGCACGCAGGGGCTTATGGCTACGCCAATGGACTGCTAACTCGGGCTCCAGGAAAGGAGTGGAAGGCCTGCCCTTCACAGGAGAGGCCTTATTTGGAGATGAACTAGACAAATGAATCTCCAAAGCTACTGCGGGTAAGTCCACTTATCTTTCTTCTGCAGCTTCCCCAGCCATGAAGGCTTATTCGGGCCCCAATTTGAAGTCCTTTCGGACTGCCAAGTTTAAAGGCAAACCCAGAGGTTCTTCTACAGCCAATAGAGGTTCTAGAGGTAAACCACGAAAACCACCAACTGCCGGTTCACTGGAACAGGACTCCAGCTCTACTTCCTCAAAACCTTCAGGATGATGGTGGATCGAGTTGCCTGGAGAACTGTCAGGTGGGAGCCAGACTAAAATTCTTCAGTCACGTCTGGACAGGTTCATGCCAGGATACCTGGATCATAGATCTTATTTTCCAGGGCTACAGACTGGAGTTCCCGGAGCTCCCAACTAACAGATTCTTCAAATCAGGTTTACCAGTTTCACAAAAGGCAAGTATAACTTTACAGGATGCCATTCAAAAACGGGTAATTGTTCCAGTTCCACCTCATCTGCAAAACAAGGGGTACTATTCCAACTTGTTTGTAGTACCGAAACTGGACGGTTCTGTAAAACTGATTCTGAACCTCAAGTCATTGAACCCATACTTAAGAGTGTTCAAATTCAAGATGGAGTCTCTGAGAGCGGTGATCTCAGGTCTGGAGGAAGGGGAATTCCTAGTGTCTCTGGACATCAAGGATGCATACCTTCACATTCCGATCTGGCCGCCTCATCAGGCTTATCTACGGTTTGCACTGCAGGACTGTCACTACCAGTTCCAGGCCCGTCCATTTGGTCTCTCCATGGCACCGAGGGTGTTCACCAAGGTGATGGCAGAGATGATGTTTCTGCTGCGGGGTACACTGGGCTCCACAGGGAATAACATCAGGGGTGTAGAGTAGGATCTTGATCTGAGGCACCAACAGGCTCAAAGCTTTGACTGTTCCCAAGATGCATAGCACCGCCTCCTCTATAACCCGCCTCCGTGCACAGGAGCTCAGTTTTGTAGTTGGTGCCATGCAGTAAACAGGCATACAACAGTTGGGCTGCTCCAGCAGCCCTGAGAGAGCTTTTCTAAGCGAAAATAGAAGACTTCAAGGGCTGCAGCAGTGATAGATGTCAGTCTGACATCTCCTGCTGCAGCTCCATCACCTCCCCCAGCGACGCTGTATACTCCCGCGCCCTGGTTGCCGGATACTTACAGCGGAGGCTCCGGTTTGCTCCCTGTTAGTCACACACTCGCCGCAGTTCTCCTGGATCGCTTGGCCACACTCAGGGAAGGAGGTAAGTGGGTCCCCTAGGCGGGTTCCGCTGAAATCGCGGTCCGGCGCGGCTGGTGGGAGGCGGGCCACGCGTGCTGGCGTGGACACTGTGGTCAAGCAGGGACTCCACTAAACCATCAGGGCAAGGGCACAGGTCGTTTTTTTCCTCATAAAAAACGTTTTTATTACAGCCCATAGTACCAGTGGTGAGGCCCAGCAGGGGGATAAGGCTTGGACCTGTAGCCCCTCCCCCAGCCCCAGGGCGCCATTTACAGTAATGTTCCCGCCCTGGAGCTGCATAAATCTCTCTCCCTCACTCCCAGTCAGTGTTTGGGCGCCATTAGGACAAGCTGAGCTGATCCTGAGACTGTTTAGGCAAATCCTCCTTTGTAAAGCCGCCTGCATGTCAGTGCTGTGCATTTTACAAGACACTTAAGTATTCTATATGTCTGACAGTGTTAGTTAAGAAACAGTGCATTTGTCAGGGTTATATAGTACAAGTACCCTGTGATATACATCAAGTCTTTACTGTGCATTGATATATCTACTAATTATATAGCTATACTGAGTTTTACTTTGTATTGCTAGTCCAGTGTAGTTTTATTGCATGTCATAATTTCTGCATTGTACATTGTGACTATATGTGTGTGCATGCAGAGGTGTAGCTAGGTGCCATGGTTCCCGGAGCAAGAGTATGTTTTGGTGCCCCCCTCCCCTGTACTGAATTGGGGGCCTGGCCAACATGTGGTGACAGGGCCAGTTGTAAACCTTGTTTCCTTTGGGTGCCCCCCATATTTAAAATAGGGTCAGAACATGGCGAAGGCTTGCAACAACAATATAGGGGCATGGCATTGCAGGCAGTGTAGGGCTTAGCATTACTACCTCACAGCACTGAGATCATAGGTTTGATTCCCACCATGACTCTGTGTGGAGTTTGTATATTCTCCCTGTACTTGCATGGATCCCCTCCGGGTTCTCCCATTTCCTCCCACAATACAAAAATATACTAGTAGGTTAATTGGCTCCCAACAAAAATGAACCTTGTTTTATGTGTGTGATTGTGGTAAGGAATATAGATTGTAAGCTCCCATGGGGCAGGGACTGATGTGAATAGCAAAATAGTCTCTGTAAAGCGTTGTGGAATATGCGTGCACTATATAAATAACTGGTAATAATATATAAATAATGCCTTCATTGGGAAGGTGCGTGGCCACAGAATAGTACCAATTCCCATTACACCGCACAGTAGTGTCTGTTATTCACATGACACCACACATAGTACCCCATTAACACATTACACCACACAGTAGAGTCCCTTATACATGTTATACCACACAGTAGAGCCCCTTATACACATTACACAATGGTAGAGCCGCTATGGTAACTATTTACTTGTTTAATTCAAATAAATTAAAAATACTATATATGACCTCACAACCCGTCAATTCTTCAATGAAAATAAAGCCCCAAGTGTTACCCCACCACAGACCTGAGAACCCCCTGCCAATCTCTGATTGAAAATATTGCCCCAAAACATACCCCGCCAGATCTTATAATCTCCCAATGCCTCAATGAAAATAATGCACCAAATGTGACTCCCCCAGAGACCTGAAACCCCCCAAACAGTCAATGATAATAATCCACCAAAATTGCCCCTCCCCCCCTGATTTGATTATCCCCCAATGCCTGAATGAATATTATACCCTAGAACTCCCAGACATGATAATCCCACTATGTTTCAATAAAAATAAATTGCCTGAGGGGCAAAGAGAGCTGTGCTGCAGCAGCCTGAGGGGCAGAGAGAGCTGTGCCGCAGCAGCCTGGGGGCAGAGAGAGGTGCTGCATCAGCCTGAGGAGCAGAGAAAGGTGCTGCAGCAGCAGCTAGGGCAGAGAGAGGTGCTAGAACATCAATGTAGAGAGAAGTGCTGCAGCAGCCAGGGCAGAGAGAGGTGCTACAGCACCCGAGGCAGAGAGTGGATATGTATAAGCCGGGGTAGAAAGAGGTGCTGCAGCAGCTAGGGCAGATGGAGGTGCTGCAGCATCTGAAGTTGAGACATGTGCTGCAGCTTCTAGGAAAGAGAGAGGTGCTGCAGCAGCGGGGGCAGAGAGTGCTGCTGCAGGACAGAAGTAACCTTGCTGCACAGCTTCAAGCAGACAGTGAGACATATAAAGAGGGCGGCAGAGCTCCAGCATATGCTGGCTATCCGTGTCTCCTGCTGTTGCCTCTGGCCTGCCCTGATCCCTACCTAGGGTAAGTGTGCACCTCTGCTTCTCCTCCTGCTCTGTGCCTGCAAGTGCAGTGGCCCAGGGGAATGAAGAGGGGGGGGGGGGGGGGGGGACGCTGGCAGCAGCGCGCCCTCTAACTTTGTTGGCGCCCGGAACTCGTGCTCCACTGGAGCCACCCTGACAGGCGGCACACGGCAGTGTTACAATGTAGCGCCTATGCGCTCCATTGTAACCAATGGTGGGAACTTTCAGGTCAGCGGTTGACCGAAAGTGACCTCACCGCTGACCTGAAAGTTCCCACCATTGGTTACAATGGAGCGCATAGGCGCTACATTGTAACACTGCCGTGTGCCGCCTGTCAGACAGTACAGGAGCACACAGCCGATCAGGAGGGTGCTACAACGTGGCGCTCCCTGATTGGCTGAAGAAACCCACTTAGACATCAGTCAGAGTGGGTTTCTGGCATTCGGGGAAAGGGGGCCCATGTGAAAACATGGGTCCCCTTTCAGTTCGTGGTCGGGTATCCGTTTTTTTATTTTTTCAAGTACGTGGATTACAAAAGGATTTACAGAGGAGCCGAAAACACTCGATTATGTGAGTATAATTTTTTCTACAGGTACACCATGGATTCTACTGGAGAAGAGGACCGACCTGCGTGGGAACATAAGGTAAGTATGTGTATATGGAGGTGTGGATGGATGTATTAAAGTTATACTTTCAAGGTGTGTGTGTGTTGTCTTTATTGGGGTATTTTTTTAGTAGTAGTACTACAGGTACCAGCGGGCCCGTTTTTCCGCCGCATGCTGGTACTTGTGGTTCTCCAAGTACCAGCTTGCGGGGGAGGCTTGCTGGGCCTTGTAGTACTGCTACTAAAAACAATATCAATCACTTTTCACAAAGGCTATCAGCCCCCCATCCGCAGCCTATTGGATGGGGGGGACAGCCTCGGGCTTCACCCCTGGCCCTTGGGTGGCTGGGGGGGGGACCCCTTGATTGAAGGGGTCCCCACTCCCCCAGAGTACCCCGGCCAGGGGTGACTAGTTGGATATTTGATGCCACGGCCGCAAGGCACTGTATAAAAGTGACCCCCGGCTGTGGCATTATCTGTCCAGCTAGTGGAGCCCGGTGCTGGTTTCAAAAATACGGGGGACCCCTACTCTTTTTGTCCCCCGTATTTTTGGAACCAGGACCAGGCGCAGAGCCCGATGCTGGTTGCTTAAATATGGGGGAACCCCTGTCCATTTTTTCCCCATATTTCTGCAACCAGGATCGGCTCAAAGAGCCCGAGGCTGGTTTGCCTTAGGAGGGGGGACCCCACGCAATTTTTTTTCTGAAAATTTACAACATTTCCCCCCCCTTCCCACTGAAAAACATGCACGGATCTCATGGTCCGTGCATGCCTATACAAACACGGGATAAAAAAGCAGGTCTGTTTTTTTTTAGCACTTTTTCACGATTTGTATTTTATCACGGCAGTGTTTGGCTATTGTCGGCAGTGTTTGTGTTTTGCACTTTTTAGTAAATTCCCGATTTCTAGCAAATTGCAGGTGTATTTGACCGATGGTGTATTGATTCGTGATTTTTTCCTAGGACTTCCAAAATATTACGAATGCCCTCATCACTGCCGTGATTTTTGCTTAGTAAATTACCGAGATGACACTTTGATGAACAAACGGCATCTCGGTCAAAATCGGGACCTTAGTAAATATACCCCATTGTGTATGTTTCTTTGTGATCTTTAGTCACCATATACCTCTTGAATTCCCTGTTTGCGGAATATATAAGCTGCACAGGGGGTGCTTGTCAGGTATATTGCTGCTGATATTGTACTGTGTTGCCTGAGATTGTGCTTTTGGATATGTCAGCTACAGGGGGCAACAGAGCTGGAGCCGATCCCACAGTGTGTGGAGGTGACGCTGCAGGCATGTTTGAGGAAAACTTGGCAGCAGAGAGTTAAGGTTCTGGGGGTTCCATACGCCCCAGTGGCATCGTGGGTTCATAATGACCCACCTTGGGCTATATTTTTCTCGTTATTAACTACGCTTGTAACTAAACTTTCTCTAACGTCCTAGTGGATGCTGGGGACTCCGTAAGGACCATGGGGAATAGACGGGCTCCGCAGGAGACTGGGCACTCTAAGAAAGATTTAGTACTACTGGTGTGCACTGGCTCCTCCCTCTATGCCCCTCCTCCAGACCTCAGTTAGAATCTGTGCCCGGACAGAGCTGGGTGCATTTTAGTGAGCTCTCCTGAGCTTGCTAATAAGAAAGTATTTTAGTTAGGTTTTTTTATTTTCAGAGAGCTTCTGCTGGCAACAGACTCTCTGCTACGTGGGAAGCAAACCTACTAACTGCGGCTAGGTTGCGCTTCTTAGGCTACTGGACACCATTAGCTCCAGAGGGATCGAACACAGGAACCTAACCTTGGTCGTCCGTTCCCGGAGCCGCGCCGCCGTCCCCCTCGCAGAGCCAGAAGACAGAAGCCGGCGGGTTGAAGCAAGAAGACGTCAAAATCGGCGGCAGAAGACTCCTGTCTTCATATGAGGTAGCGCACAGCACTGCAGCTGTGCGCCATTGCGCCCACACTAACCCACACACTCCGGTCACTGTAGGGTGCAGGGCGCAGGGGGGGGCGCCCTGGGCAGCAATTAAGTACCTCCTGGCAAAAGCAGCATATATACAGTTGGACACTGTTATATGCATGAGCCCCCGCCATTAATTTCACACAAAATCGCGGGACAGAAGCCCACCGCTGAGGGGGCGGGGCCTTCTTCCTCAGCACTCACCAGCGCCATTTTCTCTCCACAGCTCCGCTGAGAGGAAGCTCCCCAGGCTCTCCCCTGCAGACTCACGGTAGAAAGGGTAAAAAGAGAGGGGGGGGCACATAAATTTAGCGCATTAATCATATATACAGCAGCTACTGGGTAAACACTAAGTTACTGTGTGATTCCTGGGTCATATAGCGCTGGGGTGTGTGCTGGCATACTCTCTCTCTGTCTCTCCAAAAGGCCTTGTGGGGGTCCTGTCCTCATATAGAGCATCCCCTGTGTGTGTGGTGTGTCGGTACGCATGTGTCGACATGTTTGACGAAGAGGGCTATGTGGAGGCAGAGCAAGTGCAGATGAATGACGTGTCTCCGCCGACGGCGCCGACACCTGATTGGATGGATATGTGGAAGGTGTTAAATGATAATGTAAACTCCTTGCATAAAAGGTTGGATAAAGCTGATGCCTTGGGACAGTCGGGGTCTCAGCCCATGCCTGATCCTACAGCGCAGAGGCCGTCAGGGTCTCAGAAGCGCCCACTATCCAAAATTGTTGACACAGATATCGACACGGATTCTGACTCCAGTGTCGATGAGGATGATGCAAAATTGCAGCCTAAAATGGTTAAAGCCATCCGCTACATGATTATAGCAATGAAGGATGTATTGCACATATCAGAGGTAAACCCTGTCCCTGACAAGAGGGTTTATATGTATGGGGAGAAAAAGCAAGAGGTGACTTTTCCCCCTTCACATGAGTTAAATTAATTATGTGAAAAAGCGTGGGATTCCCCCGATAGGAAAGTGCTGATTTCCAAAAGGTTACTTATGGTGTACCCCTTCCCGCCAACGGACAGGGTGCGCTGGGAATCCTCCCCTAGGGTAGATAAAGCTCTGACACGCTTATCTAAGAAGGTGGCCCTGCCGTCACAGGATACGGCCGCCCTAAAGGATCCTGCAGATAGGAAGCAGGAAAGTATCCTGAAGTCTGTTTATACACATTCAGGTACTCTACTGAGGCCGGCAATTGCGTCGGCCTGGATGTGTAGTGCTGTAGCAGCATGGACAGATAATCTGTCTGAGGAAATGGATACCTTAGACAAGGATACCATTTTACTGACCCTGGGGCATATAAAAGACGCTGTCCTATATATGAGGGATGCCCAGAGGGACATCTGCCTACTGGGCTCTAGAATAAATGCAATGTCAATTTCTGCCAGAAGGGTCCTGTGGACTCGGCAATGGACAGGTGATGCCGACTCCAAAAAGCACATGGAGGTTTTACCTTACAAGGGTGAGGAATTGTTTGGGGACGGCCTCTCGGACCTAGTTTCCACAGCTACGGCTGGGAAGTCAAATTTTTTGCCATATATTCCCTCACAGCCTAAGAAAGCACCGTATTACCAAATGCAGTCCTTTCGATCACAAAGAAGCAAGAAGGTCAGAGGTGCGTCCTTTCTTGCCAGAGGCAGGGGTAGAGGAAAGAAGCTGCACCATACAGCTAGTTCCCAGGAACAGAAGTCCTCCCCGGCTTCCACTAAATCCACCGCATGACGCTGGGGCTCCACAGGTGGAGCCAGGAGCGGTGGGGGCGCGTCTCCGAAATTTCAGCCACCAGTGGGTTCGCTCACAGGTGGATCCCTGGGCTATACAGATTGTGTCTCAGGGATACAAGCTGGAATTCGAAGTGATGCCCCCTCACCGTTACCTCAAATTGACCCTGCCAGCTTCCCCCATGGAACGGGAAGTAGTGTTAGCGGCAATTCACAAGTTATATCTCCAGCAGGTGGTGGTAAAGGTTCCCCTCCTTCAACAAGGAAGAGGATACTATTCCACAATGTTTGTGTTACCGAAACCGGACGGTTCGGTCAGACCCATATTGAATTTAAAGTCCCTGAACATTTATCTGAAAAGATTCAAGTTCAAAATGGAATCGCTCAGAGCGGTCATTGCAAGCCTGGAAGAGGGGGATTTTATGGTGTCTCTGGACATCAAGGATGCTTACTTGCATTTCCCCATTTATCCACCTCATCAGGAGTACCTCAGATTTGTGGTACAGGACTGTCATTACCAATTCCAGACGTTGCCGTTTGGGCTCTCCACGGCACCGAGAATATTTACCAAGGTAATGGCAGAAATGATGGTGCTCCTTCGAAAGCAAGGAGTTACAATTATCCCATACTTGGACGATCTCCTCATAAAGGCGAGGTCCAGAGAGCAGTTGCTGATCAGCGTAGCACACTCTCAGGAAGTGTTGCAACAGCACGGCTGGATTATGAATATCCCAAAGTCGCAGCTGATTCCTACAACGCGTCTGCCTTTTCTGGGCATGATTCTGGACACGGACCAGAAGAAGGTGTTTCTCCCGGCGGAGAAGGCTCAAGAGCTCGTGACTCTAGTCAGAGACCTCTTAAAACCGAAACAGGTGTCGGTGCATCGCTGCACGCGAGTCCTGGGAAAGATGGTGGCATCATACGACGCCATTCCCTTTGGCAGGTTCCATGCGAGGATCTTTCAGTGGGATCTGTTGGACAAGTGGTCCGGATCGCATCTTCAGATGCATCGGCTGATCACCCTGTCCCCAAGGGCCAGGGTGTCTCTTCTGTGGTGGCTACAGAGTGCTCACCTTCTCGAGGGCCGCTGGTTCGGCATACAGGACTGGGTCCTGGTGACCACGGATGCGAGCCTCCGAGGGTGGGGGGCAGTCACTCAGGGAAGAAACTTCCAAGGGTTGTGGTCAAGTCAGGAGGCTTGTCTGCACATAAATATCCTGGAACTAAGGGCCATATACAACGCCCTGAGTCAAGCGGAGCCTCTGCTTCGCAACCAACCGGTGCTGATTCAGTCAGACAACATCACCGCAGTGGCTCATGTAAACCGCCAGGGCGGCACAAGAAGCAGAGTGGCGATGGCGGAAGCCACCAGGATTCTTCGTTGGGCGGAGAATCACGTGCAAGCACTGTCAGCAGTGTTCATTCCGGGAGTGGACAACTGGGAAGCAGACTTCCTCAGCAGGCACGACCTCCACCCGGGAGAGTGGGGACTTCATCACGAAGTCTTCCCTCAGATTACAAATCGATGGGAACTGCCACAGGTAGACATGATGGCGTCCCGTCTCAACAAAAAGCTACAAAGGTATTGCGCCAGGTCAAGAGACCCTCAGGCGATAGCTGTGGACGCACTGGTAACACCGTGGGTGTTCCAGTCGGTCTATGTGTTTCCTCCTCTTCCTCTCATACCCAAGGTGCTGAGAATCGTAAGAAAAAGAGGAGTGAGAACAATACTCATTGTTCCGGATTGGCCAAGAAGGACTTGGTACCCGGAACTGCAAGAAATGCTCACAGAGGACCCATGGCCTCTGCCTCTCAGACAGGACCTGTTGCAACAGGGGCCCTCTCTGTTCCAAGACTTACCGCGGCTGCGTTTGACGGCATGGCGGTTGAACGCAGGATCCTAGCGGAAACAGGCATTCCGGAGGAAGTTATTCCTACGCTGATAAAGGCTAGGAAGGACGTGACAGCAAGACACTATCACCGTATATGGCGAAAATATGTTGCCTGGTGTGAGGCCAGGAAGGCCCCTACAGAGGAATTCCAGCTGGGCCGGTTCCTGCACTTCCTACAGCCTGGAGTTACTATGGGCCTGAAGTTGGGGTCCATAAAGGTCCAGATTTCGGCCCTATCCATTTTCTTTCAAAAGGAACTGGCTTCTCTTCCTGAAGTTCAGACGTTTGTTAAGGGAGTGCTGCATATTCAGCCCCCTTCTGTGCCACCAGTGGCACCTTGGGATCTCAACGTGGTGTTGGGTTTCCTGAAATCCCACTGGTTTGAGCCACTTAAGACCGTGGAGCTAAAGTATCTCACGTGGAAGGTGGTCATGCTATTGGCCTTAGCTTCGGCTAGGCGGGTGGCAGAATTGGCGGCTTTGTCATGTAAAAGCCCCTATCTGGTTTTCCATATGGACAAGGCAGAATTACGGACTCGTCCGCAATTTCTGCCGAAGGTGGTGTCATTTTTTCATTTGAACCAATCTATTGTGGTGCCTGCGGCTACTCGTGACTTGGAGGATTCCAAGTTGCTTGATGTAGTCAGGGCTTTGAAGATCTATGTAGCCAGGACGGCTGGAGTCAGGAAGACTGACTCGCTGTTTATCCTGTATGCATCCAACAAGCTGGGTGCTCCTGCTTCAAAGCAAACCATTGCTCGCTGGATCTGTAGCACGATTCAGCAGGCTCATTCTGCGGCTGGTTTGCCGCATCCAAAATCAGTGAAAGCCCATTCCACAAGGAAAGTGGGCTCTTCTTGGGCGGCTGGCCGAGGGGTCTCGGCATTACAGCTTTGCCGAGCAGCTACTTGGTCGGGTACAAACACATTTGCTAAGTTCTACAAGTTTGATACCCTGGCTGAGGAGGACCTTGTGTTTGCCCATTCGGTGCTGCAGAGTCATCCGCTCTCTCCCGCCCGTTTGGGAGCTTTGGTATAATCCCCATGGTCCTTACGGAGTCCCCAGCATCCACTAGGACGTTAGAGAAAATAAGATTTTACTCACCGGTAAATCTATTTCTCGTAGTCCGTAGTGGATGCTGGGCGCCCGTCCCAAGTGCGGACTTCCTGCAATACGTGTACATAGTTATTGCTTAATAAAGGGTTATGTTATGTGGGCATCCATTGTTGATGCTCTGTTGTGGTTCATACTGTTGACTGGGTAAGTTTATCACAAGTTATACGGTGTGATTGGTGTGGCTGGTATGAGTCTTACCCTGGATTCCAAAATCCTTTCCTTATAATGTCAGCTCTTCCGGGCACAGTTTCCTTAACTGAGGTCTGGAGGAGGGGCATAGAGGGAGGAGCCAGTGCACACCAGTAGTACTAAATCTTTCTTAGAGTGCCCAGTCTCCTGCGGATCCCGTCTATTCCCCATGGTCCTTACGGAGTCCCCAGCATCCACTACGGACTACGAGAAATAGATTTACCGGTGAGTAAAATCTTATTTACGTCCCCTATGGGACCTCCTGTGCCGGTACAACCAATTATGGTCCCTGCAGTTAATCCGCCCTGGGCAGATCAAATCTCCAGTCAGTTACAGCAATTAAACCAGTCACTGACTAAAAAGAAACCTGACTATCACTCGCTTAAGACCAAGGGGTCATCTAAACGGGCCATTACTTCCTCACAGTCTAGCACTGTCCCAGACACCTCATCTGATGAGGATGGTGTTTATACTGACCCCTCAGATTCTGATCCTGATAGTTTTGATGGGGAGGCTGGTTCGCAGGTAGATGTTCCTGACTTGTTGGAGGCGATCAGGATGATTCTTCAGATCACTAATGACGCAGATCCTGATGCCGTTCCTAAGACACCGGACAGGTTCAAATGTAAGAAAGTGGTTAAGCAAGTTTTACCTCACTCTGACCACTTAGTGGGCATACGTCAGAAATTCTGGGAAACTCCAGGTAAGAAATTCCCACCTCACAAGAAGATGCTGGCTCGCTATCCTCTTGCTGCAGAGCTAAGTAAAAATTGGGAAACACCACCGCAAGTGGCGCGGCTGGTAGTATCCTCAGCTCTGCCTGTGTCTACCGTCACATCTCTGAAGGAACTGACGGATAAGCGTGTGGAGGGTTGTTTAAAGGCAATTTACACCCTAACTGGTGCTGCACATAGGCCCACTATTGCAGCAACTTGGGCTGCAGAGGCCATTGAGGCGTGGGCCCAGGAGTTGGAGGCAGAGTTGCCTTCCAATGCTTCTGATCATGCTAGACAATGCCTATCGTTTATTGTCACAGCTTCACATTATGTGAAGGAGGCGGCTTCTGATGCCGGTATTCTGGCAGCCAAGGCTTCTACTACATCTATCCTGGCTCGCCAAATTCTTTGGTTGCGGTCCTGGTCCGTTGATCTGGACTCCAAGAAAACCCTGGAGGTGCTCACTTTTAAGGGAGACATTCTTTTTGGAGAAGACCTCAACAAGATAGTGGCTGACTTAGCTTCTGCTAAAACAGCATGTCTGCCTAGTACGGCGCCGAAAGCTAAGAGTACTTCCTCTCGTTCCTTTCATTCTCCGGGAAAAGGTCAGGCGTACCCGAAACACGGTCGTACTTCCAAACCTACTAAGCCCAAACCCAAACGGGCCTGGGCTGCCCGTCAGCCTGCTTTCAAAACTGACAAGCCTGCTGCATGACGAGGCGGGCCTCCCCCTGGGGGATCCCAGGGTGGGGGACCGACTTCTAGGGTTTACCCAGGTATGGTTGAAGACCACTTCCGATGCCTGGGTACAGGAAGTCGTCACTCGAGGTTACGCCGTATCCTTCAAGAAACGTCCCCCTCATCGATTTTGCCTGACAGACGTCCCTTTGGATCAGGTGAGGGCAAACACTCTTCATTCGGTGGTACAGTCCCTCCTGGACACAGGAGTGGTAGTACAAGTGACTCTGGCTCAGAGAGGCAAGGGGTACTATTCACCGCTGTTCCTAGTCCCAAAACCGAATGGGTCTTCCCAGCCAATTCTCAACCTCAAGTCCTTGAGCAAATTTGTCAAGGTTTCCAAGTTTCATATGGAAACCCTTCGCTCTATTGTTCTGGCCTTGGAACCTGGGGATTATATGGTCTCCCTGGACATACAGGATGCTTACCTGCATATTTCTATTGCAATGTCGCATCAGCAGTACCTGAGGTTTGCTGTGGGCAACCTCCATTAACAATTTTGGGCATTAGCTTTTGGTTTGACCACAGCTCCGCGAGTCTTCACCAAGGTCATGGCGGTAATGACGGCTGTACTCCGCCATCAAGGGGTCAGGATCCTATTGTATCTGGACGACTTGTTGATCCTGGCAAATTCCCAAGAAGTTCTTCTACGCCATCTGGATCTGACCATCCAGTTTCTGCAAGCCCACGGGTGGCTCATCAACTGGAAGAAATCTTCCCTGGTCCCTGCGCAGAGCATGGTGCACCTGGGAGCGTTGTTGGACACCCACAACCAGCGGTTGTTCTTGTCTCAGGAGAAGGTCCTGAAGCTTCAGGACAAGATTTGATACTTCCTATCTCGTCCGCAATTGTCAATACATTCGGCGATGCAAGTGCTAGGTCTCATGGTGTCGGCTTTCGACATGGTGGAGTACTCTCAATTCCATTCACGCCCTCTGCAGAAACTTATTCTTGCCAAATGGGATGGTCTGCCTCACCGGATCAGGTCTCACATGATCTCCTTGTCTCCAGAGGTCCGTCTGTCACTGAGCTGGTTGCTGCAGAACCGATGTTTGAGCGGGGGTCGTCCCTTCTGGATCTCCAACTGGGTCCTTCTGACAATGGATGCCAGTCTGAGAGGCTGGAGCTCAGTGTTGGCGCAACACTACCTTCAGGGTCGGTGGACCAAGGAGGAATCTTGCCTCCCAATAAACATTCTGGAACTGCGGGCGGTGTTCAACGCGCTGAACCTGGCCCAGCATCTAATTCAGAATAGACCTGTTCAGGTACAGTCGGACATAAATCATCAAGGTGGCACTCGAAGCCACTGGCAGTATCAAGGATTCTTCAATGGGTGGAACGCCATCTACCAGCTATATCGGCGGTGTTCATTCCCGGGGTCCTCAACTGGGAAGCGGACTTTCTCAGTTGTCAGGACGTGTACGCCGGGGAGTGGAGCCTCCATCCAGAAATATTTCAACTCCTCGTGGACAAGTGGGGCACTCCGGATGAAGATCTGATGGCGTCTCGACACAACCACAAGGTTCCGGTCTTCGGAAAAAGAACAAGGGATCCTCAAGCAGTGATTGTGGACGCACTGGCAATCCCGTGGAACTTTCGGTTGCCATATGTGTTCCCTCCAGTGTCTCTACTGCCCAGAGTGATAAGGAAGTTCAAACAAGAATGAGGCATACTACTTCTGATTGCGCCCACGTGGCCCAGGCGGCATTGGTTCTCAGACCTACAATGCCTCTCGCTTCTACTTCCACAATGACCAGACCTCCTCGTTCAGGGCCCTTGTGTCTACCTGGATCTGGCCCGACTGGCTTTGACGACGTGGCTCTTGAAGTTTCCGTACTGAGGGCCAAAGGTTTTTTGGAGGCGGTCTTTCAAATTATGTTGAAGGCCCATAAGCCGACTTCTGCTTGGATTTACCATAGTGTCTGGAATTCTTACTTTGCTTGGTGCGCAAATAACAATCATGACGCTGACAAGTTTAGTACAGCCAAACTTTTGGCTTTCCTACAGCAAGGCCTGGACTTAGGTCTTCATCTAGCCTCCCTCAAGGTTCATATTTCTGCCTTGTGGGTATGGTTTCAGAGAAAGATTGCATCTCAGCCTGATGTTCATACCTTCACTCAGGGTGTGTTGCGTATTCAGCCTCCTTATGTCCCACCTGTGGCCCCTTGGGATTTGTCGTGGTCTTGGAGGCCTTGCAAGAATTTCCATTTGAACCTCTTGCATCCGCGGATCTTAAGTGGCTTTCCCTTAAGGTCTTGTTTCTGCTAGCCATTGCCTCTGCTAGATGCATTTCAGACCTGGGTGCCTTATCCTGTAAGTCCCCCTATCTGATTTTTTACCGTGATCGGGCAGTTCTTAGAACACGCCCTGGTTACCTACCTAAGGTGGTGTCTTCCTTCCACCTTAACCAGGAGATTGGGGTTCCTGCCTTTAATTCTCCAGAATTGTCTTCTGGAGAGCGGTTTTTGGATGTGGTATGGGCTCTTCGTATCTATGTGAAGATAACTGCTTCCATTCGGAAATCTGAATCTTTCTTCGTACTGTTAGGTTTTCACAAACGTGGCTGGCCTGCTAATAAGCAGACCTTGGCCAAATGGATTAGAATGGTGATTGCACATGCTTATGTACAGGCTGGTCTTCCAGCTCCTGCTACCATTAAGGCCCATTCTACTCGGTCTGTTAGACCTTCTTGGGTGGCACACCGTGGTGCGACCCTGGAACAATTGTGCAAGGCGGCTACGTGGTCCTCAGTGAACACGTTCATAAGGTTCTATGCCTTCGATACTTCCACCTCCCAGGATGCTTCCTTTGGATGCCGGGTTCTTGTGCCCGCTACAGTGCGTCCCCTCCCATAAGTAACTGCTTTGAGCCTGTTGGTGCCTCGGATCAAGATCCTACACTACACCCCGATGTTATTCCCTGTGGAGCCCAGTGTACCTCGCAGAAAGAGATTTAACAATGGTAAGTTCTTACCATAAATCTCGTTTTCTACTCCGCAAAGAGGGAGTGAACATAATTCCATACCTGGACGATCTGCTGATAATGGCACCGTCCAGGGAGCAGTTGTTGGACAGCATTTCCCTCTCAACCAGACTACTCCTGGATCACGGGTGGATTCTAAACCTTTCCGAAATCTCACCTAGAGCCAATACGGAGGCTTCCTTTCCTGGGAATGATACTGGACACAGAGTCTCAGAAGGTGTTCCTTCCTTTGGAAAAGGCATTGGTAATCCAGTCGATGGTTCAGGCTGTCCTGAAGCCAACCCGGATATCGGTGCATGGGTGCATTCACCTTCTGGGGAAAATGGTGGCCTCTTACGAGGCACTTCAGTACGTAAGGTTTCATGCAAGACTGTTCCAGCTCGATCTGTTGGACAAATGGTCTGGATCGCATCTTCACATGCACCAGATGATCCGTCTGTCACCAAAATCCAGGATCTCTCTTCTATGATGGCTTCAGACTTCTCACCTGATCAAGGGTCGACGGTTCGGGATTCAGAATTGGATTCTGCTAACCACAGACGCAAGCCTCAGAGGTTGGGAGCAGTCACCAAGGGGGTGCAGTTTCAGGGAAGATGGTCAAGTCAGGAAGCCGTTCTTCTAATCAACATCCTGGAACTCAGGGCTGTCTGCAGCGCCCTTCTGCTGGCCTCATCTGTACTTCGGAATCAGGCCATTCAAGTCCAGTCGGACAATGGCCCTCATTCCGAGTTGTTCGCTCTCTAGCTGCTTTTAGCAGCCACGCAAACGCTATGCCGCCGCCCTCTGGGAGTGTATCTTAGCTTAGCAGACATGCGACCGAAAGGTTCGCAGCGCTGCTACAAAAATAGATTGTCCAGTTTCTAAGCAGCTCCAGACCTACTCCTAGCTTGCAATCACTTCAGACTGTTTAGTTCCTGTTATGACGTCACGAACACTCCCTGCGTTCGGCCAGCCACGCCTGCGTTTCCCCAGGCACGCCTGCGTTTGTATCTGACACGCCTGCGTTTTTACACACACTCCCCGAAAACGGTCAGTTACCCCCCAGAAACACCCACTTCCTGTCAATCACTTTGCGGCCAGCAGTGCGATTCAAAAGCGTCGCTAGATCTTGTGTGAAACTGCATCAGCTGTTGTGAAAGTACATTGCGCGTGCGCATTGCGCCGCATGCGCAGAAGTGCCGCTTTTTTTATCTAATCGCTCCGCTGCGAATGAAAACAGCTAGCGAAAAACTCAGAATGACCACCAATGTGACGGCGGTGACGTACATAAACCGACAGGGCGGAACCAAAAGCAGAGCAGCAATGTCAGAGGTGTCAAGAATTCTCCTCTGGGCAGAACAACATGCCGTGGCATTGTCGGCGGTCTTCATTCTGGGAGTAGACAACTGGGAAGCAGACTTCCTCAGCTGACACGACCTGCACCCGGGGGACTGGGGTCTTCACGCGGAGGTGTTCAGGTGCTTGACTCGTTGGTGGGGATATACACAGATCGACCTGATGGCCTCTTGTCTCAACAAGAAGCTCAGGCAGTATTGTTCCAGGTCGAGAGACCCACAGGCAGTGGCGGTAGACACTCCGATGACTCCATGGGTCTATCAGATGGAGTACGTGTTCCTCCACTTCCTCTGATCCCAACAATTCTAAAAAGAATAAAAAGGGAAAAGGTTCTAGCAATCCTCATTGCTCTGGACTGGCCAAGAAGGGCCTGGTATGCGAATCTTCTGGAGATGCTGATCGTAGATCCGTGGCCTCTGCCTCTTCAAGAGGATCTTCTGCAGCAGGGCTCGTTCGTCTATCAAGACTTACCACGGCTACGTTTAACGGCATGGAAGTTGAACGGCTGATTCTAGCCAGGAGAGGGATTCCTGACAAGGTTATCCTGACTATGATCCAAGCCAGAAAGGGGGTAACGTCTAAACATTACCATTGTATCTGGAAGAAATATGTCTCTTGGTGTGAGAGCAGACAATATTCTGTGGTGGGATTTCATCTGGGACGTTTCCTGCTTTTTCTGCAGTCGGGAGTGGAAGTGGGCCTACGCCTAGGCTCCATAAAAGTCCAGATTTCGGCTTTGTCTATTTTCTTTCAGAAACAATTGGCTTCTCTCCCTGAGGACCAGACATTCTTGAAAGGTGTTCTGCACATCCAACCTCCCTTTGTGCCTCCCACAGCACCTTGGGATCTCAATTTGGTGCTGCAAATCGTCCAATCAGATTGTTTGAACCGTTACAGGAGGTTGACGTAAAATACCTTACGAGGAAGACCATCACACTGTTGGCCTTGGCCTCAGCAAGACGTGTGTCGGAGCTAGGGGCATTGTCTCATAAGAGCCCCTATTTAATTTTCCATGAGGACAGAGCTGGACTTAGAACTCGTCAACAATTTCTTCCAAAGGTGATGTATGCTTTTCACATCAACCAACCTATTGTGGTTCCGGTTGTTACGAACACCTCTGCTACTTCAAAGTCTTTGGATGTTGTGAGGGTTTTGAAGGTGTATGTAAAGAGAACAGCTCGTCATAGGAAACAGACTCGCTGTTCGTTCTCTATGATCCCAATAAGATTGGGTGTCCTGCTTCAAAGCAGTCAATTGCACGCTGGATAAGGCTCACTATCCAGCATGCTTATTCCACGACAGGATTGCCGGTTCCAAAATCTGTACAGGCCCACTCTACTAGGTCGGTCGTTTCTTCTTGGGCGGCTGCCCGGGGTATCTAGGCTTTACAGCTCTGCCGAGCAGCTACTTGGTCCGGTTCGAACACGTTTGCTAAGTTTTACAAGTTTGATACCTTGACCTCTGAGGACCTTCAGTTTGGTCAGTCGGTTCTGCAGGAACCTCAGCACTCTCCCACCCGGTTTGGGAGCTTTGGTACTTCCCCATGGTACTAAATAGATTCCCAGTATCCCCTGGGACGTAAGAGAAAATAGGATTTTAATTACCTACCGGTAAATCCTTTTCACGTAGTCCGTAGTGGATACTGGGTGCCCGCCCAGTGCTTCGTTCTTCCTGCACTGTTACTTGGTTAAGTAATGTTGTTTGGTTCAGCTGTTGCTGTTCCTGTTTTCAAGTTTGGTTAGCATTGCTTCCCTCTTGTTTTGTGTGTGCTGGTTCGTAATCTCACCACTTTCCTTATCTATCCTTCTCTCAAAGTATGTCCGTCTCCTCGGGCACAGTTTCCTAGACTGGGTCTGGTAGGATGGGCATAGAGGGAGGAGCCAGCGCACACTGTCAATTTCTTAAAGTGCCCAAGGCTCCTAGTGGACCCATCTATACCCCATGGTACTAAATGGATTCCCAGTATCCCCTATGGACCACGAGAAAAGGATTTACCGGAAGATAATTAAAATCCTATTTTTTTTTATAGTTAATTAAGAAACATTTGCACAGCTGAGTTCACTGTCGTAGCAACACTTTGAACCTAACTTGTTCCTACTATCTCTGTGTAATTTTTAAATAACAGCTGTAGTGCTGTTTAATGACTAAACACACTCCTTTACAATATCCAAACTGCGTTACATATATAAGATTTAAAATGCCTGTTATCTCTATAATACGTAGTGGAATCACCATTAGTTACTGACCCAGCGAAGAGGGGCGTTAACGCTTACCACATCCAGCAAGTATCGCTAAAGCGGTAACACTGACACAGGTTTCTGTGTCACCCCGGACTGTTAGCCCATAACCTTTTAGATTGTAAGCTCGCAAGAGCCGGGACTTCTTTCCTCATGTGCCTTTCCTTTTCTTACTCACACTATCTTATACTCCATACTCCCTTTGATGGCACCTAACCCCGGGTTTTCTATACCTGTCCTATATTGTCTTGTACTGTAAGTGCTGTCTTCTTCTTTGCTCATTTGATTATGTACTGTGTAATGGGCACTGCAGATCCCTTGTGGCGCCATGTAAATAAAGGATAATAATAATTAATAATAATGGTAAAATTTAGCAATAAGTGGATTCCTGTGGCAGTGATGATCAATAGAAAGCCAGCACTATCACCATTTCTTAGTAAATAGACCTGTTTGGGGAAATCCGTTTTCTAATCATTCTCTCTCAGCTAGGGGTCGTTTTGCACAGAGACAATACACTCTGCTACTGTACTAGATTCCCTAGCCTGCATCTACATTCTACACCCGCCTTTCACATTTTGTTTTTAGTGCTAGCAGATGTGTGCTGCATCTGGCCAAAATCCACTTCCACCCCTCAGTCCTATTGGGCGCTGCTGTCCCTCCCTAAAGTTCTGACAGATAAGTGTCTGAGTATTACTCACATAATAATAACTCCTGCTAGCAGCACCCATTGGGTCATTGCACAATGTGTACCCCTAATGATTCAGCCGTATTGCATGCCATATTTAATCCTAACGTTCCATTTGGTGAGCTTTATGAACAGAATGAAGGTGATACACATAAGGACACAGATCTAGGTGAGTTATGTAAGATTATACTTGGTTGTTGGTTGAGCTATGATAATTACTAAAGAGACACATCACTCATTAGGTTTGCTTTCAAATGTAAATAATTGTTTAATGATTGCTATAGGCTTTAGGGAGTGCACTGCTTTAAAGCATGGGTCTTCAACCTGTGGCCCTCCAGCTGCTGTGGAACTACACATCCCAGCATACCCTGCCACAGTTTTGCCATTAAGGCATGCTACAACTGAGGCAGGACATGCTGGGATGTGTAGTTCCACAGCAGCTGGAGGGCTGCAGGTTGAAGACCCAAGCTTTACAGTATTAAACTATTAATGCAGGAAGTATTCTGCACTCACTCATATCTGTAAACTTTCACCTATTTCAAGGCAGAGTTTTCTGAGAAGAATGTACTAGCTCAGGTAGGCCGTCCAGTCAGCGTTCTGAGCAGGGTTGCACAGTTTGCTATATTCAGGGTGTAGATCCCTGGAGAGCTGACTGTTAATCAGCTGAGGCAGCGGTGAGTACAGCGGGAACTACAAGAGTCCTGGATATTAATAACGTACAGCCAGGGTTTCAATAGGATTGTTGTATTAAAAGGACGATATATCATGGGAGTTACTGTTTTATACAACAAATGAATACTGTACATTTCAATGATGTCCATAAAAAAAGAGATATATGGGTCTGTTCATGAAGATGTTTGTTACAGAATTGTTATCACTATACATCGTATCAGTTCGATGCGATCGATAGCTAAGTAGCAATTGATGTACCTTTACCTGTTTTGCGAAGCGATGTGGGATAACCTGGTCCAGCGGTCTTGTCATTTTTTTCAGTGCTGGTGCCAGTTCCTGCAGGGTGGGGGGCGGCTGAGCTGCCTGTGGTAGAGTATATTAGTGTATGGGGAATTGATGTCTACAAGGCCGATGTTCATGTAGTTGAACGATTATTTGCAACTGCGCATATGTGAACCTTTTAAAAAACCCTAGGGCATACTTAAGGCTGGTGCAAGGGTGTTTAGAGCCCCCTGCAAACTATAAACTTGCGCTCTCCCTCCCATAGGTTATGGATAGCGCACACTGCAGACTCGCTCTGCAGAAAAGGGGTGTATTCTCACAAGGAAGGTGCATTGGCTACACAATAGAACTGTGGCCAGTGGTATTGTGACCAGCGGTCAGAATACCAACATCAGGATCGTGACTGCTTAAAATCCCGACAGGGGCGCTAGAGGAAGGTAACTAATCCTAACCCTCCCTTCCCACAGCCTAAACCTAACCCTCCTTGCAGCCTAACCCTCCATGGCATACTTAGGTTTGGGATTCTGTCTGTCTGGATTCCAGTGTCAGCATTCTGATAGCTGTCGGGATTCTGGCGCCGGCATTCTGACTTCCGGAATCCAGAACGCATGGATGCCAACTACATCCCCCACATAGTAGTGCTCCTTATACACAATATACCACATAGTAGTGCCCCTTATACATGTTACGTTACATAGTAGTGCCCCTTATACTTGACCACAGGTAGTAGTGCCGCTTATACAGATAATTCCCACAGTAGTAGTGCCGCGTTTAAACATAGGCCCTCATTCCGAGTTGTTCGCTCTGTAAAAATCTTCGCATCGCAGCGATTTTCCGCTTAATGCGCATGCGCAGTGTCCGCACTGCGACTGCGCCAAGTAAATTTGCTATGTAGTTAGGAATTTTACTCACGGCTTTTTCATCGTTCTGGCGATCGTAATGTGATTGACAGGAAATGGGTGTTACTGGGCGGAAACAGGCCGTTTTATGGGCGTGTGGGAAAAAACGCTACCGTTTCCGGAAAAAACGCAGGAGTGGCCGGAGAAACGGAGGAGTGTCTGGCCGAACGCTGGGTGTGTTTGTGACGTCAAACCAGGAACGACAAGCACTGAACTGATCGCAGATGCCGAGTAAGTCTGGAGCTACTCAGAAACTGCTACGAGGTGTGTAATCGCAATATTGCGAATACATCGTTCGCAATTTTAAGATGCTAAGATTCACTCCCAGTAGGCGGCGGCTTAGCATGAGCAAATCTGCTAAAATCCGCTTGCGAGCGAACAACTCGGAATGAGGGCCATAATACGCACAGTTAGTAGTGCCCTTAAAGGCCCATACACACTAGGTGATTTTGAGCTCAGAGTAGCTCACTTTTGGCTCAAAATTGCCTAGTGTGTATGGCCTGGCGATGAGCGGTGAGCGCTGATGTGCGCTCCCGCATCATCCCCAGCTGCCGCCATCCATCGGCCTGTTTTACCGGCTGAATGAACCACTTTCCACAGTCTCCTACTGTTGAAAGTGGTTCACCCCCGCAAAAATTGCTCAGTGTGCATGCACTGTACGATTTTCCAGACATCGATTTTCACATCATCGCTCTGCATACGCACTGGGCAAAAACACCCAATGTGCATGCACCTCTATACACATAATGCCCACAGGTAGCAGTGCCCCTTACACACCTAATGCCCACAGGTAGCAGTACCCCTTACCAGTGGCGTAACTACTGCCCCCGCAGTCCTCGCGGTGGCTTGGGGGCGAGGGGCTGCGGGGGCGCCACTGACTTTGCACAGATTGACATGCGGACGAGCGTCCGCATGTCAATCTGCGGTCTCCTTCCCTCCGCTGCTGTAAGGAGGGACACGGAGCGCACATCGCGCGCCTCTCCTGTGTCCCTCCCTGGCTCTCCCCCGGCCGGTCTAATAAAGGAAGTGCCGTTCGTGAGCTCTGATTGGCTCACGAACCGGCACTTCCTTTATTAGACCGGCAGGAGAGCCAGGAGGGACACAGGAGAGGCGCGCGATGTGCGCTCCGTGTCCCTCCAACACAAAGGGGTGGGGGGGAGCAGGCACTGTGGGGGAATATCTGGCACTGGGGGCATATACCTGGCACTGTGGGGGAAGATCTGGCACTGGGGGAATATACCTGGCACTGTGGGGGAATATTTGGCACTGTGGGGGAGCAGGCATTGAGGGGGCATATGTGGCACTGTGGGGGAATATCTGGCACTGGGGGCATATACCTGGCACTGTGGGGGAATATCTGGCACTGGGGGCATATACCTGGCACTGTGGGGGAATATCTGGCACTGGGGGGAGCAGGCACTGAGGGGGCATATGTGGCACTGTGGAGGAATATTTGGCACTGGGGGGAGCAGGCACTGAGGGGGCATATGTGGCACTGGGGAGGTGGTATATGTGGCACTGTGGGCATGTACCTGTCACTGTGGGGGAATATCTGGCACTGGGGGCATATACCTGGCACTGTGGGGGAATATCTGGCACTGGGGGCATATCTGGCACTGGGG